>NC_137469.1:163058513-163658513 GCF_964235325.1 Thermobia domestica
CCAACCCGGGTCCCTATGGCTGAAACAAAGTACCTTATTCTCTACCATTTTGGTAGTACTTTATTATTTTTTTCAAAATAACACATATTTCACTGCACTTCCTTACACTGACACACCACCAGGTTGCTTGCAAATGAGACCCGAGGATCACATACGTGTATTTTTCGTAACACAAAGAGAAACTACCTAATTATATCAAACTTCTTAATTTTTCTGAAATCGAAGTGTTATCTTGTCTTCTGCAACGGTTTATTTTGATGCACCCTGTATATATATTTTCGATGTCAGAACAAAATATGTTGTTTTCATATGCTACACATCAGGATAGGTACGAAAGTCAAAAATTAGCACAAAAAGCATAAAATAATGAAGTTAGTAACATATATTCTACATGAACGACTTTAACCCTTACCTTCTAAATAAGATCACATGACGCACACCTTCTGTAAAAAAATGACTCCAATTACCACTGAGTTATTCAGTTTTCCTATAATTTCCTTATTTCTCTTAAAAATGTTGGCTGGCAACCGCCTAACAATATATCATATGTCATTATGTACATATTGAATTGTTATGAATTGTCGTGTATTATAATCTGCTTTGGTCTATATCTTAAGAAGCATTAAACATATTTTCACGAAATAAAGCGCAATCTCGAGTACATTCAATACTCTCATCGCGGTCCCCAACCCGGGTCCCTATGGCTGAAACAAAGTACCTTATTCTCTACCATTTTGGTAGTACTTTATTGTTTTTTTCAAAATAACACATATTTCACTCCACTTCCTTACACTGACACACCACTAGGTTGCTTGCAAATGAGACCCGAGGATCACATACGTGTATTTTTACGTAACACAAAGAGAAACTACCTAATTATATCAAACTTCTATATTTTTCTGAAATCGAAGTGTTATCTTGTCTTCTGCAACGGTTTATTTTGATGCACCCTGTATATATATTTTCGATGTCAGAACAAAATATGTTGTTTTCATATGCTACACATCAGGATAGGTACGAAAGGCACAATTAGCACAAAAAGCATAAAATAATGAATTTAGTAACATATATTCTACATGAACGACTTTAACCCTTATCTTCTCAATGAGATCACATGACACACACCTGTCAAAAATTGCTTCGAATTACCACTGAGTTATTCATTTTTCCTATAATTTCCTTATTTCTCTTAAAAATGTTGGTTGGCAACCGCCTAACAGTATATTATATGTCATTATGTACATATTGAATTGTTATGAATTGTCGTGTATTATAATGTGTTTTGGTCTATATCTTAAGAACCATTTAAAATATTTTCACGAAATAAAGCGCAAACTCGAGTACATGCACTTCTCTCATCGCGGTCGCCAACCCGGGTCCCTATGGCAGAAACAAAGTACCTTATTCTCTACCAGGTTTGGTACTACTTTATTGTTTTTTTCAAAATAACACATATTTCACTGCACATCCTTACACTGACACACCACTAGGTTGCTTGCATATGACACCTGAGGACAACATATGTGTATTTTTACGTAACACAAAGAGAAACTACCTAATTATATCAAACTTTTATATTTTTCTGAAATGGAAATGTTATCTTGTCTTCTGCAACGGTTTATTTTGATGCACCCTGTATATATATTTTCGATGTCAGTACAAAATATGTTGTTTTCATATTCTACACATCAGGATAGGTACGAAAGTCAAAAATTAGCAGAAAAAGCATAAAATAATGAAGTTAGTAACATATATATTCTACATGAACGACTTTAACCCTTACCTTCTTAATAAGTTCACATGACGCACACCTTCTGTAAAAAAAAAATGACTCCAATTACCACTGAGTTATTCAGTTTCCTATAATTTCCTTATTTCTCTTAAAAATGTTGGCTGGCAACCGCCTAACAATATATTATATGTCATTATGTACATATTAAATTGTTATGAATTGTCGTGTATTATAATGTGTTTTGGTCTATATCTTAAGAACCATTTAAGATATTTTCACGAAATAAATCGCAAACACGAGTACATGCACTTCTGTCATCGCGGTCGCCTACCCGGGTCCCTATGGCTGAAACAAAGTACCTTACTCTCTACCATGTTTGGTACTACTTTATTGTTTTTTTCAAAATAACACATATTTCACTGCACTTCCTTACACTGACACACCACTAGGTTGCTTGCATATGACACCCGAGGATCACATATGTGTATTTTTACGTAACACAATGAGAAACTACCTAATTATATCAAACATTTATATTTTCCTGAAATGGAAGTGTTATCTTGTCTTATGCAACCGTTTATTTTGATGCACCCTGTATATATATTTTCGATGTCAGAGCAAAAAATGTTGTTTTCATATTCTACACATCAGGATACGTACGAAAGGCACAAATTAGCACAAAGAGCATAAAATAATTCATTTAGTAACATATATTCTACATTAACGACTTTATCCCTTACCTTCTCAATGAGATCACATGACGCACACCTTCTGTCAAAAATACACACCAATTACGAATGATTTATTCATTTTTCCTATAATTTCCTTATTTATCTTAAAAATGTTGGCTGGCAACCGCCTAACAATATATTATATGTCATTATGTACATATTGAATTGTTATGAATTGTCGTGTATTATAATGTGTTTTGGTCTATATCTTAAGAACCATTTAACATATTTTCACGAAATAAAGCGCAAACTCGAGTACATGCACTACTCTCATCGCGGTCGCCAACCCGGGTCCCTATGACTGAAACAAAGTACCTTATTCTCTACCATGTTTGGTACTACTTTATTGTTTTTTTCAAAATAACACATATTTCACTGCACATCCTTACACTTACACACCACTAGGTTGCTTGCATATGACACCCGAGGATCACATATGTGTATTTTTACGTAACACAAAGAGAAACTACCTAATTATATCAAACATTTATATTTTTCTGAAATGGAAATGTTATCTTGTCTTCTGCAACGGTTTATTTTGATGCAATCTGTATATATATTTTCGATGTCAGAGCAAAATATGTTGTTTCCATATTCTAGACTTCAGGATACGTACGAAAGGCACAAATTAGCACAAAAAGCATAAAATAATGAATTTAGTAACATATATTCTACATTAACGACTTTAACCCTTACCTTCTAAATAAGATCACATGACGCACACCTTCTGTAAAAAAAATGACTCCAATTACCACTGAGTTATTCAGTTTTCCTATATTTTCCTCATTTCTCTTAAAAATGTTGTCTGGCAACCGCCTAACAATATATTATGTCATTATGTACATATTGAATTGTTATGAATTGTCGTGTATTATAATTTGTTTTGGTCTATAACTTAAGAACCATTTAAGATATTTTCACGAAATAAAGCGCAAACTCGAGTACATGCACTAATCTCAACGCGGTCGCCAACCCGGGTCCCTATGGCTGAAACAAAGTACCTTATTCTCTACAATGTTTGGTACTACTTTATTGTTTTTTTCAAAATAACACATATTTCACTGCACTTCCCTACACTTACACACCGCTAGGTTGCTTGCATATGACACCCGAGGATCACATATGTGTATTTTTACGTAACACAAACAGAAACTACCTAATTATATTAAACATTTATATTTTTCTGAAATGGAAATGTTATCTTGTCTTCTGCAACGGTTTATTTTGATGCACCCTGTATATATATTTTCGATGTCAGAACAAAATGTGTTGTTTTCATTTTCAACACATCAGGATAGGTACGAATGGCAAAAATTAGCAGAAAAAGCATAAAATAATGAAGTTAGTAACATATATTCTACATTAACGACTTTAACCCTTACCTTCTCAATGAGATCACATGACGCACAGCTTCTGCAAAAAATTGACTCCAATTACCACTGAGTTTTTCATATTTCCTACAATTTCCTTATTTGTCTTAAAAATGTTGGCTGGCAACTGCCCAACAATATATTATATGTCATTTTGTACATATTGAATTGTTATGAATTGTCGTGTATTATAATGTGTTTTGGTCTATATCTTAAGAAGCATTTAACATATTTTCACGAAATAAAGCGTAAACTCGAGTACATGCACAACTCTCATCGCGGTCCCCAACCCCGGTCCCTATAGCTGAAACAAAGTACCTTATTCTCTACCATTTTGGTAGTACTTTATTGTTTTTTTCAAAATAACACATATTTCACTGCACTTCCTTACACTGACACACCACTAGGTTGCTTGCAAATGAGACCCGAGGATCACATACGTGTATTTTTACGTAACACAAAAAGAAACTACCTAATTATTTCAAACTTCTATATTTTTCTGAAATCGAAGTGTTATCTTGTCTTCTGCAACGGTTTATTTTGATGCAGCCTGTATATATATTTTCGATGTCAGAACAAAATATGTTGTTTTCATATGCTACACATCACGATAGGTACGAAAGGCACAATTAGCACAAAAAGCATAAAATAATGAATTTAGTAATATATATTCTACATGAACGACTTTAACTCTTATCTTCTCAATGAGATCACATGACGCACGCCTGTCAAAAATTGCTTCGAATTACCAGTGGGTTATTCATTTTTCCTATAATTTCCTTATTTCTCTTAAAAATGTTGGTTGGCAACCGCCTAACAATATATTATATGTCATTATGTACATATTGAATTGTTATGAATTGTCGTGTATTATAATGTGTTTTGGTCTATATCTTAAGAACCATTTAACATATTTTCACGGAATAAAGCGCAAACTCGAGTACATGCACTACTCTCATCGCGGTCGCCAACCCGGGTCCCTATGGCTGAAACAAAGTACCTTATTCTCTACCATGTTTGGTACTACTTTATTGTTTTTTTCAAAATAACACATATTTCACTGCACATCCTTACACTTACACACCACTAGGTTGCTTGCATATGACACCCGAGGATCACATATGTGTATTTTTACTTAACACAAAGAGAAACTACCTAATTATATAAAACATTTATATTTTTCTGAAATGGAAATGTTATCTTGTCTTCTGCAACGGTTTATTTTGATGCACCCTGTATATATATTTTCGATGTCAGAGCAAAATATGTTGTTTCCATATTCTAGATATCAGGATACGTACGAAAGGCACAAGTTAGCACAAAGAGCATAAAATAATTCATTTAGTAACATATATTCTACATTAACGACTTTAACCCTTACCTTCTCAATGGGATCACATGACGCACACCTTCTGTAAAAAATTCATACCAATTACGACTGAGTTATTCATTTTTCCTATAATTTCCTTATTTCTCTTAAAAATGTTGGCTGGCAACCGCCTAACAATATATTATATGTCATTATGTACATATTGAATTGTTATGAATTGTCGTGTATTATAATGTGTTTTGGTCTATATCTTAAGAACCATTTAACATATTTTCACGAAATAAAGCGCAAATTCGAGTACATGCACTACTCTCATCGCGGTAGCCAACCCGGGTCCCTATGGCTGAAACAAAGTACCTTATTCTCTACCATGTTTGGTACTACTTTATTGTTTTTTTCAAAATAACACATATTTCACTGCACATCCTTACACTTACACACCACTAGGTTGCTTGCATATGACACCCGAGGATCACATATGTGTATTTTTACGTAACACAAAGAGAAACTACCTAATTATATCAAACATTTATATTTTTCTGAAATGGAAATGTTATCTTGTCTTCTGCAACGGTTTATTTTGATGCACCCTGTATATATATTTTCGATGTCAGAGCAAAATATGTTGTTTCCATATTCTAGACATCAGGATACGTACGAAAGGCACAAGTTAGCACAAAAAGCATAAAATAATGAATTTAGTAACATATATTCTACATTAACGACTTTAACCCCTACCTTCTCAATGAGATCACATGACGCACACCTGTCAAAAATTGCTTCTAATTACCACTGATTTATTCATTTCTGTGATAATTTTCTTCTTTCACGTAAAAATGTTGGCTGGCAACCGCCTAACAATATATTATATATCATTATGTACATATTGAATTGTTATGAATTGTCGTGTATTATAATGTGTTTTGGTCTATATCTTAAGAACCCTTTAACATATTTTCACGAAATCAAGCTCAAACTCGAGTACATGCACTTCTCTCATCGCAGTCGCCAACCCGGGTCGCTATGGCTGAAACAAAGTACTTTATTCTCTACTAGGTTTGCTACTACTTTATTGTTTTTTTTAAAATAACATATTTCACTGCACATCCTTACACTGACATACCACTGGTTTGCTTGCATATGACACCCGAGGATCACATACGTGTATTTTTACGTAACAAAAAGAGAAACTACCTAATTATATCAAATATTTATATTTTTCTGAAATGGAAATGTTATCTTGTCTTCTGCAACGGTTTATTTTGATGCACCCTGTATATATATTTTCGATGTCAGAGCAAAATATGTTGTTTTCATATTCTACACATAAGGATAGGTACGAAAGTCAAAAATTAGCAGAAAAAGCATAAAATAATGAAGTTAGTAACATATATTCTACATGAACGACTTTAACCCTTACCTTCTAAATAAGATCACATGACGCACACCTTCTGTAAAAAAAATGATTCCAATTACCACTGAGTTATTCAGTTTTCCTATAATTTCCTTATTTCTCTTAAAAATGTTGGCTGGCAACTGCCTAACAATATATTATATGTCATTATGTACATATTGAATTGTTATGAATTGTCGTGTATTATAATCTGTTTTGGTCTATATCTTAAGAAGCATTAAACATATTTTCACGAAATAAAGCGCAAACTCGAGTACATGCACTACTCTCAACGCGGTCGCCAACCCGGGTCCCTATGGCTGAAACAAAGTACCTTATTCTCTACCATTTTGGAAGTACTTTATTGTTTTTTTTTTTCAAAATAACACATATTTGACTGCACTTCCTTACACTGACACCACTAGGTTGCTTGCAAATGAGACCCGAGGATCACATACGTGTATTTTTACGTAACACAAAGAGAAACTACCTAATTATATCAAACTTCTATATTTTTCTGAAATCGAAGTGTTATCTTGTCTTCTGCAACGGTTTATTTTGATGCACCCTGTATATATATTTTCGATGTCAGAACAAAATATGTTGTTTTCATATGCTACACATCTGGATAGGTACGAAAGGCACAATTAGCACAAAAAGCATAAAATAATGAATTTAGTAACATATATTCTACATGAACGACTTTAACCCTTATCTTCTCAATGAGATCACATGACACACACCTGTCAAAAATTGCTTCGAATTACCACTGAGTTATTCATTTTTCCTAATTTCCTTATTTCTCTTAAAAATGTTGGTTGGTAACCGCCTAACAATATATTATATGTCATTATGTACATATTGAATTGTTATGAATTGTCGTGTATTATAATGTGTTTTGGTCTATATCTTAAGAACCATTTAAAATATTTTCACGAAATAAAGCGCAAACTCGAGTACATGTACTTCTCTCATCGCGGTCGCCAACCCGGGTCCCTATGGCAGAAACAAAGTACCTTATTCTCTACCATGTTTGGTACTACTTTATTGTTTTTTTCAAAATAACACATATTTTACTGCACTTCCTTACACTGACACACCACTAGGTTGCTTGCATATGACACCTGAGGACCACATATGTGTATTTTTACGTAACACAAAGAGAAACTACCTAATTATATCAAACATTTATATTTTTCTGAAATGGAAATGTTATCTTGTCTTCTGCAACGGTTTATTTTGATGCACCCTGTATATATATTTTCGATGTCAGTACAAAATATGTTGTTTTCATATTCTACACATCAGGATAGGTACGAAAGTCAAAAATTAGCAGAAAAAGCATAAAATAATGAAGTTTGTAACATATATATTCTACATGAACGACTTTAACCCTTACCTTCTTAATAAGATCACATGACGCACACCTTCTGTAAAAAAAATGACTCCAATTACCACTGAGTTATTCAGTTTTCCTATAATTTCCTTATTTCTCTTAAAAATGTTGGCTGGCAACCGCCTAACAATATATTATATGTCATTATGTACATATTAAATTGTTATGAATTGTCGTGTATTATAATTTGTTTTGGTCTATATCTTAAGAACCATTTAAGATATTTTCACGAAATAAAGCGCAAACTCGAGTACATGCACTTCTCTCATCGCGGTCGCCTACCCGGGTCCCTATGGCTGAAACAAAGTACCTTATTCTCTACCATGTTTGGTACTACTTTATTGTTTTTTTCAAAATAACACATATTTCACTGCACTTCCTTACACTGACACACCACTAGGTTGCTTGCATATGACACCCGAGGATCACATATGTGTATTTTTACGTAACACAATGAGAAACTACCTAATTATATCAAACATTTATATTTTCCTGAAATGGAAGTGTTATCTTGTCTTATGCAACCGTTTATTTTGATGCACCCTGTATATATATTTTCGATGTCAGAGCAAAAAATGTTGTTTTCATATTCTACACATCAGGATACGTACGAAAGGCACAAATTAGCACAAAGAGCATAAAATAATTCATTTAGTAACATATATTCTACATTAACGACTTTATCCCTTACCTTCTCAATGCGATCACATGACGCACACCTTCTGTCAAAAATACACACCAATTACGAATGATTTATTCATTTTTCCTATAATTTCCTTATTTCTCTTAAAAATGTTGGCTGGCAACCGCCTAACAATATATTATATGTCATTATGTACATATTGAATTGTTATGAATTGTCGTGTATTATAATGTGTTTTGGTCTATATCTTAAGAACCATTTAACATATTTTCACGAAATAAAGCGCAAACTCGAGTACATGCACTACTCTCATCGCGGTCGCCAACCCGGGTCCCTATGACTGAAACAAAGTACCTTATTCTCTACCATGTTTGGTACTACTTTATTGTTTTTTTCAAAATAACACATATTTCACTGCACATCCTTACACTTACACACCACTAGGTTGCTTGCATATGACACCCGAGGATCACATATGTGTATTTTTACGTAACACAAAGAGAAACTACCTAATTATATCAAACATTTATATTTTTCTGAAATGGAAATGTTATCTTGTCTTCTGCAACGGTTTATTTTGATGCAATCTGTATATATATTTTCGATGTCAGAGCAAAATATGTTGTTTCCATATTCTAGACATCAGGATACGTACGAAAGGCACAAATTAGCACAAAAAGCATAAAATAATGAATTTAGTAACATATATTCTACATTAACGACTTTAACCCTTACCTTCTAAATAAGATCACATGACGCACACCTTCTGTAAAAAAAATGACTCCAATTACCACTGAGTTATTCAGTTTTCCTATATTTTCCTTATTTCTCTTAAAAATGTTGTCTGGCAACCGCCTAACAATATATTATGTCATTATGTACATATTGAATTGTTATGAATTGTCGTGTATTATAATTTGTTTTGGTCTATAACTTAAGAACCATTTAAGATATTTTCACGAAATAAAGCGCAAACTCGAGTACATGCACTACTCTCAACGCGGTCGCCAACCCGGGTCCCTATGGCTGAAACAAAGTACCTTATTCTCTACAATGTTTGGTACTACTTTATTGTTTTTTTCAAAATAACACATATTTCACTGCACTTCCCTACACTTACACACCGCTAGGTTGCTTGCATATGACACCCGAGGATCACATATGTGTATTTTTACGTAACACAAACAGAAACTACCTAATTATATTAAACATTTATATTTTTCTGAAATGGAAATGTTATCTTGTCTTCTGCAACGGTTTATTTTGATGCACCCTGTATATATATTTTCGATGTCAGAACAAAATGTGTTGTTTTCATTTTCAACACATCAGGATAGGTACGAATGGCAAAAATTAGCAGAAAAAGCATAAAATAATGAAGTTAGTAACATATATTGTACATTAACGACTTTAACCCTTACCTTCTCAATGAGATCACATGACGCACAGCTTCTGCAAAAAATTGACTCCAATTACCACTGAGTTATTCATATTTCCTACAATTTCCTTATTTGTCTTAAAAATGTTGGCTGGCAACTGCCCAACAATATATTATATGTCATTTTGTACATATTGAATTGTTATGAATTGTCGTGTATTATAATGTGTTTTGGTCTATATCTTAAGAACCCTTTAACATATTTTCACGGAATAAAGCGCAAAATCGAGTACATGCACTACTCTCATCGCGGTCGCCAACCCGGGTCCCTATGGCTGAAACAAAGTACCTTATTCTCTACCATGTTTGGTACTACTTTATTGTTTTTTTCAAAATAACACATATTTCACTGCACATCCTTTCACTTACACACCACTAGGTTGCTTGCATATGACACCCGAGGATCACATATGTGTATTTTTACGTAACACAAAGAGAAACTACCTAATTATATCAAACTTCTATATTTTTCTGAAATCGAAGTGTTATCTTGTCTTCTGCAACGGTTTATTTTGATGCAGCCTGTATATATATTTTCGATGTCAGAACAAAATATGTTGTTTTCATATGCTACACATCACGATAGGTACGAAAGGCACAATTAGCACAAAAAGCATAAAATAATGAATTTAGTAATATATATTCTACATGAACGACTTTAACTCTTATCTTCTCAATGAGATCACATGACGCACGCCTGTCAAAAATTGCTTCGAATTACCAGTGAGTTATTCATTTTTCCTATAATTTCCTTATTTCTCTTAAAAATGTTGGTTGGCAACCGCCTAACAATATATTATATGTCATTATGTACATATTGAATTGTTATGAATTGTCGTGTATTATAATGTGTTTTGGTCTATATCTTAAGAACCCTTTAACATATTTTCACGGAATAAAGCGCAAAATCGAGTACATGCACTACTCTCATCGCGGTCGCCAACCCGGGTCCCTATGGCTGAAACAAAGTACCTTATTCTCTACCATGTTTGGTACTACTTTATTGTTTTTTTCAAAATAACACATATTTCACTGCACATCCTTTCACTTACACACCACTAGGTTGCTTGCATATGACACCCGAGGATCACATATGTGTATTTTTACGTAACACAAAGAGAAACTACCTAATTATATAAAACATTTATATTTTTCTGAAATGGAAATGTTATCTTGTCTTCTGCAACGGTTTATTTTGATGCACCCTGTATATATATTTTCGATGTCAGAGCAAAATATGTTGTTTCCATATTCTAGATATCAGGATACGTACGAAAGGCACAAGTTAGCACAAAGTGCATAAAATAATTCATTTAGTAACATATATTCTACATTAACGACTTTAACCCTTACCTTCTCAATGGGATCACATGACGCACACCTTCTGTAAAAAATTCATACCAATTACGACTGAGTTATTCATTTTTCCTATAATTTCCTTATTTCTCTTAAAAATGTTGGCTGGCAACCGCCTAACAATATATTATATGTCATAATGTACATATTGAATTGTTATGAATTGTCGTGTATTATAATGTGTTTTGGTCTATATCTTAAGAACCATTTAACATATTTTCACGAAATAAAGCGCAAATTCGAGTACATGCACTACTCTCATCGCGGTAGCCAACCCGGGTCCCTATGGCTGAAACAAAGTACCTTATTCTCTACCATGTTTGGTACTACTTTATTGTTTTTTTCAAAATAACACATATTTCACTGCACATCCTTACACTTACACACCACTAGGTTGCTTGCATATGACACCCGAGGATCACATATGTGTATTTTTACGTAACACAAAGAGAAACTACCTAATTATATCAAACATTTATATTTTTCTGAAATGGAAATGTTATCTTGTCTTCTGCAACGGTTTATTTTGATGCACCCTGTATATATATTTTCGATGTCAGAGCAAAATATGTTGTTTCCATATTCTAGACATCAGGATACGTACGAAAGGCACAAGTTAGCACAAAAAGCATAAAATAATGAATTTAGTAACATATATTCTACATTAACGACTTTAACCCCTACCTTCTCAATGAGATCACATGACGCACACCTGTCAAAAATTGCTTCTAATTACCACTGATTTATTCATTTCTGTGATAATTTTCTTCTTTCACGTAAAAATGTTGGCTGGCAACCGCCTAACAATATATTATATATCATTATGTACATATTGAATTGTTATGAATTGTCGTGTATTATAATGTGTTTTGGTCTATATCTTAAGAACCCTTTAACATATTTTCACGAAATCAAGCTCAAACTCGAGTACATGCACTTCTCTCATCGCAGTCGCCAACCCGGGTCGCTATGGCTGAAACAAAGTACTTTATTCTCTACTAGGTTTGCTACTACTTTATTGTTTTTTTTAAAATAACATATTTCACTGCACATCCTTACACTGACATACCACTGGTTTGCTTGCATATGACACCCGAGGATCACATACGTGTATTTTTACGTAACAAAAAGAGAAACTACCTAATTATATCAAATATTTATATTTTTCTGAAATGGAAATGTTATCTTGTCTTCTGCAACGGTTTATTTTGATGCACCCTGTATATATATTTTCGATGTCAGAGCAAAATATGTTGTTTTCATATTCTACACATAAGGATAGGTACGAAAGTCAAAAATTAGCAGAAAAAGCATAAAATAATGAAGTTAGTAACATATATTCTACATGAACGACTTTAACCCTTACCTTCTAAATAAGATCACATGACGCACACCTTCTGTAAAAAAAATGATTCCAATTACCACTGAGTTATTCAGTTTTCCTATAATTTCCTTATTTCTCTTAAAAATGTTGGCTGGCAACTGCCTAACAATATATTATATGTCATTATGTACATATTGAATTGTTATGAATTGTCGTGTATTATAATCTGTTTTGGTCTATATCTTAAGAACCCTTTAACATATTTTCACGAAATCAAGCTCAAACTCGAGTACATGCACTTCTCTCATCGCAGTCGCCAACCGGGTCGCTATGGCTGAAACAAAGTACTTTATTCTCTACTAGGTTTGGTACTATTTCACTGTTTTTTTTAAAATAACATATTTCACTGCACATCCTTACACTGACATACCACTAGTTTGCTTGCATATGACACCCGAGGATCACATACGTGTATTTTTACGTAACAAAAAGAGAAACTACCTAATTATATCTAATATTTATATTTTTCTGAAATGGAAATGTTATCTTGTCTTCTGCAACGGTTTATTTTGATGCACTCTGTATATATATTTTCGATGTCAGAGCAAAATATGTTCTTTTCATATTCTACACATAAGGATAGGTACGAAAGTCAAAAATTAGCAGAAAAAGCATAAAATAATGAAGTTAGTAACATATATTCTACATGAACGACTTTAACCCTTATCTTCTCAATGAGATCACATGACACACACCTGTCAAAAATTGCTTCGAATTACCACTGAGTTATTCATTTTTCCTAATTTCCTTATTTTTCTTAAAAATGTTGGTTGGTAACCGCCTAACAATATATTATATGTCATTATGTACATATTGAATTGTTATGAATTGTCGTGTATTATAATGTGTTTTGGTCTATATCTTAAGAACCATTTAAAATATTTTCACGAAATAAAGCGCAAACTCGAGTACATGTACTTCTCTCATCGCGGTCGCCAACCCGGGTCCCTATGGCAGAAACAAAGTACCTTATTCTCTACCATGTTTGGTACTACTTTATTGTTTTTTTCAAAATAACACATATTTTACTGCACTTCCTTACACTGACACACCACTAGGTTGCTTGCATATGACACCTGAGGACCACATATGTGTATTTTTACGTAACACAAAGAGAAACTACCTAATTATATCAAACATTTATATTTTTCTGAAATGGAAATGTTATCTTGTCTTCTGCAACGGTTTATTTTGATGCACCCTGTATATATATTTTCGATGTCAGTACAAAATATGTTGTTTTCATATTCTACACATCAGGATAGGTACGAAAGTCAAAAATTAGCAGAAAAAGCATAAAATAATGAAGTTTGTAACATATATATTCTACATGAACGACTTTAACCCTTACCTTCTTAATAAGATCACATGACGCACACCTTCTGTAAAAAAAATGACTCCAATTACCACTGAGTTATTCAGTTTTCCTATAATTTCCTTATTTCTCTTAAAAATGTTGGCTGGCAACCGCCTAACAATATATTATATGTCATTATGTACATATTAAATTGTTATGAATTGTCGTGTATTATAATTTGTTTTGGTCTATATCTTAAGAACCATTTAAGATATTTTCACGAAATAAAGCGCAAACTCGAGTACATGCACTTCTCTCATCGCGGTCGCCTACCCGGGTCCCTATGGCTGAAACAAAGTACCTTATTCTCTAACATGTTTGGTACTACTTTATTGTTTTTTTCAAAATAACACATATTTCACTGCACTTCCCTACACTTACACACGACTAGGTTGCTTGCATATGACACCCGAGGATCACATATGTGTATTTTTACGTAACACAAAGAGAAACTACCTAATTATATCAAACATTTATATTTTCCTGAAATGGAAGTGTTATCTTGTCTTATGCAACCGTTTATTTTGATGCACCCTGTATATATATTTTCGATGTCAGAGCAAAAAATGTTGTTTTCATATTCTACACTTCAGGATACGTACGAAAGGCACAAATTAGCACAAAGAGCATAAAATAATGAATTTAGTAACATATATTCTACATTAACGACTTTATCCCTTACCTTCTCAATGAGATCACATGACGCACACCTTCTGTAAAAAATACACACCAATTACGACTGATTTATTCATTTTTCCTATAATTTCCTTATTTATCTTAAAAATGTTGGCTGGCAACCGCCTAACAATATATTATATGTCATTATGTACATATTGAATTGTTATGAATTGTCGTGTATTATAATGTGTTTTGGTCTATATCTTAAGAACCATTTAACATATTTTCACGAAATAAATCGCAAACTCGAGTACATGCACTACTCTCATCGCGGTCGCCAACCCGGGTCCCTATGGCTGAAACAAAGTACCTTATTCTCTACCATGTTTGGTACTACTTTATTGTTTTTTTCAAAATAACACATATTTCACTGCACATCCTTACACTTACACACCACTAGGTTGCTTGCATATGACACCCGAGAACGATATATATTTGTATTTTTACGTAACACAAAGAGAAACTACCTAATTATATCAAACATTTATATTTTTCTGAAATGGAAATGTTATCTTGTCTTCTGCAACGGTTTATTTTGATGCACCCTGTATATATATTTTCGATGTCAGAGCAAAATATGTTGTTTCCATATTCTAGACATCAGGATACGTACGAAAGGCACAAATTAGCACAAAAAGCATGAAATAATGAATTTAGTAACATATATTCTACATTAACGACTTTAACCCTTACCTTCTCAATGAGATCACATGACGCACACCTGTCAAAAATTGCTTCCAATTACCACTGACTTACTCATTTCTGTGATAATTTTCTTCTTTCACGTAAAAATGTTGGCTGGCAACCGCCTAACAATATATTACATATCATTATGTACATATTGAATTGTTATGAATTGTCGTGTACTATAATGTGTTTTGGTCTATATCTTAAGAACCCTTTAACATATTTTCACGAAATCAAGCTCAAACTCGAGTACATGCACTTCTCTCATCGCAGTCGCCAACCCGGGTCGCTATGGCTGAAACAAAGTACTTTATTCTCTACTAGGTTTGCTACTACTTTATTGTTTTTTTTAAAATAACATATTTCACAGCACATACTTACACTGACATACCACTGGTTTGCTTGCATATGACACCCGAGGATCACATACGTGTATTTTTACGTAACAAAAAGAGAAACTACCTAATTATATCAAATATTTATATTTTTCTGAAATGGAAATGTTATCTTGTCTTCTGCAACGGTTTATTTTGATGCACCCTGTATATATATTTTCGATGTCAGAGCAAAATATGTTGTTTTCATATTCTACACATAAGGATAGGTACGAAAGTCAAAAATTAGCAGAAAAAGCATAAAATAATGAAGTTAGTAACATATATTCTACATGAACGACTTTTACCCTTACCTTCTAAATAAGATCACATGACGCACACCTTCTGTAAAAAAAATGATTCCAATTACCACTGAGTTATTCAGTTTTCCTATAATTTCCTTATTTCTCTTAAAAATGTTGGCTGGCAACCGCCTAATAATATATTATATGTTATTATGTACATATTGAATTGTTATGAATTGTCGTGTATTATAATCTGTTTTGGTCTATATCTTAAGAACCCTTTAACATATTTTCACGAAATCAAGCTCAAACTCGAGTACATGCACTTCTCTCATCGCAGTCGCCAACCCGGGTCGCTATGGCTGAAACAAAGTACTTTATTCTCTACTAGGTTTGGTACTATTTCACTGTTTTTTTTAAAATAACATATTTCACTGCACATCCTTACACTGACATACCACTAGTTTGCTTGCATATGACACCCGAGGATCACATACGTGTATTTTTACGTAACAAAAAGAGAAACTACCTAATTATATCTAATATTTATATTTTTCTGAAATGGAAATGTTATCTTGTCTTCTGCAACGGTTTATTTTGATGCACTCTGTATATATATTTTCGATGTCAGAGCAAAATATGTTCTTTTCATATTCTACACATAAGGATAGGTACGAAAGTCAAAAATTAGCAGAAAAAGCATAAAATAATGAAGTTAGTAACATATATTCTACATGAACGACTTTAACCCTTACCTTCTAAATAAGATCACATGACGCACACCTTCTGTAAAAAAAATGATTCCAATTACCACTGAGTTATTCAGTTTTCCTATAATTTCCTTATTTCTCTTAAAAATGTTGGCTGGCAACCGCCTAACAATATATTATATGTCATTATGTACATATTAAATTGTTATGAATTGTCGTGTATTATAATCTGTTTTGGTCTATATCTTAAGAAGCATTAAACATATTTTCACGCAATAAAGCGCAAACTCGAGTACATGCACTACTCTCATCGCGGTCCCCAACCCGGGTCCCTATGGCTGAAACAAAGTACCTTATTCTCTACCATTTTGGAAGTACTTTATTGTTTTTTTTTTCAAAATAACACATATTTGACTGCACTTCCTTACACTGACACCACTAGGTTGCTTGCAAATGAGACCCGAGGATCACATACGTGTATTTTTACGTAACACAAAGAGAAACTACCTAATTATATCAAACTTCTATATTTTTCTGAAATCGAAGTGTTATCTTGTCTTCTGCAACGGTTTATTTTGATGCACCCTGTATATATATTTTCGATGTCAGAACAAAATATGTTGTTTTCATATGCTACACATCTGGATAGGTACGAAAGGCACAATTAGCACAAAAAGCATAAAATAATGAATTTAGTAACATATATTCTACATGAACGACTTTAACCCTTATCTTCTCAATGAGATCACATGACACACACCTGTCAAAAATTGCTTCGAATTACCACTGAGTTATTCATTTTCCTAATTTCCTTATTTCTCTTAAAAATGTTGGTTGGTAACCGCCTAACAATATATTATATGTCATTATGTACATATTGAATTGTTATGAATTGTCGTGTATTGTAATGTGTTTTGGTCTATATCTTAAGAACCATTTAAAATATTTTCACGAAATAAAGCGCAAACTCGAGTACATGTACTTCTCTCATCGCGGTCGCCAACCCGAGTCCCTATGGCAGAAACAAAGTACCTTATTCTCTACCATGTTTGGTACTACTTTATTGTTTTTTTCAAAATAACACATATTTCACTGCACTTCCTTACACTGACACACCACTAGGTTGCTTGCATATGACACCTGAGGACCACATATGTGTATTTTTACGTAACACAAAGAGAAACTACCTAATTATATCAAACATTTATATTTTTCTGAAATGGAAATGTTATCTTGTCTTCTGCAACGGTTTATTTTGATGCACCCTGTATATATATTTTCGATGTCAGTACAAGATATGTTGTTTTCATATTCTACACATCAGGATAGGTACGAAAGTCAAAAATTAGCAGAAAAAGCATAAAATAATGAAGTTTGTATCATATATATTCTACATGAACGACTTTAACCCTTACCTTCTTAATAAGATCACATGACGCACACCTTCTGTAAAAAAAATGACTCCAATTACCACTGAGTTATTCAGTTTTCCTATATTTTCCTTATTTCTCTTAAAAATGTTGTCTGGCAACCGCCTAACAATATATTATGTCATTATGTACATATTGAATTGTTATGAATTGTCGTGTATTATAATTTGTTTTGGTCTATAACTTAAGAACCATTTAAGATATTTTCACGAAATAAAGCGCAAACTCGAGTACATGCACTACTCTCAACGCGGTCGCCAACCCGGGTCCCTATGGCTGAAACAAAGTACCTTATTCTCTACAATGTTTGGTACTACTTTATTGTTTTTTTCAAAATAACACATATTTCACTGCACTTCCCTACACTTACACACCGCTAGGTTGCTTGCATATGACACCCGAGGATCACATATGTGTATTTTTACGTAACACAAACAGAAACTACCTAATTATATCAAACATTTATATTTTTCTGAAATGGAAATGTTATCTTGTCTTCTGCAACGGTTTATTTTGATGCACCCTGTATATATATTTTCGATGTCAGAACAAAATGTGTTGTTTTCATTTTCAACACATCAGGATAGGTACGAATGGCAAAAATTAGCAGAAAAAGCATAAAATAATGAAGTTAGTAACATATATTCTACATTAACGACTTTAACCCTTACCTTCTCAATGAGATCACATGACGCACAGCTTCTGCAAAAAATTGACTCCAATTACCACTGAGTTATTCATATTTCCTACAATTTCCTTATTTGTCTTAAAAATGTTGGCTGGCAACTGCAAAACAATATATTATATGTCATTTTGTACATATTGAATTGTTATGAATTGTCGTGTATTATAATGTGTTTTGGTCTATATCTTAAGAAGCATTTAACATATTTTCACGAAATAAAGCGCAAACTCGAGTACATGCACTACTCTCATCGCGGTCGCCAACCCCGGTCTCTATGGCTGAAACAAAGTACCTTATTCTCTACCATTTTGGTAGTACTTTATTGTTTTTTTCAAAATAACACATATTTCACTGCACTTCCTTACACTGGCACACCACTATGTTGCTTGCAAATGAGACCCGAGGATCACATACGTGTATTTTTACGTAACACAAAGAGAAACTACCTAATTATATCAAACTTCTATATTTTTCTGAAATCGAAGTGTTATCTTGTCTTCTGCAACGGTTTATTTTGATGCAGCCTGTATATATATTTTCGATGTCAGAACAAAATATGTTGTTTTCATATGCTACACATCAGGATAGGTACGAAAGGCATAATTAGCACAAAAAGCATAAAATAATGAATTTAGTAATATATATTCTACATGAACGACTTTAACTCTTATCTTCTCAATGAGATCACATGACGCACGCCTGTCAAAAATTGCTTCGAATTACCACTGAGTTATTCATTTTTCCTATAATTTCCTTATTTCTCTTAAAAATGTTGGTTGGCAACCGCCTAACAATATATTATATGTCATTATGTACATATTGAATTGTTATGAATTGTCGTGTATTATAATGTGTTTTGGTCTATTTCTTAAGAACCATTTAACATATTTTCACGGAATAAAGCGCAAACTCGAGTACATGCACTACTCTCATCGCGGTCGCCAACCCGGGTCCCTATGGCTGAAACAAAGTACCTTATTCTCTACCATGTTTGGTACTACTTTATTGTTTTTTTCAAAATAACACATATTTCACTGCACATCCTTACACTTACACACCACTAGGTTGCTTGCATATGACACCCGAGGATCACATATGTGTATTTTTACGTAACACAAAGAGAAACTACGTAATTATATAAACATTTATATTTTTCTGAAATGGAAATGTTATCTTGTCTTCTGCAACGGTTTATTTTGATGCACCCTGTATATATATTTTCGATGTCAGAGCAAAATATGTTGTTTCCATATTCTAGACATCAGGATACGTACGAAAGGCACAAGTTAGCACAAAGAGCATAAAATAATTCATTTAGTAACATATATTCTACATGAAGGACTTTAACCCTTACCTTCTCAATGGGATCACATGACGCACACCTTCTGTAAAAAATTCATACCAATTACGACTGAGTTATTCATTTTTCCTATAATTTCCTTATTTCTCTTAAAAATGTTGGCTGGCAACCGCCTAACAATATATTATATGTCATAATGTACATATTGAATTGTTATGAATTGTCGTGTATTATAATGTGTTTTGGTCTATATCTTAAGAACCATTTAACATATTTTCACGAAATAAAGCGCAAATTCGAGTACATGCACTACTCTCATCGCGGTAGCCAACCCGGGTCCCTATGGCTGAAACAAAGTACCTTATTCTCTACCATGTTTGGTACTACTTTATTGTTTTTTTCAAAATAACACATATTTCACTGCACATCCTTACACTTACACACCACTAGGTTGCTTGCATATGACACCCGAGGATCACATATGTGTATTTTTACGTAACACAAAGAGAAACTACCTAATTATATCAAACATTTATATTTTTCTGAAATGGAAATGTTATCTTGTCTTCTGCAACGGTTTATTTTGATGCACCCTGTATATATATTTTCGATGTCAGAGCAAAATATGTTGTTTCCATATTCTAGACATCAGGATACGTACGAAAGGCACAAGTTAGCACAAAAAGCATAAAATAATGAATTTAGTAACATATATTCTACATTAACGACTTTAACCCCTACCTTCTCAATGAGATCACATGACGCACACCTGTCAAAAATTGCTTCTAATTACCACTGATTTATTCATTTCTGTGATAATTTTCTTCTTTCACGTAAAAATGTTGGCTGGCAACCGCCTAACAATATATTACATATCATTATGTACATATTGAATTGTTATGAATTGTCGTGTATTATAATTTGTTTTGGTCTATATCTTAAGAACCCTTTAACATATTTTCACGGAATCAAGCTCAAACTCGAGTACATGCACTTCTCTCATCGCAGTCGCCAACCCGGGTCGCTATGGCTGAAACAAAGTACTTTATTCTCTACTAGGTTTGGTACTATTTCACTGTTTTTTTTTAAAATAACATATTTCACTGCACATCCTTACACTGACATACCACTAGTTTGCTTGCATATGACACCCGAGGATCACATACGTGTATTTTTACGTAACAAAAAGAGAAACTACCTAATTATATCTAATATTTATATTTTTCTGAAATGGAAATGTTATCTTGTCTTCTGCAACGGTTTATTTTGATGCACTCTGTATATATATTTTCAATGTCAGAGCAAAATATGTTCTTTTCATATTCTACACATAAGGATAGGTACGAAAGTCAAAAATTAGCAGAAAAAGCATAAAATAATGAAGTTAGTAACATATATTCTACATGAACGACTTTAACCCTTACCTTCTAAATAAGATCATATGACGCACACCTTCTGTAAAAAAAATGATTCCAATTACCACTGAGTTATTCAGTTTTCCTATAATTTCCTTATTTCTCTTAAAAATGTTGGCTGGCAACCGCCTAACAATATATTATATGTCATTATGTACATATTGACTTGTTATGAATTGTCGTGTATTATAATTTGTTTTGGTCTATATCTTAAGAACCCTTTAACATATTTTCACGGAATCAAGCTCAAACTCGAGTACATGCACTTCTCTCATCGCGGTCGCCAACCCGGGTCGCTATGGCTGAAACAAAGTACTTTATTCTCTACTAGGTTTGGTACTATTTCACTGTTTTTTTTTAAAATAACATATTTCACTGCACATCCTTACACTGACATACCACTAGTTTGCTTGCATATGACACCCGAGGATCACATACGTGTATTTTTACGTAACAAAAAGAGAAACTACCTAATTATATCTAATATTTATATTTTTCTGAAATGGAAATGTTATCTTGTCTTCTGCAACGGTTTATTTTGATGCACTCTGTATATATATTTTCGATGTCAGAGCAAAATATGTTCTTTTCATATTCTACACATAAGGATAGGTACGAAAGTCAAAAATTAGCAGAAAAAGCATAAAATAATGAAGTTAGTAACATATATTCTACATGAACGACTTTAACCCTTACCTTCTAAATAAGATCACATGACGCACACCTTCTGTAAAAAAATGATTCCAATTACCACTGAGTTATTCAGTTTTCCTATAATTTCCTTATTTCTCTTAAAAATGTTGGCTGGCAACCGCCTAACAATATATTATATGTCATTATGTACATATTGACTTGTTATGAATTGTCGTGTATTATAATTTGTTTTGGTCTATATCTTAAGAACCATTTAACATATTTTCACGAAATAAAGCGCAAACTCGAGTACATGCACTACTCTCATCGCGGTCCCCAACCCGGGTCCCTATGGCTGAAACAAAGTACCTTATTCTCTACCATTTTGGAAGTACTTTATTGTTTTTTTTTTTCAAAATAACACATATTTGACTGCACTTCCTTACACTGACACCACTAGGTTGCTTGCAAATGAGACCCGAGGATCACATACGTGTATTTTTACGTAACACAAAGAGAAACTACCTAATTATATCAAACTTCTATATTTTTCTGAAATCGAAGTGTTATCTTGTCTTCTGCAACGGTTTATTTTGATGCACCCTGTATATATATTTTCGATGTCAGAACAAAATATGTTGTTTTCATATGCTACACATCTGGATAGGTACGAAAGGCACAATTAGCACAAAAAGCATAAAATAATGAATTTAGTAACATATATTCTACATGAACGACTTTAACCCTTATCTTCTCAATGAGATCACATGACACACACCTGTCAAAAATTGCTTCGAATTACCACTGAGTTATTCATTTTTCCTAATTTCCTTATTTCTCTTAAAAATGTTGGTTGGTAACCGCCTAACAATATATTATATGTCATTATGTACATATTGAATTGTTATGAATTGTCGTGTATTATAATGTGTTTTGGTCTATATCTTAAGAACCATTTAAAATATTTTCACGAAATAAAGCGCAAACTCGAGTACATGTACTTCTCTCATCGCGGTCGCCAACCCGGGTCCCTATGGCAGAAACAAAGTACCTTATTCTCTACCATGTTTGGTACTACTTTATTGTTTTTTTCAAAATAACACATATTTTACTGCACTTCCTTACACTGACACACCACTAGGTTGCTTGCATATGATACCTGAGGACCACATATGTGTATTTTTACGTAACACAAAGAGAAACTACCTAATTATATCAAACATTTATATTTTTCTGAAATGGAAATGTTATCTTGTCTTCTGCAACGGTTTATTTTGATGCACCCTGTATATATATTTTCGATGTCAGTACAAAATATGTTGTTTTCATATTCTACACATCAGGATAGGTACGAAAGTCAAAAATTAGCAGAAAAAGCATAAAATAATGAAGTTTGTAACATATATATTCTACATGAACGACTTTAACCCTTACCTTCTTAATAAGATCACATGACGCACACCTTCTGTAAAAAAAATGACTCCAATTACCACTGAGTTATTCAGTTTTCCTATAATTTCCTTATTTCTCTTAAAAATGTTGGCTGGCAACCGCCTAACAATATATTATATGTCATTATGTACATATTAAATTGTTATGAATTGTCGTGTATTATAATTTGTTTTGGTCTATATCTTAAGAACCATTTAAGATATTTTCACGAAATAAAGCGCAAACTCGAGTACATGCACTTCTCTCATCGCGGTCGCCTACCCGGGTCCCTATGGCTGAAACAAAGTACCTTATTCTCTAACATGTTTGGTACTACTTTATTGTTTTTTTCAAAATAACACATATTTCACTGCACTTCCCTACACTTACACACGACTAGGTTGCTTGCATATGACACCCGAGGATCACATATGTGTATTTTTACGTAACACAAAGAGAAACTACCTAATTATATCAAACATTTATATTTTCCTGAAATGGAAGTGATATCTTGTCTTATGCAACCGTTTATTTTGATGCACCCTGTATATATATTTTCGATGTCAGAGCAAAAAATGTTGTTTTCATATTCTACACATCAGGATACGTACGAAAGGCACAAATTAGCACAAAGAGCATAAAATAATGAATTTAGTAACATATATTCTACATTAACGACTTTATCTCTTACCTTCTCAATGAGATCACATGACGCACACCTTCTGTAAAAAATACACACCAATTACGACTGATTTATTCATTTTTCCTATAATTTCCTTATTTATCTTAAAAATGTTGGCTGGCAACCGCCTAACAATATATTATATGTCATTATGTACATATTGAATTGTTATGAATTGTCGTGTATTATAATGTGTTTTGGTCTATATCTTAAGAACCATTTAACATATTTTCACGAAATAAATCGCAAACTCGAGTACATGCACTACTCTCATCGCGGTCGCCAACCCGGGTCCCTATGGCTGAAACAAAGTACCTTATTCTCTACCATGTTTGGTACTACTTTATTGTTTTTTTCAAAATAACACATATTTCACTGCACATCCTTACACTTACACACCACTAGGTTGCTTGCATATGACACCCGAGAACGATATATATTTGTATTTTTACGTAACACAAAGAGAAACTACCTAATTATATCAAACATTTATATTTTTCTGAAATGGAAATGTTATCTTGTCTTCTGCAACGGTTTATTTTGATGCACCCTGTATATATATTTTCGATGTCAGAGCAAAATATGTTGTTTCCATATTCTAGACATCAGGATACGTACGAAAGGCACAAATTAGCACAAAAAGCATGAAATAATGAATTTAGTAACATATATTCTACATTAACGACTTTAACCCTTACCTTCTCAATGAGATCACATGACGCACACCTGTCAAAAATTGCTTCCAATTACCACTGACTTACTCATTTCTGTGATAATTTTCTTCTTTCACGTAAAAATGTTGGCTGGCAACCGCCTAACAATATATTATATGTCATTATGTACATATTAAATTGTTATGAATTGTCGTGTATTATAATGTGTTTTGGTCTATATCTTAAGAACCCTTTAACATATTTTCACGAAATCAAGCTCAAACTCGAGTACATGCACTACTCTCATCGCGGTCGCCAACCCGGGTCCCTATGGCAGAAACAAAGTACCTTATTCTCTACCATGTTTGGTACTACTTTATTGTTTTTTTCAAAATAACACATATTTCACTGCACATCCTTACACTTACACACCACTAGGTTGCTTGCATATGACACCCGAGGATCACATATGTGTATTTTTACGTAAGACAAAGAGAAACTACCTAATTATATCAAACATTTATATTTTTCTGAAATGGAAATGTTATCTTGTCTTCTGCAACGGTTTATTTTGATGCAATCTGTATATATATTTTCGATGTCAGAGCAAAATATGTTGTTTCCATATTCTAGACATCAGGATACGTACGAAAGGCACAATTAGCACAAAAAGCATAAAATAATGAATTTAGTAACATATATTCTACATTAACGACTTTAACCCTTACCTTCTAAATAAGATCACATGACGCACACCTTCTGTAAAAAAAATGACTCCAATTACCACTGAGTTATTCAGTTTTCCTATATTTTCCTTATTTCTCTTAAAAATGTTGTCTGGCAACCGCCTAACAATATATTATGTCATTATGTACATATTGAATTGTTATGAATTGTCGTGTATTATAATTTGTTTTGGTCTATAACTTAAGAACCATTTAAGATATTTTCACGAAATAAAGCGCAAACTCGAGTACATGCACTACTCTCAACGCGGTCGCCAACCCGGGTCCCTATGGCTGAAACAAAGTACCTTATTCTCTACCATTTTGGTAGTACTTTATTGTTTTTTTCAAAATAACACATATTTCACTGCACTTCCTTACACTGACACACCACTATGTTGCTTGCAAATGAGACCCGAGGATCACATACGTGTATTTTTACGTAACACAAAGAGAAACTACCTAATTATATCAAACTTCTATATTTCTCTGAAATCGAAGTGTTATCTTGTCTTCTGCAACGGTTTATTTTGATGCAGCCTGTATATATATTTTCGATGTCAGAACAAAATATGTTGTTTTCATATGCTACACATCAGGATAGGTACGAAAGGCACAATTAGCACAAAAAGCATAAAATAATGAATTTAGTAATATATATTCTACATGAACGACTTTAACTCTTATCTTCTCAATGAGATCACATGACGCACGCCTGTCAAAAATTGCTTCGAATTACCACTGAGTTATTCATTTTTCCTATAATTTCCTTATTTCTCTTAAAAATGTTGGTTGGCAACCGCCTAACAATATATTATATGTCATTATGTACATATTGAATTGTTATGAATTGTCGTGTATTATAATGTGTTTTGGTCTATATCTTAAGAACCATTTAACATATTTTCACGAAATCAAGCGCAAACTCGAGTACATGCACTACTCTCATCGCGGTCGCCAACCCGGGTCCCTATGGCTGAAACAAAGTACCTTATTCTCTACCATGTTTGGTACTACTTTATTGTTTTTTTCAAAATAACACATATTTCACTGCACATCCTTACACTTACACACCACTAGGTTGCTTGCATATGACACCCGAGGATCACATATGTGTATTTTTACGTAACACAAAGAGAAACTACCTAATTATATCAAACATTTATATTTTTCTGAAATGGAAATGTTATCTTGTCTTCTGCAACGGTTTATTTTGATGCACCCTGTATATATATATTTTCGATGTCAGAGCAAAATATGTTGTTTCCATATTCTAGACATCAGGATACGTACGAAAGGCACAAGTTAGCACAAAGAGCATAAAATAATTCATTTAGTAACATATATTCTACATTAACGACTTTAACCCTTACCTTCTCAATGGGATCACATGACGCACACCTTCTGTAAAAAATTCACGCCATTTACCACTGAGTTATTCATTTTTCCTATAATTTCCTTATTTCTCTTAAAAATGTTGGCTGGCAACCGCCTAACAATATATAATATGTCATAATGTACATATTGAATTGTTATGAATTGTCGTGTATTATAATGTGTTTTGGTCTATATCTTAAGAACCATTTAACATATTTTCACGAAATAAAGCGCAAATTCGAGTACATGCACTACTCTCATCGCGGTAGCCAACCCGGGTCCCTATGGCTGAAACAAAGTACCTTATTCTCTACCATGTTTGGTACTACTTTATTGTTTTTTTCAAAATAACACATATTTCACTGCACATCCTTACACTTACACACCACTAGGTTGCTTGCATATGACACCCGAGGATCACATATGTGTATTTTTACGTAACACAAAGAGAAACTACCTAATTATATCAAACATTTATATTTTTCTGAAATGGAAATGTTATCTTGTCTTCTGCAACGGTTTATTTTGATGCACCCTGTATATATATTTTCGATGTCAGAGCAAAATATGTTGTTTCCATATTCTAGACACTAGGATACGTACGAAAGGCACAAGTTAGCACAAAAAGCATAAAATAATGAATTTAGTAACATATATTCTACATTAACGACTTTAACCCCTACCTTCTCAATGAGATCACATGACGCACACCTGTCAAAAATTGCTTCTAATTACCACTGATTTATTCATTTCTGTGATAATTTTCTTCTTTCACGTAAAAATGTTGGCTGGCAACCGCCTAACAATATATTATATATCATTATGTACATATTGAATTGTTATGAATTGTCGTGTATTATAATGTGTTTTGGTCTATATCTTAAGAACCCTTTAACATATTTTCACGAAATCAAGCTCAAACTCGAGTACATGCACTTCTCTCATCGCAGTCGCCAACCCGGGTCGCTATGGCTGAAACAAAGTACTTTATTCTCTACTAGGTTTGCTACTACTTTATTGTTTTTTTTTAAAATAACATATTTCACTGCACATCCTTACACTGACACACCACTGGTTTGCTTGCATATGACACCCGAGGATCACATACGTGTATTTTTACGTAACAAAAAGAGAAACTACCTAATTATATCAAATATTTATATTTTTCTGAAATGGAAATGTTATCTTGTCTTCTGCAACGGTTTATTTTGATGCACCCTGTATATATATTTTCGATGTCAGAGCAAAATATGTTGTTTTGATATTCTACACATAAGGATAGGTAAGAAAGTCAAAAATTAGCAGAAAAAGCATAAAATAATGAAGTTAGTAACATATATTCTACATGAACGACTTTAACCCTTACCTTCTAAATAAGATCACATGACGCACACCTTCTGTAAAAAAAATGATTCCAATTACCACTGAGTTATTCAGTTTTCCTATAATTTCCTTATTTCTCTTAAAAATGTTGGCTGGCAACCGCCTAACAATATATTATATGTCATTATGTACATATTGAATTGTTATGAATTGTCGTGTATTATAATCTGTTTTGGTCTATATCTTAAGAACCCTTTAACATATTTTCACGAAATCAAGCTCAAACTCGAGTACATGCACTTCTCTCATCGCAGTCGCCAACCCGGGTCGCTATGGCTGAAACAAAGTACTTTATTCTCTACTAGGTTTGGTACTATTTCACTGTTTTTTTTAAAATAACATATTTCACTGCACATCCTTACACTGACATACCACTAGTTTGCTTGCATATGACACCCGAGGATCACATACGTGTATTTTTACGTAACAAAAAGAGAAACTACCTAATTATATCTAATATTTATATTTTTCTGAAATGGAAATGTTATCTTGTCTTCTGCAACGGTTTATTTTGATGCACTCTGTATATATATTTTCGATGTCAGAGCAAAATATGTTCTTTTCATATTCTACACATAAGGATAGGTACGAAAGTCAAAAATTAGCAGAAAAAGCATAAAATAATGAAGTTAGTAACATATATTCTACATGAACGACTTTAACCCTTACCTTCTAAATAAGATCACATGACGCACACCTTCTGTAAAAAAAAATGATTCCAATTACCACTGAGTTATTCAGTTTTCCTATAATTTCCTTATTTCTCTTAAAAATGTTGGCTGGCAACCGCCTAACAATATATTATATGTCATTATGTACATATTGAATTGTTATGAATTGTCGTGTATTATAATCTGTTTTGGTCTATATCTTAAGAAGCATTAAACATATTTTCACGAAATAAAGCGCAAACTCGAGTACATGCACTACTCTCATCGCGGTCCCCAACCCGGGTCCCTATGGCTGAAACAAAGTACCTTATTCTCTACCATTTTGGAAGTACTTTATTGTTTTTTTTTTTTCAAAATAACACATATTTGACTGCACTTCCTTACACTGACACCACTAGGTTGCTTGCAAATGAGACCCGAGGATCACATACGTGTATTTTTACGTAACACAAAGAGAAACTACCTAATTATATCAAACTTCTATATTTTTCTGAAATCGAAGTGTTATCTTGTCTTCTGCAACGGTTTATTTTGATGCACCCTGTATATATATTTTCGATGTCAGAACAAAATATGTTGTTTTCATATGCTACACATCTGGATAGGTACGAAAGGCACAATTAGCACAAAAAGCATAAAATAATGAATTTAGTAACATATATTCTACATGAACGACTTTAACCCTTATCTTCTCAATGAGATCACTTGACACACACCTGTCAAAAATTGCTTCGAATTACCACTGAGTTATTCATTTTTCCTAATTTCCTTATTTCTCTTAAAAATGTTGGTTGGTAACCGCCTAACAATATATTATATGTCATTATGTACATATTGAATTGTTATGAATTGTCGTGTATTATAATGTGTTTTGGTCTATATCTTAAGAACCATTTAAAATATTTTCACGAAATAAAGCGCAAACTCGAGTACATGCACTTCTCTCATCGCGGTCGCCAACCCGGGTCCCTATGGCTGAAACAAAGTACCTTATTCTCTACCATGTTTGGTACTACTTTATTGTTTTTTTCAAAATAACACATATTTCACTGCACATCCTTACACTTACACACCACTAGGTTGCTTGCATATGACACCCGAGGATCACATTGTGTATTTTTACGTAACACAAAGAGAAACTACCTAATTATATCAAACATTTATATTTTTCTGAAATGGAAATGTTATCTTGTCTTCTGCAACGGTTTATTTTGATGCACCCTGTATATATATTTTCGATGTCAGAGCAAAATATGTTGTTTCCATATTCTAGACATCAGGATACGTACGAAAGGCACAAATTAGCACAAAAAGCATGAAATAATGAATTTAGTAACATATATTCTACATTAACGACTTTAACCCTTACCTTCTCAATGAGATCACATGACGCACACCTGTCAAAAATTGCTTCTAATTACCACTGACTTATTCATTTCTGTTATAATTTTCTTCTTTCACGTAAAAATGTTGGCTGGCAACCGCCTAACAATATATTATATGTCATTATGTACATATTAAATTGTTATGAATTGTCGTGTATTATAATGTGTTTTGGTCTATATCTTAAGAACCCTTTAACATATTTTCACGAAATCAAGCTCAAACTCGAGTACATGCAGTTCTCTCATCGCGATCGCCAACCCGGGTCGCTATGGCTGAAACAAAGTACCTTATTCTCTACTATGTTTGGTACAACTTTATTATTTTTTTCAAAATAACACATATTTCACTACACATCCTTACACTCTCACACCACTAGTTTGCTTGCATATGACACCCGAGGTTCACATACGTGTATTTTTACGTAACAGAAAGAGAAACTACTTAATTATATCAAACATTTATATTTTTCTGAAATGGAAATGTTATCTTGTCTTCTGCAACGGTTTATTTTGATGCACCCTGTATATATATTTTCGATGTCAGAGCAAAATGTGTTGTTTTCATACTCTAGACATTAGGATACGTACGAAAGGCACAAATTAGCACAAAGAGCATAAAATAATGAATTTAGTAACATATATTCTACATTAACGACTTTAACCCTTACCTTCTCAATGAGATCACATGACGCACACCTGTCAAAAATTGCTTCCAATTACCACTGACTTATTCATTTTTGGGATAATTTTCTTCTTTCACGTAAAAATTTTGGCTGGCAACCGCCTAACAGTATATTATATGTCATTATGTACATATTGAATTGTTATGAATTGTCGTGTACTATAATTTGTTTTGGTCTATATCTTAAGAACCATTTAACATATTTTCACGAAATAAAGCGCAAATTCGAGCAGATGCACTACTCTCATGGCGGTCGCCAACCCGGGTCCCTATGGCTGAAACAAAGTACCGTTACCTTTTTCTCTACCATGTTTGGTACTACTTTATTGTTTTTTTCAAAATAACACATATTTCACTGCACTTCCTTACACTGACACACCACTAGGTTGCTTGCATATGACACCCGAGGACCACATATGTGTATTTTTACGTAACACAAAGAGAAACCACCTAATTATATCAAACTTTTATATTTTTCTGAAATGGAAGTGTTATCTTGTCTTCTGCAACGGTTTATTTTGATGCACCCTGTATATATATTTTCGATGTTAATACAAAATATGTTGTTTTCATATTCTACACATCAGGATAGGTACGAAAGGGAAAAATTAGCAGAAAAAGCATAAAATATTGAAGTTAGTAACATATATTCTACATGAACGACTTTAACCCTTACCTTCTCAATAAGATCACACGACGCACACCTCCTGTAAAAAAATGACTCCAATTACCACTGAGTTATTCAGTTTTCCTATAATTTCCTTATTTCTGTTAAAAATCTTGGCTGGCAACCGCCTAACACTATATTTTATGTCATTATGTAGACATTGAATTGTTATGAATCGTCGTGTATTATAATCTGTTTTGGTCTATATCTTAAGAACCATTTAACATATTTTCACGAAATAAAGCGCAAACTCGAGTACATGCAGTTCTCTCATCGCGATCGCCAACCCGGGTCGCTATGGCTGAAACAAAGTACCTTATTCTCTACTATGTTTGGTACAACTTTATTATTTTTTTCAAAATAACACATATTTCACTGCACATCCTTACACTGTCACACCACTAGTTTGCTTGCATATGACACCCGAGGTTCACATACGTGTATTTTTACGTAACACAAAGAGAAACTACCTAATTGTATCAAACATTTATATTTTTCTGAAATGGAAATGTTATCTTGTCTTCTGCAACGGCTTATTTTGATGCACCCTGTATATATATTTTCGATGTCAGAGCAAAATATGTTGTTTTCATATTCTACACATCAGGATACGTACTAATGGCAAAAACTAGCAGAGAAAGTATAAAATGATGAAGTTAGTAACATATATCCTACATGAACGACTTTAACCCTTACCTTCTCAATGAGATCACATGACGCACACCTTCTGTAAAAAATTGACTCCAATTACCACTGAGTTATTCATTTTTCCTATAATTTCCTTATTTGTCTTAAAAATGTTGGCTGGCAACTGCCCAACAATATATTTTATGTCATTTTGTACATATTGAATTGTTATGAATTGTCGTGTATTATAATGTGTTTTGGTCTATATCTTAAGAACCATTTAGCATATTTTCACGAAATAAAGCGCAAACTCGAGTACATGCACTACTCTCATCGCGGTCGCCAACCCGGGTCCCTATGGCTGAAACAAAGTACTTTATTCTCTACTAGGTTTGGTACTACTTTATTGTTTTTTTCAAAATAACATATTTCACTGCACATCCTTACACTGACATACCACTAGTTTGCTTGTATATGACACCCGAGGATCACATACGTGTATTTTTACGTAACACAAAGAGAAACTACCTAATTATATCAAACATTTATATTTTTCTGAAATGGAAATGTTATCTTGTCTTCTGCAACGGTTTATTTTGATGCACCCTGTATATATATTTTGGATGTCAGAGCAAAATATGTTGTTTCCATATTCTAGACATCAGGATACGTACGAAAGGCACAAATTAGCACAAAGAGCATAAAATAATTCATTTAGTAACATATATTCTACATTAACGACTTTAACCCTTACCTTCTCAATGGGATCACATGACGCACACCTTCTGTAAAAAATTCATACCAATTACGACTGAGTTATTCATTTTTCCTATAATTTCCTTATTTCTCTTAAAAATGTTGGCTGGCAACCGCCTAACAATATATTATATGTCATTATGTACATATTGAATTGTTATGAATTGTCGTGTATTATAATGTGTTTTGGTGTATATCTTAAGAACCATTTAACATATTTTCACGAAATAAAGCGCAAACTCGAGTACATGCACTACTCTCATCGCGGTAGCCAACCCGGGTCCCTATGGCTGAAACAAAGTACCTTATTCTCTACCATGTTTGGTACTACTTTATTGTTTTTTTCAAAATAACACATATTTCACTGCACATCCTTACACTTACACACCACTAGGTTGCTTGCATATGACACCCGAGGATCACATATGTGTATTTTTACGTAACACAAAGAGAAACTACCTAATTATATCAAACATTTATATTTTTCTGAAATGGAAATGTTATCTTGTCTTCTGCAACGGTTTATTTTGATGCCCCCTGTATATATATTTTCGATGTCAGAGCAAAATCTGTCGTTCCCATATTCTAGACATCAGGATACGTATGAAAGGCACAAGTTAGCGCAAAAAGCATAAAATATCGAATTTAGTAACATATATTCTACATTAACGACTTTAACCCCTACCTTCTCAATGAGATCACATGACGCACACCTGTCAAAAATTGCTTCTAATTACCACTGACTTATTCATTTCTGTGATAATTTTCTTCTTTCACGTAAAAATGTTGGCTGGCAACCGCCTAACAATATATTATATGTCATTATGTACATATTGAATTGTTATGAATTGTCGTGTATTATAATGTGTTTTGGTCTATATCTTAAGAACCATTTAACATATTTTCACGAAATCAAGCTCAAACTCGAGTACATGCAGTTCTCTCATCGCGATCGCCAACCCGGGTCGCTATGGCTGAAACAAAGTACCTTATTCTCTACTATGTTTGGTACAACTTTATTATTTTTTTCAAAATAACACATATTTCACTGCACATCCTTACACTGACACACCACTAGTTTGCTTGCATATGACACCCGAGGTTCACATACGTGTATTTTTATGTAAAACAAAGAGAAACTACCTAATTATATCAAACATTTTAATTTTTCTGAAATGGAAATGTTATCTTGTCTTCTGCAACGGTTTATTTTGATGCACCCTGTATATATATTTTCGATGTCAGTACAAAATATGTTGTTTTCATATCCTACACATCAGGATACGTACTAATGGCAAAAACTAGCAGAAAAAGCATAAAATGATGAAGTTAGTAACATATATCCTACATGAACGACTTTAACCCTTACCTTCTCAATGAGATCACATGACGCACACCTTCTGTAAAAAATTGACTCCAATTACCACTGAGTTATTCATTTTTCCTATAATTTCCTTATTTGTCTTAAAAATGTTGGCTGGCAACTGCCCAACAATATATTTTATGTCATTTTGTACATATTGAATTGTTATGAATTGTAGTGTATTATAATGTGTTTTGGTCTATATCTTAAGAACCATTTAGCATATTTTCACGAGATCAAACTAAAACTCGAGTACATGCACTTCTCTCATCGCAGTCGCCAACCCGGGTCGCTATGGCTGAAACAAAGTACTTTATTCTCTACTAGGTTTGCTACTACTTTATTGTTTTTTTTTAAAATAACATATTTCACTGCACATCCTTACACTGACATACCACTAGTTTGCTTGCATATGACACCCGAGGATCACATACGTGTATTTTTACGTAACAAAAAGAGAAACTACCTAATTATATCAAATATTTATATTTTTCTGAAATGGAAATGTTATCTTGTCTTCTGCAACGGTTTATTTTGATGCACCCTGTATATATATTTTCGATGTCAGAGCAAAATATGTTGTTTTCATATTCTACACATAAGGATAGGTACGAAAGGCACAAGTTAGCACAAAAAGCACAAAATAATGAATTTAGTAACATATATTCTACATTAACGACTTTAACCCCTACCTTCTCAATGAGATCACATGACGCACACCTGTCAAAAATTGCTTCTAATTACCACTGACTTATTCATTTCTGTGATAATTTTCTTCTTTCACGTAAAAATGTTGGCTGGCAACCGCCTAACAATATATTATAGGTCATTATGTACATATTGAATTGTTATGAATTGTCGTGTATTATAATGTGTTTTGGTCTATATCTTAAGAACCATTTAGCATATTTTCACGAAATCCAACTCAAACTCGAGTACATGCACTTCTCTCATCGCGGTCGCCAACCCGGGTCCCTATGGCTGAAACAAAGTATCATATTCTCTACCATGTTTGGTACTACTTTATTGTTTTTTTCAAAATAACACATATTTCACTGCACTTCCTTACACTTACACACCACTAGGTTGCTTGCATATGACACCCGAGGATCACATATGTGTATTTTTACGTAACACAAAGAGAAACTACCTAATTATATCAAACATTTATATTTTCCTGAAATGGAAGTGTTATCTTGTCTTATGCAACCGTTTATTTTGATGCACCCTGTATATATATTTTCGATGTCAGAACAAAAAATGTTGTTTTCATATTCTACACATCAGGATACGTACGAAAGGCACAAATTAGCACAAAGAGCATAGAATAATGAATTTAGTAACATATATTCCACATTAACGGCTTTATCCCTTACCTTCTCAATGAGATCACATGACGCACACCTTCTGTAAAAAATACACACCAATTACGACTGATTTATTCATTTTTCCTATAATTTCCTTATTTATCTTCAAAATGTTGGCTGGCAACCGCCTAACAATATATTATATGTCATTATGTACATATTGAATTGTTATGAATTGTCGTGTATTATAATGTGTTTTGGTCTATATCTTAAGAACCATTTAACATATTTTCACGAAATAAAGCGCAAACTCGAGTACATGCAGTTCTCTCATCGCGGTCGCCAACCCGGGTCCCTATGGCTGAAACAAAGTACCTTATTCTCTACCATGTTTGGTACTACTTTATTGTTTTTTTCAAAATAACACATATTTCACTGCATATCCTTACACTTACACACCACTAGGTTGCTTGCATATGACACCCGAGGATCACATATGTGTATTTTTACGTAACGCAAAGAGAAACTACCTAATTATATCAAACATTTATATTTTACTGAAATGGAAATGTTATCTTGTCTTCTGCAACGGTTTATTTTGATGCCCCCTGTATATATATTTTCGATGTCAGAGCAAAATATGTCGTTCCCATATTCTAGACATCAGGATACGTACGAAAGTCACAAGTTAGCACAAAAAGCATAAAATATCGAATTTAGTAACATATATTCTACATTAACGACTTTAACCCCTACCTTCTCAATGAGATCACATGACGCACACCTGTCAAAAATTGCTTCTAATTACCACTGACTTATTCATTTCTGTGATAATTTTCTTCTTTCACGTAAAAATGTTGGCTGGCAACCGCCTAACAATATATTATATGTCATTATGTACATATTGAATTGTTATGAATTGTCGTGTATTATAATGTGTTTTGGTCTATATCTTAAGAACCATTTAACATATTTTCACGAAATCAAGCTCAAACTCGAGTACATGCAGTTCTCTCATCGCGATCGCCAACCCGGGTCGCTATGGCTGAAACAAAGTACCTTATTCTCTACTATGTTTGGTACAACTTTATTATTTTTTTCAAAATAACACATATTTCACTGCACATCCTTACACTGACACACCACTAGTTTGCTTGCATATGACACCCGAGGTTCAGATACGTGTATTTTTATGTAAAACAAAGAGAAACTACCTAATTATATCAAACATTTATATTTTTCTGAAATGGAAATGTTATCTTGTCTTCTGCAACGGTTTATTTTGATGCACCCTGTATATATATTTTCGATGTCAGTACAAAATATGTTGTTTTCATATCCTACACATCAGGTTACGTACTAATGGCAAAAACTAGCAGAAAAAGCATAAAATGATGAAGTTAGTAACATATATCCTACATGAACGACTTTAACCCTTACCTTCTAAATAAGATCACATGACGCACACCTTCTGTAAAAAAAATGACTCCAATTACCAATGAGTTATTCAGTTTTCCTATAATTTCCTTATTTCTCTTAAAAATGTTGGCTGGCAACCGCCTAACAATATATTATATGTCATTATGTACATATTGAATTGTTATGAATTGTCGTGTATTATAATGTGTTTTGGTCTATATCTTAAGAACCATTTAGCATATTTTCACGAAATCAAACTCAAACTCGAGTACATGCACTTCTCTCATCGCGGTCGCCAACCCGGTCCCTATGGCTGAAACAAAGTATCTTATTCTCTACCATGTTTGGTACTACTTTATTGTTTTTTTCAAAATAACACATATTTCACTGCACTTCCTTACACTGACACCCCACTAGGTTGCTTGCATATGACACCCGAGGACCACATATGTGTATTTTTACGTAACACATAGAGAAACTACCTAATTATATCAAACATTTATATTTTTCTGAAATGGAAATGTTATCTTGTCTTCTACAACGGTTTATTTTGATGCACCCTGTATATATATTTTCGATGTCAGTACAAAATATGTTGTTTTTATATTCTACACATCAGGATAGGTACGAATGCCAAAAATTAGCAGAAAAAGCATAAAATGATAAAGTTAGTAACATATATTCTACATGAACAACTTTAACCCTTACCTTCTCAATGAGATCACATGACGCACACCTTCTGTAAAAAATTGACTCCAATTACCACTGAGTTATTCAGTTTTCCTATAATTTCCTTATTTGTCTTAAAAATTTTAGCTGGCAACTGCCTAACAACATATTATATGTCATTATGTACATATTGAATTGTTATGAATTGTCATGTATTATAATGTGTTTTGGTCTATATCTTAAGAACCATTTAGCATATTTTCACGAAATCCAACTCAAACTCGAGTACATGCACTTCTCTCATCGCGGTCGCCAACCCGGGTCCCTATGGCTGAAACAAAGTATCATATTCTCTACCATGTTTGGTACTACTTTATTGTTTTTTTCAAAATAACACATATTTCACTGCACTTCCTTACACTTACACACCACTAGGTTGCTTGCATATGACACCCGAGGATCACATATGTGTATTTTTACGTAACACAAAGAGAAACTACTTAATTATATCAAACATTTATATTTTCCTGAAATGGAAGTGTTATCTTGTCTTATGCAACCGTTTATTTTGATGCACCCTGTATATATATTTTCGATGTCAGAACAAAAAATGTTGTTTTCATATTCTACACATCAGGATACGTACGAAAGGCACAAATTAGCACAAAGAGCATAGAATAATGAATTTAGTAACATATATTCTACATTAACGACTATAACCCTTACCTTCTCAATGGGATCACATGACGCACACCTTCTGTAAAAAATTCATACCAATTACGACTGAGTTATTCATTTTTCCTATAATTTCCTTATTTCTCTTAAAAATGTTGGCTGGCAACCGCCTAACAATATATTATATGTCATTATGTACATATTGAATTGTTATGAATTGTCGTGTATTATAATGTGTTTTGGTGTATATCTTAAGAACCATTTAACATATTTTCACGAAATAAAGCGCAAACTCGAGTACATGCACTACTCTCATCGCGGTAGCCAACCCGGGTCCCTATGGCTGAAACAAAGTACCTTATTCTCTACCATGTTTGGTACTACTTTATTGTTTTTTTCAAAATAACACATATTTCACTGCACATCCTTACACTTACACACCACTAGGTTGCTTGCATATGACACCCGAGGATCACATATGTGTATTTTTAAGTAACACAAAGAGAAACTACCTAATTATATCAAACATTTATATTTTTCTGAAATGGAAATGTTATCTTGTCTTCTGCAACGGTTTATTTTGATGCCCCCTGTATATATATTTTCGATGTCAGAGCAAAATATGTCGTTTCCATATTCTAGACATCAGGATACGTACGAAAGGCACAAGTTAGCACAAAAAGCATAAAATAATGAATTTAGTAACATATATTCTACATTAACGACTTTAACCCCTACCTTCTCAATGAGATCACATGACGCATACCTGTCAAAAATTGCTTCTAATTACCACTGACTTATTCATTTCTGTGATAATTTTCTTCTTTCACGTAAAAATGTTGGTTGGCAACCGCCTAACAATATATTATATGTCATTATGTACATATTGAATTGTTATGAATTGTCGTGTATTATAATGTGTTTTGGTCTATATCTTAAGAACCCTTTAACATATTTTCACGAAATCAAGCTCAAACTCGAGTACATGCAGTTCTCTCATCGCGATCTCCAACCCGGGTCGCTATGGCTGAAACAAAGTACCTTATTCTCTACTATGTTTGGTACAACTTTATTATTTTTTTCAAAATAACACATATTTCACTGCACATCCTTACACTGACACACCACTAGTTTGCTTGCATATGACACCCGAGGTTCACATACGTGTATTTTTATGTAAAACAAAGAGAAACTACCTAATTATATCAAACATTTATATTTTTCTGAAATGGAAATGTTATCTTGTCTTCTGCAACGGTTTATTTTGATGCACCCTGTATATATATTTTCGATGTCAGTACAAAATATGTTGTTTTCATATCCTACACATCAGGATACGTACTAATGGCAAAAACTAGCAGAAAAAGCATAAAATGATGAAGTTAGTAACATATATCCTACATGAACGACTTTAACCCTTACCTTCTCAATGAGATCACATGACGCACACCTTCTGTAAAAAATTGACTCCAATTACCACTGAGTTATTCATTTTTCCTATAATTTCCTTATTTGTCTTAAAAATGTTGGCTGGCAACTGCCCAACAATATATTTTATGTCATTTTGTACATATTGAATTGTTATGAATTGTAGTGTATTATAATGTGTTTTGGTCTATATCTTAAGAACCATTTAGCATATTTTCACGAGATCAAACTAAAACTCGAGTACATGCACTTCTCTCATCGCAGTCGCCAACCCGGGTCGCTATGGCTGAAACAAAGTACTTTATTCTCTACTAGGTTTGCTACTACTTTATTGTTTTTTTTAAAATAACATATTTCACTGCACATCCTTACACTGACATACCACTAGTTTGCTTGCATATGACACCCGAGGATCACATACGTGTATTTTTAAGTAACAAAAAGAGAAACTACCTAATTATATCAAATATTTATATTATTCTGAAATGGAAATGTTATCTTGTCTTCTGCAACGGTTTATTTTGATGCATCCTGTATATATATTTTCGATGTCAGAGCAAAATATGTTGTTTTCATATTCTACACATAAGGATAGGTACGAAAGTCAAAAATTAGCAGAAAAAGCATAAAATAATGAAGTTAGTAACATATATTCTACATGAACGACTTTAACCCTTACCTTCTAAATAAGATCACATGACGCACACCTTCTGTAAAAAAAATGACTCCAATTACCACTGAGTTATTCAGTTTTCCTATAATTTCCTTATTTCTCTTAAAAATGTTGGCTGGCAACCGCCTAACAATATATTATATGTCATTATGTACATATTGAATTGTTATGAATTGTCGTGTATTATAATCTGTTTTGGTCTATATCTTAAGAAGCATTAAACATATTTTCACGAAATAAAGCGCAAATTCGAGCAGATGCACTACTCTCATGGCGGTCGCCAACCCGGGTCCCTATGGCTGAAACAAAGTACCGGTACCTTATTCTCTACCATGTTTGGTACTACTTTATTGTTTTTTTCAAAATAACACATATTTCACTGCACTTCCTTACACTGACACACCACTAGGTTGCTTGCATATGACACCCGAGGACCACATATGTGTATTTTTACGTAACACAAAGAGAAACTACCTAATTATATCAAACATTTATATTTTTCTGAAATGGAAGTGTTATCTTGTCTTCTGCAACGGTTTATTTTGATGCACCCTGTATATATATTTTCGATGTTAATACAAAAAATGTTGTTTTCATGTTCTACACATCAGGATAGGTACGAAAGGGAAAAATTAGCAGAAAAAGCATAAAATAATGAAGTTAGTAACATATATTCTACATGAACGACTTTAACCCTTACCTTCTCAATAAGATCACACGACGCACACCTCCTGTAAAAAAATGACTCCAATTACCACTGAGTTATTCAGTTTTCCTATAATTTCCTTATTTCTGTTAAAAATCTTGGCTGGCAACCGCCTAACACTATATTTTATGTCATTATGTAGACATTGAATTGTTATGAATCGTCGTGTATTATAATCTGTTTTGGTCTATATCTTAAGAACCATTTAACATATTTTCACGAAATAAAGCTCAAACTCGAGTACATGCACAACTCTCATCGCGGTCCCCAACCCGGGTCCCTATGGCTGAAACAAAGTACCTTATTCTCTACTATGTTTGGTACAACTTTATTATTTTTTTCAAAATAACACATATTTCACTGCACATCCTTACACTGACACACCACTAGTTTGCCTGCATATGACACCCGAGGTTCACATACGTGTATTTTTATGTAAAACAAAGAGAAACTACCTAATTATATCAAACATTTATATTTTTCTGAAATGGAAATGTTATCTTGTCTTCTGCAACGGTTTATTTTGATGCACCCTGTATATATATTTTCGATGTCAGTACAAAATATGTTGTTTTCATATCCTACACATCAGGATACGTACTAATGGCAAAAACTAGCAGAAAAAGCATAAAATGATGAAGTTAGTAACATATATCCTACATGAACGACTTTAACCCTTACCTTCTCAATGAGATCACATGACGCACACCTTCTGTAAAAAATTGACTCCAATTACCACTGAGTTACTCATTTTTCCTATAATTTCCTTATTTGTCTTAAAAATGTTGGCTGGCAACTGCCCAACAATATATTTTATGTCATTTTGTACATATTGAATTGTTATGAATTGTAGTGTATTATAATGTGTTTTGGTCTATATCTTAAGAACCATTTAGCATATTTTCACGAGATCAAACTAAAACTCGAGTACATGCACTTCTCTCATCGCAGTCGCCAACCCGGGTCGCTATGGCTGAAACAAAGTACTTTATTCTCTACTAGGTTTGCTACTACTTTATTGTTTTTTTTTAAAATAACATATTTCACTGCACATCCTTACACTGACATACCACTAGTTTGCTTGCATATGACACCCGAGGATCACATACGTGTATTTTTACGTAACAAAAAGAGAAACTACCTAATTATATCAAATATTTATATTATTCTGAAATGGAAATGTTATCTTGTCTTCTGCAACGGTTTATTTTGATGCATCCTGTATATATATTTTCGATGTCAGAGCAAAATATGTTGTTTTCATATTCTACACATAAGGATAGGTACGAAAGTCAAAAATTAGCAGAAAAAGCATAAAATAATGAAGTTAGTAACATATATTCTACATGAACGACTTTAACCCTTACCTTCTAAATAAGATCACATGACGCACACCTTCTGTAAAAAAAATGACTCCAATTACCACTGAGTTATTCAGTTTTCCTATAATTTCCTTATTTCTCTTAAAAATGTTGGCTGGCAACCGCCTAACAATATATTATATGTCATTATGTACATATTGAATTGTTATGAATTGTCGTGTATTATAATCTGTTTTGGTCTATATCTTAAGAAGCATTAAACATATTTTCACGAAATAAAGCGCAAATTCGAGCAGATGCACTACTCTCATGGCGGTCGCCAACCCGGGTCCCTATGGCTGAAACAAAGTACCGGTACCTTATTCTCTACCATGTTTGGTACTACTTTATTGTTTTTTTTCAAAATAACACATATTTCACTGCACTTCCTTACACTGACACACCACTAGGTTGCTTGCATATGACACCCGAGGACCACATATGTGTATTTTTACGTAACACAAAGAGAAACTACCTAATTATATCAAACATTTATATTTTTCTGAAATGGAAGTGTTATCTTGTCTTCTGCAACGGTTTATTTTGATGCACCCTGTATATATATTTTCGATGTTAATACAAAATATGTTGTTTTCATGTTCTACACATCAGGATAGGTACGAAAGGGAAAAATTAGCAGAAAAAGCATAAAATAATGAAGTTAGTAACATATATTCTACATGAACGACTTTAACCCTTACCTTCTCAATAAGATCACACGACGCACACCTCCTGTAAAAAAATGACTCCAATTACCACTGAGTTATTCAGTTTTCCTATAATTTCCTTATTTCTGTTAAAAATCTTGGCTGGCAACCGCCTAACACTATATTTTATGTCATTATGTAGACATTGAATTGTTATGAATCGTCGTGTATTATAATCTGTTTTGGTCTATATCTTAAGAACCATTTAACATATTTTCACGAAATAAAGCGCAAACTCGAGTACATGCACAACTCTCATCGCGGTCGCCAACCCGGGTCCCTATGGCTGAAACAAAGTACCTTATTCTCTACCATTTTGGTAGTACTTTATTGTTTTTTTCAAAATAACACATATTTCACTGCACTTCCTTACACTGACACACCACTAGGTTGCTTGCATATGAGACCCGAGGATCACATACGTGTATTTTTACGTAACACAAAGAGAAACTACGTAATTATATCAAACTTCTATATTTTTCTGAAATCGAAGTGTTATCTTGTCTTCTGCAACGGTTTATTTTGATGCACCCTGTATATATATTTTCGATGTCAGTACAAAATATGTTGTTTTCTTATGCAACACATCAGGATAGGTACGAAAGGCACAATTAGCACAAAAAGCATAAAATAATTCATTTAGTAACATATATTCTACATTAACGACTTTAACCCTTACCTTCTCAAAGAGATCACATGACGCACACCTTCTGTAAAAAATTGACTCCAATTACCACTGAGTTATTCATTTTTCCTATAATTTCCTTATTTCTCTTAAAAATGTTGGTTGGCCACCGCCTAACAATATATTATATGTCATTATGTACATATTGAATTGTTATGAATTGTCGTGTATTATAATGTGCTTTGGTCTATATCTTAAGAACCATTTAAAATATTTTCACGATATAAAGCGCAAACTCGAGTACATGCACTTCTCTCATCGCGGTCGCCAACCCGGGTCCCTATGGCTGAAACAAAGTACCTTATTCTCTACCATGTTTGGTACTTCTTTATTGTTTTTTTGAAAATAACACATATTTCACTGCAATTCCTTACACTGACACACCACTAGGTTGCTTGCATATGACAGCCGAGGACCACATATGTGTATTTTTACGTAACACATAGAGAAACTACCTAATTATATCAAACATTTATATTTTTCTGAAATGGAAATGTTATCTTGTCTTCTGCAACGGTTTATTTTGATGCACCCTGTATATATATTTTCGATGTCAGTACAAAATATGTTGTTTTCATATCCTACACATCAGGATACGTACTAATGGCAAAAACTAGCAGAAAAAGCATAAAATGATGAAGTTAGTAACATATATACTACATGAACGACTTTAACCCTTACCTTCTCAATGAGATCACATGACGCACACCTTCTGTAAAAAATTGACTCCAATTACCACTGAGTTATTCATTTTTCCTATAATTTCCTTATTTGTCTTAAAAATGTTGGCTGGCAACTGCCCAACAATATATTTTATGTCATTTTGTACATATTGAATTGTTATGAATTGTAGTGTATTATAATGTGTTTTGGTCTATATCTTAAGAACCATTTAGCATATTTTCACGAGATCAAACTAAAACTCGAGTACATGCACTTCTCTCATCGCAGTCGCCAACCCGGGTCGCTATGGCTGAAACAAAGTACTTTATTCTCTACTAGGTTTGCTACTACTTTATTGTTTTTTTTAAAATAACATATTTCACTGCACATCCTTACACTGACATACCACTAGTTTGCTTGCATATGACACCCGAGGATCACATACGTGTATTTTTACGTAACAAAAAGAGAAACTACCTAATTATATCAAATATTTATATTATTCTGAAATGGAAATGTTATCTTGTCTTCTGCAACGGTTTATTTTGATGCATCCTGTATATATATTTTCGATGTCAGAGCAAAATATGTTGTTTTCATATTCTACACATAAGGATAGGTACGAAAGTCAAAAATTAGCAGAAAAAGCATAAAATAATGAAGTTAGTAACATATATTCTACATGAACGACTTTAACCCTTACCTTCTAAATAAGATCACATGACGCACACCTTCTGTAAAAAAAATGACTCCAATTACCACTGAGTTATTCAGTTTTCCTATAATTTCCTTATTTCTCTTAAAAATGTTGGCTGGCAACCGCCTAACAATATATTATATGTCATTATGTACATATTGAATTGTTATGAATTGTCGTGTATTATAATGTGTTTTGGTCTATATCTTAAGAACCATTTAACATATTTTCACGAAATAAATCGCAAACTCGAGTACATGCACTACTCTCATCGCGGTCGCCAACCCGGGTCCCTATGGCAGAAACAAAGTACCTTATTCTCTACCATGTTTGGTACTACTTTATTGTTTTTTTCAAAATAACACATATTTCACTGCACTTCCTTACACTGACACACCACTAGGTTGCTTGCATATGACACCCGAGGACCACATATGTGTATTTTTACGTAACACAAAGAGAAACTACCTAATTATATCAAACATTTATATTTTTCTGAAATGGAAGTGTTATCTTGTCTTCTGCAACGGTTTATTTTGATGCACCCTGTATATATATTTTCGATGTTAATACAAAATATGTTGTTTTCATGTTCTACACATCAGGATAGGTACGAAAGGGAAAAATTAGCAGAAAAAGCATAAAATAATGAAGTTAGTAACATATATTCTACATGAACGACTTTAACCCTTACCTTCTCAATAAGATCACACGACGCACACCTCCTGTAAAAAAATGACTCCAATTACCACTGAGTTATTCAGTTTTCCTATAATTTCCTTATTTCTGTTAAAAATCTTGGCTGGCAACCGCCTAACACTATATTTTATGTCATTATGTAGACATTGAATTGTTATGAATCGTCGTGTATTATAATGTGCTTTGGTCTATATCTTAAGAACCATTTAAAATATTTTCACGATATAAAGCGCAAACTCGAGTACATGCACTTCTCTCATCGCGGTCGCCAACCCGGGTCCCTATGGCTGAAACAAAGTACCTTATTCTCTACCATGTTTGGTACTTCTTTATTGTTTTTTTTGAAAATAACACATATTTCACTGCAATTCCTTACACTGACACACCACTAGGTTGCTTGCATATGACACCCGAGGACCACATATGTGTATTTTTACGTAACACATAGAGAAACTACCTAATTATATCAAACATTTATATTTTTCTGAAATGGAAATGTTATCTTGTCTTCTGCAACGGTTTATTTTGATGCACCCTGTATATATATTTTCGATGTCAGTACAAAATATGTTGTTTTCATATCCTACACATCAGGATACGTACTAATGGCAAAAACTAGCAGAAAAAGCATAAAATGATGAAGTTAGTAACATATATCCTACATGAACGACTTTAACCCTTACCTTCTCAATGAGATCACATGACGCACACCTTCTGTAAAAAATTGACTCCAATTACCACTGAGTTATTCATTTTTCCTATAATTTCCTTATTTGTCTTAAAAATGTTGGCTGGCAACTGCCCAACAATATATTTTATGTCATTTTGTACATATTGAATTGTTATGAATTGTAGTGTATTATAATGTGTTTTGGTCTATATCTTAAGAACCATTTAGCATATTTTCACGAGATCAAACTAAAACTCGAGTACATGCACTTCTCTCATCGCAGTCGCCAACCCGGGTCGCTATGGCTGAAACAAAGTACTTTATTCTCTACTAGGTTTGCTACTACTTTATTGTTTTTTTTAAAATAACATATTTCACTGCACATCCTTACACTGACATACCACTAGTTTGCTTGCATATGACACCCGAGGATCACATACGTGTATTTTTACGTAACAAAAAGAGAAACTACCTAATTATATCAAATATTTATATTATTCTGAAATGGAAATGTTATCTTGTCTTCTGCAACGGTTTATTTTGATGCATCCTGTATATATATTTTCGATGTCAGAGCAAAATATGTTGTTTTCATATTCTACACATAAGGATAGGTACGAAAGTCAAAAATTAGCAGAAAAAGCATAAAATAATGAAGTTAGTAACATATATTCTACATGAACGACTTTAACCCTTACCTTCTAAATAAGATCACATGACGCACACCTTCTGTAAAAAAAATGACTCCAATTACCACTGAGTTTTTCAGTTTTCCTATAATTTCCTTATTTCTCTTAAAAATGTTGGCTGGCAACCGCCTAACAATATATTATATGTCATTATGTACATATTGAATTGTTATGAATTGTCGTGTATTATAATGTGTTTTGGTCTATATCTTAAGAACCATTTAACATATTTTCACGAAATAAATCGCAAACTCGAGTACATGCACTACTCTCATCGCGGTCGCCAACCCGGGTCCCTATGGCAGAAACAAAGTACCTTATTCTCTACCATGTTTGGTACTACTTTATTGTTTTTTTCAAAATAACACATATTTCACTGCACTTCCTTACACTGACACACCACTAGGTTGCTTGCATATGACACCCGAGGACCACATATGTGTATTTTTACGTAACACAAAGAGAAACTACCTAATTATATCAAACATTTATATTTTTCTGAAATGGAAGTGTTATCTTGTCTTCTGCAACGGTTTATTTTGATGCACCCTGTATATATATTTTCGATGTTAATACAAAATATGTTGTTTTCATGTTCTACACATCAGGATAGGTACGAAAGGGAAAAATTAGCAGAAAAAGCATAAAATAATGAAGTTAGTAACATATATTCTACATGAACGACTTTAACCCTTACCTTCTCAATAAGATCACACGACGCACACCTCCTGTAAAAAAATGACTCCAATTACCACTGAGTTATTCAGTTTTCCTATAATTTCCTTATTTCTGTTAAAAATCTTGGCTGGCAACCGCCTAACACTATATTTTATGTCATTATGTAGACATTGAATTGTTATGAATCGTCGTGTATTATAATGTGCTTTGGTCTATATCTTAAGAACCATTTAAAATATTTTCACGATATAAAGCGCAAACTCGAGTACATGCACTTCTCTCATCGCGGTCGCCAACCCGGGTCCCTATGGCTGAAACAAAGTACCTTATTCTCTACCATGTTTGGTACTTCTTTATTGTTTTTTTTGAAAATAACACATATTTCACTGCAATTCCTTACACTGACACACCACTAGGTTGCTTGCATATGACACCCGAGGACCACATATGTGTATTTTTACGTAACACATAGAGAAACTACCTAATTATATCAAACATTTATATTTTTCTGAAATGGAAATGTTATCTTGTCTTCTGCAACGGTTTATTTTGATGCACCCTGTATATATATTTTCGATGTCAGTACAAAATATGTTGTTTTCATATCCTACACATCAGGATACGTACTAATGGCAAAAACTAGCAGAAAAAGCATAAAATGATGAAGTTAGTAACATATATCCTACATGAACGACTTTAACCCTTACCTTCTCAATGAGATCACATGACGCACACCTTCTGTAAAAAATTGACTCCAATTACCACTGAGTTATTCATTTTTCCTATAATTTCCTTATTTGTCTTAAAAATGTTGGCTGGCAACTGCCCAACAATATATTTTATGTCATTTTGTACATATTGAATTGTTATGAATTGTAGTGTATTATAATGTGTTTTGGTCTATATCTTAAGAACCATTTAGCATATTTTCACGAGATCAAACTAAAACTCGAGTACATGCACTTCTCTCATCGCAGTCGCCAACCCGGGTCGCTATGGCTGAAACAAAGTACTTTATTCTCTACTAGGTTTGCTACTACTTTATTGTTTTTTTTAAAATAACATATTTCTCTGCACATCCTTACACTGACATACCACTAGTTTGCTTGCATATGACACCCGAGGATCACATACGTGTATTTTTACGTAACAAAAAGAGAAACTACCTAATTATATCAAATATTTATATTATTCTGAAATGGAAATGTTATCTTGTCTTCTGCAACGGTTTATTTTGATGCATCCTGTATATATATTTTCGATGTCAGAGCAAAATATGTTGTTTTCATATTCTACACATAAGGATAGGTACGAAAGTCAAAAATTAGCAGAAAAAGCATAAAATAATGAAGTTAGTAACATATATTCTACATGAACGACTTTAACCCTTACCTTCTAAATAAGATCACATGACGCACACCTTCTGTAAAAAAAATGACTCCAATTACCACTGAGTTATTCAGTTTTCCTATAATTTCCTTATTTCTCTTAAAAATGTTGGCTGGCAACCGCCTAACAATATATTATATGTCATTATGTATATATTGAATTGTTATGAATTGTCGTGTATTATAATCTGTTTTGGTCTATATCTTAAGAACCATTAAACATATTTTCACGAAATAAAGCGCAAATTCGAGCAGATGCACTACTCTCATGGCGGTCGCCAACCCGGGTCCCTATGGCTGAAACAAAGTACCGGTACCTTATTCTCTACCATGTTTGGTACTACTTTATTGTTTTTTTCAAAACAACACATATTTCACTGCACTTCCTTACACTGACACACCACTAGGTTGCTTGCATATGACACCCGAGGACCACATATGTGTATTTTTACGTAACACAAAGAGAAACTACCTAATTATATCAAACATTTATATTTTTCTGAAATGGAAGTGTTATCTTGTCTTCTGCAACGGTTTATTTTGATGCACCCTGTATATATATTTTCGATGTTAATACAAAATATGTTGTTTTCATGTTCTACACATCAGGATAGGTACGAAACGGAAAAATTAGCAGAAAAAGCATAAAATAATGAAGTTAGTAACATATATTCTACATGAACGACTTTAACCCTTACCTTCTCAATAAGATCACACGACGCACACCTCCTGTAAAAAAATGACTCCAATTACCACTGAGTTATTCAGTTTTCCTATAATTTCCTTATTTCTGTTAAAAATCTTGGCTGGCAACCGCCTAACACTATATTTTATGTCATTATGTAGACATTGAATTGTTATGAATCGTCGTGTATTATAATCTGTTTTGGTCTATATCTTAAGAACCATTTAACATATTTTCACGAAATAAAGCTCAAACTCGAGTACATGCACAACTCTCATCGCGGTCCCCAACCCGGGTCCCTATGGCTGAAACAAAGTACCTTATTCTCTACCATTTTGGTAGTACTTTATTGTTTTTTTCAAAATAACACATATTTCACTGCACTTCCTTACACTGACACACCACTAGGTTGCTTGCATATGATACCCGGGGATCACATACGTGTATTTTTACGTAACACAAAGAGAAACTACGTAATTATATCAAACTTCTATATTTTTCTGAAATCGAAGTGTTATCTTGTCTTCTGCAACGGTTTATTTTGATGCACCCTGTATATATATTTTCGATGTCAGTACAAAATATGTTGTTTTCATATGCAACACATCAGGATAGGTACGAAAGGCACAATTAGCACAAAAAGCATAAAATAATTCATTTAGTAACATATATTCTACATTAACGACTTTAACCCTTACCTTCTCAAAGAGATCACATGACGCACACCTTCTGTAAAAAATTGACTCCAATTACCACTGAGTTATTCATTTTTCCTATAATTTCCTTATTTCTCTTAAAAACGTTGGTTGGCCACCGCCTAACAATATATTATATGTCATTATGTACATATTGAATTGTTATGAATTGTCGTGTATTATAATGTGCTTTGGTCTATATCTTAAGAACCATTTAAAATATTTTCACGATATAAAGCGCAAACTCGAGTACATGCACTTCTCTCATCGCGGTCGCCAACCCGGGTCCCTATGGCTGAAACAAAGTACCTTATTCTCTACCATGTTTGGTACTTCTTTATTGTTTTTTTGAAAATAACACATATTTCACTGCAATTCCTTACACTGACACACCACTAGGTTGCTTGCATATGACACCCGAGGACCACATATGTGTATTTTTACGTAACACATAGAGAAACTACCTAATTATATCAAACATTTATATTTTTCTGAAATGGAAATGTTATCTTGTTATCTGCAACGGTTTATTTTGATGCACCCTGTATATATATTTTCGATGTCAGTACAAAATATGTTGTTTTCATATCCTACACATCAGGATACGTACTAATGGCAAAAACTAGCAGAAAAAGCATAAAATGATGAAGTTAGTAACATATATCCTACATGAACGACTTTAACCCTTACCTTCTCAATGAGATCACATGACGCACACCTTCTGTAAAAAATTGACTCCAATTACCACTGAGTTATTCATTTTTCCTATAATTTCCTTGTTTGTCTTAAAAATGTTGGCTGGCAACTGCCCAACAATATATTTTATGTCATTTTGTACATATTGAATTGTTATGAATTGTAGTGTATTATAATGTGTTTTGGTCTATATCTTAAGAACCATTTAGCATATTTTCACGAGATCAAACTAAAACTCGAGTACATGCACTTCTCTCATCGCAGTCGCCAACCCGGGTCGCTATGGCTGAAACAAAGTACTTTATTCTCTACTAGGTTTGCTACTACTTTATTGTTTTTTTTAAAATAACATATTTCACTGCACATCCTTACACTGAAATACCACTAGTTTGCTTGCATATCACACCCGAGGATCACATACGTGTATTTTTACGTAACAAAAAGAGAAACTACCTAATTATATCAAATATTTATATTATTCTGAAATGGAAATGTTATCTTGTCTTCTGCAACGGTTTATTTTGATGCATCCTGTATATATATTTTCGATGTCAGAGCAAAATATGTTGTTTTCATATTCTACACATAAGGATAGGTACGAAAGTCAAAAATTAGCAGAAAAAGCATAAAATAATGAAGTTAGTAACATATATTCTACATGAACGACTTTAACCCTTACCTTCTAAATAAGATCACATGACGCACACCTTCTGTAAAAAAAAATGACTCCAATTACCACTGAGTTATTCAGTTTTCCTATAATTTCCTTATTTCTCTTAAAAATGTTGGCTGGCAACCGCCTAACAATATATTATATGTCATTATGTACATATTGAATTGTTATGAATTGTCGTGTATTATAATCTGTTTTGGTCTATATCTTAAGAAGCATTAAACATATTTTCACGAAATAAAGCGCAAATTCGAGCAGATGCACTACTCTCATGGCGGTCGCCAACCCGGGTCCCTATGGCTGAAACAAAGTACCGGTACCTTATTCTCTACCATGTTTGGTACTACTTTATTGTTTTTTTCAAAATAACACATATTTCACTGCACTTCCTTACACTGACACACCACTAGGTTGCTTGCATATGACACCCGAGGACCACATATGTGTATTTTTACGTAACACAAAGAGAAACTACCTAATTATATCAAACATTTATATTTTTCTGAAATGGAAGTGTTATCTTGTCTTCTGCAACGGTTTATTTTGATGCACCCTGTATATATATTTTCGATGTTAATACAAAATATGTTGTTTTCATGTTCTACACATCAGGATAGGTACGAAACGGAAAAATTAGCAGAAAAAGCATAAAATAATGAAGTTAGTAACATATATTCTACATGAACGACTTTAACCCTTACCTTCTCAATAAGATCACACGACGCACACCTCCTGTAAAAAAATGACTCCAATTACCACTGAGTTATTCAGTTTTCCTATAATTTCCTTATTTCTGTTAAAAATCTTGGCTGGCAACCGCCTAACACTATATTTTATGTCATTATGTAGACATTGAATTGTTATGAATCGTCGTGTATTATAATCTGTTTTGGTCTATATCTTAAGAACCATTTAACATATTTTCACGAAATAAAGCTCAAACTCGAGTACATGCACAACTCTCATCGCGGTCCCCAACCCGGGTCCCTATGGCTGAAACAAAGTACCTTATTCTCTACCATTTTGGTAGTACTTTATTGTTTTTTTCAAAATAACACATATTTCACTGCACTTCCTTACACTGACACACCACTAGGTTGCTTGCATATGAGACCCGGGGATCACATACGTGTATTTTTACGTAACACAAAGAGAAACTACGTAATTATATCAAACTTCTATATTTTTCTGAAATCGAAGTGTTATCTTGTCTTCTGCAACGGTTTATTTTGATGCACCCTGTATATATATTTTCGATGTCAGTACAAAATATGTTGTTTTCATATGCAACACATCAGGATAGGTACGAAAGGCACAATTAGCACAAAAAGCATAAAATAATTCATTTAGTAACATATATTCTACATTAACGACTTTAACCCTTACCTTCTCAAAGAGATCACATGACGCACACCTTCTGTAAAAAATTGACTCCAATTACCACTGAGTTATTCATTTTTCCTATAATTTCCTTATTTCTCTTAAAAATGTTGGTTGGCCACCGCCTAACAATATATTATATGTCATTATGTACATATTGAATTGTTATGAATTGTCGTGTATTATAATGTGCTTTGGTCTATATCTTAAGAACCATTTAAAATATTTTCACGATATAAAGCGCAAACTCGAGTACATGCACTTCTCTCATCGCGGTCGCCAACCCGGGTCCCTATGGCTGAAACAAAGTACCTTATTCTCTACCATGTTTGGTACTTCTTTATTGTTTTTTTGAAAATAACACATATTTCACTGCAATTCCTTACACTGACACACCACTAGGTTGCTTGCATATGACACCCGAGGACCACATATGTGTATTTTTACGTAACACATAGAGAAACTACCTAATTATATCAAACATTTATATTTTTCTGAAATGGAAATGTTATCTTGTCTTCTGCAACGGTTTATTTTGATGCACCCTGTATATATATTTTCGATGTCAGTACAAAATATGTTGTTTTCATATCCTACACATCAGGATACGTACTAATGGCAAAAACTAGCAGAAAAAGCATGAAATGATGAAGTTAGTAACATATATCCTACATGAACGACTTTAACCCTTACCTTCTCAATGAGATCACATGACGCACACCTTCTGTAAAAAATTGACTCCAATTACCACTGAGTTATTCATTTTTCCTATAATTTCCTTATTTGTCTTAAAAATGTTGGCTGGCAACTGCCCAACAATATATTTTATGTCATTTTGTACATATTGAATTGTTATGAATTGTAGTGTATTATAATGTGTTTTGGTCTATATCTTAAGAACCATTTAGCATATTTTCACGAGATCAAACTAAAACTCGAGTACATGCACTTCTCTCATCGCAGTCGCCAACCCGGGTCGCTATGGCTGAAACAAAGTACTTTATTCTCTACTAGGTTTGCTACTACTTTATTGTTTTTTTTAAAATAACATATTTCACTGCACATCCTTACACTGACATACCACTAGTTTGCTTGCATATGACACCCGAGGATCACATACGTGTATTTTTAAGTAACAAAAAGAGAAACTACCTAATTATATCAAATATTTATATTATTCTGAAATGGAAATGTTATCTTGTCTTCTGCAACGGTTTATTTTGATGCATCCTGTATATATATTTTCGATGTCAGAGCAAAATATGTTGTTTTCATATTCTACACATAAGGATAGGTACGAAAGTCAAAAATTAGCAGAAAAAGCATAAAATAATGAAGTTAGTAACATATATTCTACATGAACGACTTTAACCCTTACCTTCTAAATAAGATCACATGACGCACACCTTCTGTAAAAAAAATGACTCCAATTACCACTGAGTTATTCAGTTTTCCTATAATTTCCTTATTTCTCTTAAAAATGTTGGCTGGCAACCGCCTAACAATATATTATATGTCATTATGTACATATTGAATTGTTATGAATTGTCGTGTATTATAATCTGTTTTGGTCTATATCTTAAGAAGCATTAAACATATTTTCACGAAATAAAGCGCAAATTCGAGCAGATGCACTACTCTCATGGCGGTCGCCAACCCGGGTCCCTATGGCTGAAACAAAGTACCGGTACCTTATTCTCTACCATGTTTGGTACTACTTTATTGTTTTTTTCAAAATAACACATATTTCACTGCACTTCCTTACACTGACACACCACTAGGTTGCTTGCATATGACACCCGAGGACCAGATATGTGTATTTTTACGTAACACAAAGAGAAACTACCTAATTATATCAAACATTTATATTTTTCTGAAATGGAAGTGTTATCTTGTCTTCTGCAACGGTTTATTTTGATGCACCCTGTATATATATTTTCGATGTTAATACAAAAAATGTTGTTTTCATGTTCTACACATCAGGATAGGTACGAAAGGGAAAAATTAGCAGAAAAAGCATAAAATAATGAAGTTAGTAACATATATTCTACATGAACGACTTTAACCCTTACCTTCTCAATAAGATCACACGACGCACACCTCCTGTAAAAAAATGACTCCAATTACCACTGAGTTATTCAGTTTTCCTATAATTTCCTTATTTCTGTTAAAAATCTTGGCTGGCAACCGCCTAACACTATATTTTATGTCATTATGTAGACATTGAATTGTTATGAATCGTCGTGTATTATAATCTGTTTTGGTCTATATCTTAAGAACCATTTAACATATTTTCACGAAATAAAGCTCAAACTCGAGTACATGCACAACTCTCATCGCGGTCCCCAACCCGGGTCCCTATGGCTGAAACAAAGTACCTTATTCTCTACTATGTTTGGTACAACTTTATTATTTTTTTCAAAATAACACATATTTCACTGCACATCCTTACACTGACACACCACTAGTTTGCTTGCATATGACACCCGAGGTTCACATACGTGTATTTTTATGTAAAACAAAGAGAAACTACCTAATTATATCAAACATTTATATTTTTCTGAAATGGAAATATTATCTTGTCTTCTGCAACGGTTTATTTTGATGCACCCTGTATATATATTTTCGATGTCAGTACAAAATATGTTGTTTTCATATCCTACACATCAGGATACGTACTAATGGCAAAAACTAGCAGAAAAAGCATAAAATGATGAAGTTAGTAACATATATCCTACATGAACGACTTTAACCCTTACCTTCTCAATGAGATCACATGACGCACACCTTCTGTAAAAAATTGACTCCAATTACCACTGAGTTATTCATTTTTCCTATAATTTCCTTATTTGTCTTAAAAATGTTGGCTGGCAACTGCCCAACAATATATTTTATGTCATTTTGTACATATTGAATTGTTATGAATTGTAGTGTATTATAATGTGTTTTGGTCTATATCTTAAGAACCATTTAGCATATTTTCACGAGATCAAACTAAAACTCGAGTACATGCACTTCTCTCATCGCAGTCGCCAACCCGGGTCGCTATGGCTGAAACAAAGTACTTTATTCTCTACTAGGTTTGCTACTACTTTATTGTTTTTTTTAAAATAACATATTTCACTGCACATCCTTACACTGACATACCACTAGTTTGCTTGCATATGACACCCGAGGATCACATACGTGTATTTTTACGTAACAAAAAGAGAAACTACCTAATTATATCAAATATTTATATTATTCTGAAATGGAAATGTTATCTTGTCTTCTGCAACGGTTTATTTTGATGCATCCTGTATATATATTTTCGATGTCAGAGCAAAATATGTTGTTTTCATATTCTACACATAAGGATAGGTACGAAAGTCAAAAATTAGCAGAAAAAGCATAAAATAATGAAGTTAGTAACATATATTCTACATGAACGACTTTAACCCTTACCTTCTAAATAAGATCACATGACGCACACCTTCTGTAAAAAAAATGACTCCAATTACCACTGAGTTATTCAGTTTTCCTATAATTTCCTTATTTCTCTTAAAAATGTTGGCTGGCAACCGCCTAACAATATATTATATGTCATTATGTACATATTGAATTGTTATGAATTGTCGTGTATTATAATCTGTTTTGGTCTATATCTTAAGAAGCATTTAACATATTTTCACGAAATAAAGCTCAAACTCGAGTACATGCACAACTCTCATCGCGGTCCCCAACCCGGGTCCCTATGGCTGAAACAAAGTACCTTATTCTCTACCATTTTGGTAGTACTTTATTGTTTTTTTCAAAAAAACACATATTTCACTGCACTTCCTTACACTGACACACCACTAGGTTGCTTGCATATGAGACCCGGGGATCACATACGTGTATTTTTACGTAACACAAAGAGAAACTACGTAATTATATCAAACTTCTATATTTTTCTGAAATCGAAGTGTTATCTTGTCTTCTGCAACGGTTTATTTTGATGCACCCTGTATATATATTTTCGATGTCAGTACAAAATATGTTGTTTTCATATGCAACACATCAGGATAGGTACGAAAGGCACAATTAGCACAAAAAGCATAAAATAATGAATTTAGTAACATATATTCTACATTAACGACTTTAACCCCTACCTTCTCAATGAGATCACATGACGCATACCTGTCAAAAATTGCTTCTAATTACCACTGACTTATTCATTTCTGTGATAATTTTCTTCTTTCACGTAAAAATGTTGGTTGGCAACCGCCTAACAATATATTATATGTCATTATGTACATATTGAATTGTTATGAATTGTCGTGTATTATAATGTGTTTTGGTCTATATCTTAAGAACCCTTTAACATATTTTCACGAAATCAAGCTCAAACTCGAGTACATGCAGTTCTCTCATCGCGATCTCCAACCCGGGTCGCTATGGCTGAAACAAAGTACCTTATTCTCTACTATGTTTGGTACAACTTTATTATTTTTTTCAAAATAACACATATTTCACTGCACATCCTTACACTGACACACCACTAGTTTGCTTGCATATGACACCCGAGGTTCACATACGTGTATTTTTATGTAAAACAAAGAGAAACTACCTAATTATATCAAACATTTATATTTTTCTGAAATGGAAATGTTATCTTGTCTTCTGCAACGGTTTATTTTGATGCACCCTGTATATATATTTTCGATGTCAGTACAAAATATGTTGTTTTCATATCCTACACATCAGGATACGTACTAATGGCAAAAACTAGCAGAAAAAGCATAATATGATGAAGTTAGTAACATATATCCTACATGAACGACTTTAACCCTTACCTTCTCAATGAGATCACATGACGCACACCTTCTGTAAAAAATTGACTCCAATTACCACTGAGTTATTCATTTTTCCTATAATTTCCTTATTTGTCTTAAAAATGTTGGCTGGGAACTGCCCAACAATATATTTTATGTCATTTTGTACATATTGAATTGTTATGAATTGTAGTGTATTATAATGTGTTTTGGTCTATATCTTAAGAACCATTTAGCATATTTTCACGAGATCAAACTAAAACTCGAGTACATGCACTTCTCTCATCGCAGTCGCCAACCCGGGTCGCTATGGCTGAAACAAAGTACTTTATTCTCTACTAGGTTTGCTACTACTTTATTGTTTTTTTTAAAATAACATATTTCACTGCACATCCTTACACTGACATACCACTAGTTTGCTTGCATATGACACCCGAGGATCACATACGTGTATTTTTAAGTAACAAAAAGAGAAACTACCTAATTATATCAAATATTTATATTATTCTGAAATGGAAATGTTATCTTGTCTTCTGCAACGGTTTATTTTGATGCATCCTGTATATATATTTTCGATGTCAGAGCAAAATATGTTGTTTTCATATTCTACACATAAGGATAGGTACGAAAGTCATAAATTAGCAGAAAAAGCATAAAATAATGAAGTTAGTAATATATATTCTACATGAACGACTTTAACCCTTACCTTCTAAATAAGATCACATGACGCACACCTTCTGTAAAAAAAATGACTCCAATTACCACTGAGTTATTCAGTTTTCCTATAATTTCCTTATTTCTCTTAAAAATGTTGGCTGGCAACCGCCTAACAATATATTATATGTCATTATGTACATATTGAATTGTTATGAATTGTCGTGTATTATAATCTGTTTTGGTCTATATCTTAAGAAGCATTAAACATATTTTCACGAAATAAAGCGCAAATTCGAGCAGATGCACTACTCTCATGGCGGTCGCCAACCCGGGTCCCTATGGCTGAAACAAAGTACCGGTACCTTATTCTCTACCATGTTTGGTACTACTTTATTGTTTTTTTCAAAATAACACATATTTCACTGCACTTCCTTACACTGACACACCACTAGGTTGCTTGCATATGACACCCGAGGACCACATATGTGTATTTTTACGTAACACAAAGAGAAACTACCTAATTATATCAAACATTTATATTTTTCTGAAATGGAAGTGTTATCTTGTCTTCTGCAACGGTTTATTTTGATGCACCCTGTATATATATTTTCGATGTTAATACAAAAAATGTTGTTTTCATGTTCTACACATAAGGATAGGTACGAAAGTCAAAAATTAGCAGAAAAAGCATAAAATAATGAAGTTAGTAACATATATTCTACATGAACGACTTTAACCCTTACCTTCTAAATAAGATCACATGACGCACACCTTCTGTAAAAAAAATGACTCCAATTACCACTGAGTTATTCAGTTTTCCTATAATTTCCTTATTTCTCTTAAAAATGTTGGCTGGCAACCGCCTAACAATATATTATATGTCATTATGTACATATTGAATTGTTATGAATTGTCGTGTATTATAATCTGTTTTGGTCTATATCTTAAGAAGCATTAAACATATTTTCACGAAATAAAGCGCAAATTCGAGCAGATGCACTACTCTCATGGCGGTCGCCAACCCGGGTCCCTATGGCTGAAACAAAGTACCGGTACCTTATTCTCTACCATGTTTGGTACTACTTTATTATTTTTTTCAAAATAACACATATTTCACTGCACATCCTTACACTGACACACCACTAGTTTGCTTGCATATGACACCCGAGGACCAGATATGTGTATTTTTACGTAACACAAAGAGAAACTACCTAATTATATCAAACATTTATATTTTTCTGAAATGGAAGTGTTATCTTGTCTTCTGCAACGGTTTATTTTGATGCACCCTGTATATATATTTTCGATGTTAATACAAAAAATGTTGTTTTCATGTTCTACACATCAGGATAGGTACGAAAGGGAAAAATTAGCAGAAAAAGCATAAAATAATGAAGTTAGTAACATATATTCTACATGAACGACTTTAACCCTTACCTTCTCAATAAGATCACACGACGCACACCTCCTGTAAAAAAATGACTCCAATTACCACTGAGTTATTCAGTTTTCCTATAATTTCCTTATTTCTGTTAAAAATCTTGGCTGGCAACCGCCTAACACTATATTTTATGTCATTATGTAGACATTGAATTGTTATGAATCGTCGTGTATTATAATCTGTTTTGGTCTATATCTTAAGAAGCATTTAACATATTTTCACGAAATAAAGCTCAAACTCGAGTCCATGCACAACTCTCATCGCGGTCCCCAACCCGGGTCCCTATGGCTGAAACAAAGTACCTTATTCTCTACCATTTTGGTAGTACTTTATTGTTTTTTTCAAAATAACACATATTTCACTGCACTTCCTTACACTGACACACCACTAGGTTGCTTGCATATGAGACTCGGGGATCACATACGTGTATTTTTACGTAACACAAAGAGAAACTACGTAATTATATCAAACTTCTATATTTTTCTGAAATCGAAGTGTTATCTTGTCTTCTGCAACGGTTTATTTTGATGCACCCTGTATATATATTTTCGATGTCAGTACAAAATATGTTGTTTTCATATGCAACACATCAGGATAGGTACGAAAGGCACAATTAGCACAAAAAGCATAAAATAATGAATTTAGTAACATATATTCTACATTAACGACTTTAACCCCTACCTTCTCAATGAGATCACATGACGCATACCTGTCAAAAATTGCTTCTAATTACCACTGACTTATTCATTTCTGTGATAATTTTCTTCTTTCACGTAAAAATGTTGGTTGGCAACCGCCTAACAATATATTATATGTCATTATGTACATATTGAATTGTTATGAATTGTCGTGTATTATAATGTGTTTTGGTCTATATCTTAAGAACCCTTTAACATATTTTCACGAAATCAAGCTCAAACTCGAGTACATGCAGTTCTCTCATCGCGATCTCCAACCCGGGTCGCTATGGCTGAAACAAAGTACCTTATTCTCTACTATGTTTGGTACAACTTTATTATTTTTTTCAAAATAACACATATTTCACTGCACTTCCTTACACTGACACACCACTAGTTTGCTTGCATATGACACCCGAGGTTCACATACGTGTATTTTTATGTAAAACAAAGAGAAACTACCTAATTATATCAAACATTTATATTTTTCTGAAATGGAAATGTTATCTTGTCTTCTGCAACGGTTTATTTTGATGCACCCTGTATATATATTTTCGATGTCAGTACAAAATATGTTGTTTTCATATCCTACACATCAGGATACGTACTAATGGCAAAAACTAGCAGAAAAAGCATAATATGATGAAGTTAGTAACATATATCCTACATGAACGACTTTAACCCTTACCTTCTCAATGAGATCACATGACGCACACCTTCTGTAAAAAATTGACTCCAATTACCACTGAGTTATTCATTTTTCCTATAATTTCCTTATTTGTCTTAAAAATGTTGGCTGGCAACTGCCCAACAATATATTTTATGTCATTTTGTACATATTGAATTGTTATGAATTGTAGTGTATTATAATGTGTTTTGGTCTATATCTTAAGAACCATTTAGCATATTTTCACGAGATCAAACTAAAACTCGAGTACATGCACTTCTCTCATCGCAGTCGCCAACCCGGGTCGCTATGGCTGAAACAAAGTACTTTATTCTCTACTAGGTTTGCTACTACTTTATTGTTTTTTTTAAAATAACATATTTCACTGCACATCCTTACACTGACATACCACTAGTTTGCTTGCATATGACACCCGAGGATCACATACGTGTATTTTTAAGTAACAAAAAGAGAAACTACCTAATTATATCAAATATTTATATTATTCTGAAATGGAAATGTTATCTTGTCTTCTGCAACGGTTTATTTTGATGCATCCTGTATATATATTTTCGATGTCAGAGCAAAATATGTTGTTTTCATATTCTACACATAAGGATAGGTACGAAAGTCAAAAATTAGCAGAAAAAGCATAAAATAATGAAGTTAGTAACATATATTCTACATGAACGACTTTAACCCTTACCTTCTAAATAAGATCACATGACGCACACCTTCTGTAAAAAAAATGACTCCAATTACCACTGAGTTATTCAGTTTTCCTATAATTTCCTTATTTCTCTTAAAAATGTTGGCTGGCAACCGCCTAACAATATATTATATGTCATTATGTACATATTGAATTGTTATGAATTGTCGTGTATTATAATCTGTTTTGGTCTATATCTTAAGAAGCATTAAACATATTTTCACGAAATAAAGCGCAAATTCGAGCAGATGCACTACTCTCATGGCGGTCGCCAACCCGGGTCCCTATGGCTGAAACAAAGTACCGGTACCTTATTCTCTACCATGTTTGGTACTACTTTATTGTTTTTTTCAAAATAACACATATTTCACTGCACTTCCTTACACTGACACACCACTAGGTTGCTTGCATATGACACCCGAGGACCACATATGTGTATTTTTACGTAACACAAAGAGAAACTACCTAATTATATCAAACATTTATATTTTTCTGAAATGGAAGTGTTATCTTGTCTTCTGCAACGGTTTATTTTGATGCACCCTGTATATATATTTTCGATGTTAATACAAAAAATGTTGTTTTCATGTTCTACACATCAGGATAGGTACGAAAGGGAAAAATTAGCAGAAAAAGCATAAAATAATGAAGTTAGTAACATATATTCTACATGAACGACTTTAACCCTTACCTTCTCAATAAGATCACACGACGCACACCTCCTGTAAAAAAATGACTCCAATTACCACTGAGTTATTCAGTTTTCCTATAATTTCCTTATTTCTGTTAAAAATCTTGGCTGGCAACCGCCTAACACTATATTTTATGTCATTATGTAGACATTGAATTGTTATGAATCGTCGTGTATTATAATCTGTTTTGGTCTATATCTTAAGAACCATTTAACATATTTTCACGAAATAAAGCTCAAACTCGAGTACATGCACTTCTCTCATCGCGGTCGCCAACCCGGGTCCCTATGGCTGAAACAAAGTACCTTATTCTCTACTATGTTTGGTACAACTTTATTATTTTTTTCAAAATAACACATATTTCACTGCACATCCTTACACTGACACACCACTAGTTTGCTTGCATATGACACCCGAGGTTCACATACGTGTATTTTTATGTAAAACAAAGAGAAACTACCTAATTATATCAAACATTTATATTTTTCTGAAATGGAAATGTTATCTTGTCTTCTGCAACGGTTTATTTTGATGCACCCTGTATATATATTTTCGATGTCAGTACAAAATATGTTGTTTTCATATCCTACACATCAGGATACGTACTAATGGCAAAAACTAGCAGAAAAAGCATAAAATGATGAAGTTAGTAACATATATCCTACATGAACGACTTTAACCCTTACCTTCTCAATGAGATCACATGACGCACACCTTCTGTAAAAAATTGACTCCAATTACCACTGAGTTATTCATTTTTCCTATAATTTCCTTATTTGTCTTAAAAATGTTGGCTGGCAACTGCCCAACAATATATTTTATGTCATTTTGTACATATTGAATTGTTATGAATTGTAGTGTATTATAATGTGTTTTGGTCTATATCTTAAGAACCATTTAGCATATTTTCACGAGATCAAACTAAAACTCGAGTACATGCACTTCTCTCATCGCAGTCGCCAACCCGGGTCGCTATGGCTGAAACAAAGTACTTTATTCTCTACTAGGTTTGCTACTACTTTATTGTTTTTTTTAAAATAACATATTTCACTGCACATCCTTACACTGACATACCACTAGTTTGCTTGCATATGACACCCGAGGATCACATACGTGTATTTTTAAGTAACAAAAAGAGAAACTACCAAATTATATCAAATATTTATATTATTCTGAAATGGAAATGTTATCTTGTCTTCTGCAACGGTTTATTTTGATGCATCCTGTATATATATTTTCGATGTCAGAGCAAAATATGTTGTTTTCATATTCTACACATAAGGATAGGTACGAAAGTCAAAAATTAGCAGAAAAAGCATAAAATAATGAAGTTAGTAACATATATTCTACATGAACGACTTTAACCCTTACCTTCTAAATAAGATCACATGACGCACACCTTCTGTAAAAAAAATGACTCCAATTACCACTGAGTTATTCAGTTTTCCTATAATTTCCTTATTTCTCTTAAAAATGTTGGCTGGCAACCGCCTAACAATATATTATATGTCATTATGTACATATTGAATTGTTATGAATTGTCGTGTATTATAATCTGTTTTGGTCTATATCTTAAGAAGCATTAAACATATTTTCACGAAATAAAGCGCAAATTCGAGCAGATGCACTACTCTCATGGCGGTCGCCAACCCGGGTCCCTATGGCTGAAACAAAGTACCGGTACCTTATTCTCTACCATGTTTGGTACTACTTTATTGTTTTTTTCAAAATAACACATATTTCACTGCACTTCCTTACACTGACACACCACTAGGTTGCTTGCATATGACACCCGAGGACCACATATGTGTATTTTTACGTAACACAAAGAGAAACTACCTAATTATATCAAACATTTATATTTTTCTGAAATGGAAGTGTTATCTTGTCTTCTGCAACGGTTTATTTTGATGCACCCTGTATATATATTTTCGATGTTAATACAAAATATGTTGTTTTCATGTTCTACACATCAGGATAGGTACGAAAGGGAAAAATTAGCAGAAAAAGCATAAAATAATGAAGTTAGTAACATATATTCTACATGAACGACTTTAACCCTTACCTTCTCAATAAGATCACACGACGCACACCTCCTGTAAAAAAATGACTCCAATTACCACTGAGTTATTCAGTTTTCCTATAATTTCCTTATTTCTGTTAAAAATCTTGGCTGGCAACCGCCTAACACTATATTTTATGTCATTATGTAGACATTGAATTGTTATGAATCGTCATGTATTATAATCTGTTTTGGTCTATATCTTAAGAACCATTTAACATATTTTCACGAAATAAAGCTCAAACTCGAGTACATGCACAACTCTCATCGCAGTCCCCAACCCGGGTCCCTATGGCTGAAACAAAGTACCTTATTCTCTACTATTTTGGTAGTACTTTATTGTTTTTTTCAAAATAACACATATTTCACTGCACTTCCTTACACTGACACACCACTAGGTTGCTTGCATATGAGACCCGGGGATCACATACGTGTATTTTTACGTAACACAAAGAGAAACTAAGTAATTATATCAAACTTCTATATTTTTCTGAAATCGAAGTGTTATCTTGTCTTCTGCAACGGTTTATTTTGATGCACCCTGTATATATATTTTCGATGTCAGTACAAAATATGTTGTTTTCATATGCAACACATCAGGATAGGTACGAAAGGCACAATTAGCACAAAAAGCATAAAATAATTTATTTAGTAACATATATTCTACATTAACGACTTTAACCCTTACCTTCTCAAAGAGATCACATGACGCACACCTTCTGTAAAAAAATTGACTCCAATTACCACTGAGTTATTCATTTTTCCTATAATTTCCTTATTTCTCTTAAAAATGTTGGTTGGCCACCGCCTAACAATATATTATATGTCATTATGTACATATTGAATTGTTATGAATTGTCGTGTATTATAATGTGCTTTGGTCTATATCTTAAGAACCATTTAAAATATTTTCACGATATAAAGCGCAAACTCGAGTACATGCACTTCTCTCATCGCGGTCGCCAACCCGGGTCCCTATGGCTGAAACAAAGTACCTTATTCTCTACCATGTTTGGTACTTCTTTATTGTTTTTTTGAAAATAACACATATTTCACTGCAATTCCTTACACTGACACACCACTAGGTTGCTTGCATATGACACCCGAAGACCACATATGTGTATTTTTACGTAACACATAGAGAAACTACCTAATTATATCAAACATTTATATTTTTCTGAAATGGAAATGTTATCTTGTCTTCTACAACGGTTTATTTTGATGCACCCTGTATATATATTTTCGATGTCAGTACAAAATATGTTGTTTTTATATTCTACACATCAGGATAGGTGCGAATGCCAAAAATTAGCAGAAAAAGCATAAAATGATAAAGTTAGTAAGATATATTCTACATGAACAACTTTAACCCTTACCTTCTCAATGAGATCACATGACGCACAGCTTCTGTAAAAAATTGACTCCAATTACCACTGAGTTATTCAGTTTTCCTATAATTTCCTTATTTGTCTTAAAAAATTTAGCTGGCAACTGCCTAACAACATATTATATGTCATTATGTACATATTGAATTGTTATGAATTGTCGTGTATTATAATGTGTTTTGGTCTATATCTTAAGAACCATTTAGCATATTTTCACGAAATCAAACTCAAACTCGAGTACATGCACTTCTCTCATCGCGGTCGCCAACCCGGGTCCCTATGGCTGAAACAAAGTATCTTATTCTCTACCATGTTTGGTACTACTTTATTGTTTTTTTTCAAAATAACACATATTTCACTGCACTTCCTTACACTGACACACCACTAGGTTGCTTGCATATAACACCCGAGGACCACATATGTGTATTTTAACGTAACACATAGAGAAACTACCTAATTATATCAAACATTTATATTTTTCTGAAATGGAAATGTTATCTTGTCTTCTACAACGGTTTATTTTGATGCACCCTGTATATATATTTTCGATGTCAGTACAAAATATGTTGTTTTTATATTCTACACATCAGGATAGGTACGAATGCCAAAAATTAGCAGAAAAAGCATAAAATGATAAAGTTAGTAACATATATTCTACATGAACAACTTTAACCCTTACCTTCTCAATGAGATCACATGACGCACACCTTCTGTAAAAAATTGACTCCAATTACAACTGAGTTATTCAGTTTTCCTATAATTTCCTTATTTGTCTTAAAAATTTTAGCTGGCAACTGCCTAACAACATATTATATGTCATTATGTACATATTGAATTGTTATGAATTGTCGTGTATTATAATGTGTTTTGGTCTATATCTTAAGAACCATTTAGCATATTTTCACGAAATCAAACTCAAACTCGAGTACATGCACTTCTCTCATCGCGGTCGCCAACCCGGGTCCCTATGGCTGAAACAAAGTATCTTATTCTCTACCATGTTTGGTACTACTTTATTGTTTTTTTCAAAATAACACATATTTCACTGCACTTCCTTACACTGACACACCACTAGGTTGCTTGCATATGACATCCGAGGACCACATATGTGTATTTTTACGTAACACATAGAGAAACTACCTAATTATATCAAACATTTATATTTTTCTGAAATGGAAATGTTATCTTGTCTTCTACAACGGTTTATTTTGATGCACCCTGTATATATATTTTCGATGTCAGTACAAAATATGTTGTTTTTATATTCTACACATCAGGATAGGTACGAATGCCAAAAATTAGCAGAAAAAGCATAAAATGATAAAGTTAGTAACATATATTCTACATGAACAACTTTAACCGTTACCTTCTCAATGAGATCACATGACGCACACCTTCTGTAAAAAATTGACTCCAATTACCACTGAGTTATTCAGTTTTCCTATAATTTCCTTATTTGTCTTAAAAATTTTAGCTGGCAACTGCCTAACAACATATTATATGTCATTATGTACATATTGAATTGTTATGAATTGTCGTGTATTATAATGTGTTTTGGTCTATATCTTAAGAACCGTTTAACATATTTTCACGAAATAAAGCTCAAACTCGAGTACATGCACAACTCTCATCGCGGTCCCCAACCCGGGTCCCTATGGCTGAAACAAAGTACCTTATTCTCTACCATTTTGGTAGTACTTTATTGTTTTTTTCAAAATAACACATATTTCACTGCACTTCCTTACACTGACACACCACTAGGTTGCTTGCATATGAGACCCGGGGATCACATACGTGTATTTTTACGTAACACAAAGAGAAACTACGTAATTATATCAAACTTCTATATTTTCCTGAAATCGAAGTGTTATCTTGTCTTCTGCAACGATTTATTTTGATGCACCCTGTATATATATTTTAGATGTCAGTACAAAATATGTTGTTTTCATATGCAACACATCAGGATAGGTACGAAAGGCACAATTAGCACAAAAAGCATAAAATAATTCATTTAGTAACATATATTCTACATTAACGACTTTAACCCTTACCTTCTCAAAGAGATCACATGACGCACACCTTCTGTAAAAAATTGACTCCAATTACCACTGAGTTATTCATTTTTCCTATAATTTCCTTATTTATCTTAAAAATGTTGGCTGGCAACCGCCTAACAATATATTATATGTCATTATGTACATATTGAATTGTTATGAATTGTCGTGTATTATAATGTGTTTTGGTCTATATCTTAAGAACCATTTAACATATTTTCACGAAATAAAGCGCAAACTCGAGTACATGCAGTTCTCTCATCGCGGTCGCCAACCCGGGTCCCTATGGCTGAAACAAAGTACCTTATTCTCTACCATGTTTGGTACTACTTTATTGTTTTTTTCAAAATAACACATATTTCACTGCACATCCTTACTCTTACACACCACTAGGTTGCTTGCATATGACACCCGAGGATCACATATGTGTATTTTTACGTAACACAAAAAGAAACTACCTAATTATATCAAACATTTATATTTTTCTGAAATGGAAATGTTATCTTGTCTTCTGCAACGGTTTATTTTGATGCACCCTGTATATATATTTTCGATGTCAGAGCAAAATATGTTGTTTCCATATTCTAGACATCAGGATACGTACGAAAGGCACAAATTAGCACAAAAGCATGAAATAATGAATTTAGTAACATATATTCTACATTAACGACTTTAACCCTTACCTTCTCAATGAGATCACATGACGCACACCTGTCAAAAATTGCTTCCAATTACCACTGACTTATTCATTTCTGTGATAATTTTCTTCTTTCACGTAAAAATGTTGGCTGGCAACCGCCTAACAATATATTATATGTCATTATGTACATATTAAATTGTTATGAATTGTCGTGTATTATAATGTGTTTTGGTCTATATCTTAAGAACCCTTTAACATATTTTCACGAAATCAAACTCAAACTCGAGTACATGCACTTCTCTCATCGCGGTCGCCAACCCGGGTCCCTATGGCTGAAACAAAGTATCTTATTCTCTACCATGTTTGGTACTACTTTATTGTTTTTTTCAAAATAACACATATTTCACTGCACTTCCTTACACTGACACACCACTAGGTTGCTTGCATATGACATCCGAGGACCACATATGTGTATTTTTACGTAACACATAGAGAAACTACCTAATTATATCAAACATTTATATTTTTCTGAAATGGAAATGTTATCTTGTCTTCTACAACGGTTTATTTTGATGCACCCTGTATATATATTTTCGATGTCAGTACAAAATATGTTGTTTTTATATTCTACACATCAGGATTGGTACGAATGCCAAAAATTAGCAGAAAAAGCATAAAATGATAAAGTTAGTAACATATATTCTACATGAACAACTTTAACCGTTACCTTCTCAATGAGATCACATGACGCACACCTTCTGTAAAAAATTGACTCCAATTACCACTGAGTTATTCAGTTTTCCTATAATTTCCTTATTTGTCTTAAAAATTTTAGCTGGCAACTGCCTAACAACATATTATATGTCATTATGTACATATTGAATTGTTATGAATTGTCGTGTATTATAATGTGTTTTGGTCTATATCTTAAGAACCATTTAACATATTTTCACGAAATAAAGCTCAAACTCGAGTACATGCACAACTCTCATCGCGGTCCCCAACCCGGGTCCCTATGGCTGAAACAAAGTACCTTATTCTCTACCATTTTGGTAGTACTTTATTGTTTTTTTCAAAATAACACATATTTCACTGCACTTCCTTACACTGACACACCACTAGGTTGCTTGCATATGAGACCCGGGGATCACATACGTGTATTTTTACGTAACACAAAGAGAAACTACGTAATTATATCAAACTTCTATATTTTTCTGAAATCGAAGTGTTATCTTGTCTTCTGCAACTGTTTATTTTGATGCACCCTGTATATATATTTTAGATGTCAGTACAAAATATGTTGTTTTCATATGCAACACATCAGGATAGGTACGAAAGGCACAATTAGCACAAAAAGCATAAAATAATTCATTTAGTAACATATATTCTACATTAACGACTTTAACCCTTACCTTCTCAAAGAGATCACATGACGCACACCTTCTGTAAAAAATTGACTCCAATTACCACTGAGTTATTCATTTTTCCTATAATTTCCTTATTTATCTTAAAAATGTTGGCTGGCAACCGCCTAACAATATATTATATGTCATTATGTACATATTGAATTGTTATGAATTGTCGTGTATTATAATGTGTTTTGGTCTATATCTTAAGAACCATTTAACATATTTTCACGAAATAAAGCGCAAACTCGAGTACATGCAGTTCTCTCATCGCGATCGCCAACCTGGGTCGCTATGGCTGAAACAAAGTACCTTATTCTCTACTATGTTTGGTACAACTTTATTATTTTTTTCAAAATAACACATATTTCACTGCACATCCTTACACTGTCACACCACTAGTTTGCTTGCATATGACACCCGAGGTTCACATACGTGTATTTTTACGTAACACAAAGAGAAACTACCTAATTATATCAAACATTTATATTTTTCTGAAATGAAAATGTTATCTTGTCTTATGCAACGGCTTATTTTGATGCACCCTGTATATATATTTTCGATGTCAGAGCAAAATATGTTGTTTTCATATTCTACACATCAGGATACGTACTAATGGCAAAAACTAGCAGAGAAAGCATAAAATGATGAAGTTAGTAACATATATCCTACATGAACGACTTTAACCCTTACCTTCTCAATGAGATCACATGACGCACACCTTCTGTAAAAAATTGACTCCAATTACCACTGAGTTATTCATTTTTCCTATAATTTCTTTATTTGTCTTAAAAATGTTGGCTGGCAACTGCCCAACAATATATTTTATGTCATTATGTACATATTGAATTGTTATGAACTGTCGTGTATTATAATTTGTTTTTTTCTATATCTTAAGAACCATTTAGCATATTTTCACGAAATAAAACGCAAACTCGAGTACATGCACTACTCTCATCGCGGTCGCCAACCCGGGTCCCTATGGCTGAAACAAAGTACCTTATTCTCTACAATGTTTGGTACTACTTTATTCTTTTTTTCAAAATAACACATATTTCACTGCATTTCCCTACACTTACACACCACTAGGTTGCTTGCATATGACACCCGAGGATCACATATGTGTATTTTTACGTAACACAAACAGAAAGTACCAAATTATATCTAACATTTATATATTCCTGAAATGGAAATGTTATCTTGTCTTCTGCAACGGTTTATTTTGATGCACCCTGTATATATATTTTCGATGTCAGAGCAAAAAATGTTGTTTTCATATTCTACACATCAGGATACGTACGAAAGTCACAAATTAGCAGAAAAAGCATAAAATAATGAATTTAGTAACATATATTCTACATGAACGTCTTTAACACTTACCTTCTCAATGAGATCACATGACGCACACCTGTCAAAAATTGCTTCGAATTACCACTGACTTATTCATTTTTGTGATAATTTTCTTCTTTCACGTAATAATGTTGGCTGGCAACCACCTTACAATATATTATATGTCATTATGTACATATTGAATTGTTATGAATTGTCGTGTATTATAATGTGTTTTGGTCTATATCTTAAGAACCATTTAAAATATTTTCACGAAATAAAGCGCAAACTCGAGTACATGCACTACTCTCATCGTGGTCGCCAACCCGGGTCCCTATGGCTGAAACAAAGTACCTTATTCTCTACCATGTTTGGTACTACTTCATTGTTTTTTTCAAAATAACACATATTTCACTGCACTTCCCTACACTTACACACCACTAGGCTGCTTGCATATGACACCCGAGGATCATATATGTGTATTTTTACGTAACACAAAGAGAAATTACCTAATTATATCAAACATTTATATTTTTCTGAAATGGAAATGTTATCTTGTCTTCTACAACGGTTTATTTTGATGCACCCTGTATATATATTTTCGATGTCAGTACAAAATATGTTGTTTTTATATTCTACACATGAGGATAGGTACGAATGGCAAAAATTAGCAGAAAAAGCATAAAATGATAAAGTTAGTAACATATATTCTACATTAACGACTTTAACCCTTATCTTTTCAATGAGATCACATGACGCACACCTACTGTTAAAAAAATGACTCTAATTACCACTGAGTTATTCATTTTTCCTATAATTTACTTATTTGTCTTAAAAATGTTGGCTGGCAACCGCCTAACGATATATTATATGCCATTAAGTACATATTGAATTGTTATGAATTGTCGTGTATTATAATCTGTTTTGGTCTATATCTTAAGAACCATTTAAGATATTTTCACGAAATAAAGCGGAAACTCGAGTACATGCACTACTCTCATCGCTGCCGCCAACCCGGGTCCCTATTGCTGAAACAAAGTACCTTATTCTCTACCATTTTGGTACTACTTTATTCTTTTTTTCAAAATAACACATATTTCACTGCACTTCCTTACACTGACACACCACTAGGTTGCTTGCATATGAGACCCGAGGATCACACACGTGTATTTATACGTGACACAAAGAGAAACTACGTAATTATATCAAACTTCTATATTTTTCTGAAATCGAAGTGTTATCTTGTCTTCTGCAACGGTTTATTTTGATGCACCCTGTATACATATTTTCGATGTCAGAACAAAATATGTTGTTTTCATATGCTACACATCAGGATAGATACGAGAGGCACAATTAGCACAAAAAGCATAAAATAATGTAATCAGTAACATATATTCTACATGAACGACTTTAACCCTTACCTTCTCAATGAGATCACATGACGCACACCTTCTGTAAAAAATTGACTCCAATTACCACTGAGTTATTCATTTTTCCTATAATTTCCTTATTTCTCTTAAAAATGTTGGTTGGAAGCCGCCTAACAATATATTATATGTCATTATGTACATATTGAATTGTTATGAATTGTCGTGTATTATAATGTCTTTTGGTCTATATCTTAAGAACCATTCAACGTATTTTCACGAAATAAAGCGCAAACTCGAGTACATGCACTGCTCTCATCGCGGTCGCCAACCCGGGTCCCTATGGCTGAAACAAAATACCTTATTCTCTACCATGTTTGGTACTACTTTATTGTTTTTTTCAAAATAACACATATTTCACTGCACTTCCCTACACTTACACACCACTAGGCTGCTTGCATATGACACCCGAGGATCACATATGTGTATTTTTACGTAACACAAAGAGAAACTACCTAATTATATCAAACATTTATATTTTTCTGAAATGGAAGTGTTATCTTGTCTTTTGCAGCGGTTTATTTTGATGCACCCTGTATATATATTTTCGATGTCAGAGCAAAATGTGTTGTTTTCATACTCTAGACATCAGGATACGTACGAAAGGCACAAATTAGCACAAAGAGCATAAAATAATGAATTTAGTAACACATATTCTACATTAACGACTTTAACCCTTACATTCTCAATGAGATCACATGACGCACACCTGTCAAAAATTGCTTCCAATTGCCACTGACTTATTCATTTTTGGGATAATTTTCTTCTTTCACGTAAAAATTTTGGCTGGCAACCGCCTAACAGTATATTATATGTCATTATGTACATATTGAATTGTTATGAATTGTCGTGTACTATAATTTGTTTTGGTCTATATCTTAAGAACCATTTAACATATTTTCACGAAATAAAGCGCAAATTCGAGCAGATGCACTACTCTCATGGCGGTCGCCAACCCGGGTCCCTATGGCTGAAACAAAGTACCGGTACCTTATTCTCTACCATGTTTGGTACTACTTTATTGTTTTTTTCAAAATAACACATATTTCACTGCACTTCCTTACACTGACACACCACTAGGTTGCTTGCATATGACACCCGAGGACCACATATGTGTATTTTTACGTAACACAAAGAGAAACTACCTAATTATATCAAACTTTTATATTTTTCTGAAATGGAAGTGTTATCTTGTCTTCTGCAATGGTTTATTTTGATGCACCCTGTATATATATTTTCGATGTTAGTACAAAATATGTTGTTTTCATATTCTACACATCAGGATAGGTACGAAAGGGAAAAATTAGCAGAAAAAGCATAAAATAATGAAGTTAGTAACATATATTCTACATGAACGACTTTAACCCTTACCTTCTCAGTAAGATCACACGACGCACACCTCCTGTAAAAAAATGACTCCAATTACCACTGAGTTATTCAGTTTTCCTATAATTTCCTTATTTCTGTTAAAAATCTTGGCTGGCAACCGCCTAACACTATATTTTATGTCATTATGTAGACATTGAATTGTTATGAATCGTCGTGTATTATAATCTGTTTTGGTCTATATCTTAAGAACCATTTAACATATTTTCACGAAATAAAGCGCAAATTCGAGTACATGCACAACTCTCATCGCGGTCCCCAACCCGGGTCCCTATGGCAGAAACAAAGTACCTTATTCTCTACCATTTTGGTAGTACTTTATTGTTTTTTTCAAAATAACACATATTTCACTGCACTTCCTTACACTGACACACCACTAGGTTGCTTGCATATGAGATACGGGGATCACATACGTGTATTTTTACGTAACACAAAGAGAAACTACGTAATTATATCAAACTTCTATATTTTTCTGAAATCGAAGTGTTATCTTGTCTTCTGCAACGGTTTATTTTGATGCATCCTGTATATATATTTTAGATGTCAGTACAAAATATGTTGTTTTCATATGCAACACATCAGGATAGGTACGAAAGGCACAATTAGCACAAAAAGCATAAAATAATTCATTTAGTAACATATATTCTACATTAACGTCTTTAACCCTTACCTTCTCAAAGAGATCACATGACGCACACCTTCTGTAAAAAATTGACTCCAATTACCACTGAGTTATTCAGTTTTCCTATAATTTCCTTATTTGTCTTAAAAATTTTAGCTGGCAACTGCCTAACAACATATTATGTGTCATTATGTACATATTGAATTGTTATGAATTGTCGTGTATTATAATGTGTTTTGGTCTATATCTTAAGAACCATTTAGCATATTTTCACGAAATCAAACTCAAACTCGAGTACATGCACTTCTCTCATCGCGGTCGCCAACCCGGGTCCCTATGGCTGAAACAAAGTATCTTATTCTCTACCATGTTTGGTACTACTTTATTGTTTTTTTCAAAATAACACATATTTCACTGCACTTCCTTACACTGACACACCACTAGGTTGCTTGCATATGACACCCGAGGACCACATATGTGTATTTTTACGTAACACATAGAGAAACTACCTAATTATATCAAACATTTATATTTTTCTGAAATGGAAATGTTATCTTGTCTTCTACAACGGTTTATTTTGATGCACCCTGTATATATATTTTCGATGTCAGTACAAAATATGTTGTTTTTATATTCTACACATCAGGATAGGTACGAATGCCAAAAATTAGCAGAAAAAGCATAAAATGATAAAGTTAGTAACATATATTCTACATGAACAACTTTAACCCTTACCTTCTCAATGAGATCACATGACGCACACCTTCTGTAAAAAATACACACCAATTACGACTGATTTATTCATTTTTCCTATAATTTCCTTATTTATCTTAAAAATGTTGGCTGGCAACCGCCTAACAACATATTATATGTCATTATGTACATATTGAATTGTTATGAATTGTCGTGTATTATAATGTGTTTTGGTCTATATCTTAAGAACCATTTAACATATTTTCACGAAATAAAGCTCAAACTCGAGTACATGCACTAATCTCATCGCGGTCGCCACCCCGGGTCCCTATGGCTGAAACAAAGTACCTTATTCTCTACCATGTTTGGTACTACTTTATTGTTTTTTTCAAAATAACACATATTTCACTGCACTTCCCTACACTTACACACCACTAGGCTGCTTGCATATGACACCCGAGGATCATATATGTGTATTTTTACGTAACACAAAGAGAAACTACCTAATTATATCAAACATTTATATTTTTCTGAAATGGAAATGTTATCTTGTCTTCTACAACGGTTTATTTTGATGCACCCTGTATATATATTTTCGATGTCAGTACAAAATATGTTGTTTTTATATTCTACACATCAGGATAGGTACGAATGGCAAAAATTAGCAGAAAAAGCATAAAATGATAAAGTTAGTAACATATATTCTACATTAACGACTTTAACCCTTATCTTTTCAATGAGATCACATGACGCACACCTTCTGTTAAAAAAATGACTCTAATTACCACTGAGTTATTCATTTTTCCTATAATTTACTTATTTCTCTTAAAAATGTTGGCTGGCAACCGCCTAACAATATATTATATGCCATTAAGTACATATTGAATTGTTATGAATTGTCGTGTATTATAATCTGTTTTGGTCTATATCTTAAGAACCATTTAAGATATTTTCACGAAATAAAGCGCAAACTCGAGTACATGCACTACTCTCATCGCTGCCGCCAACCCGGGTCCCTATGGCTGAAACAAAGTACCTTATTCTCTACCATTTTGGTACTACTTTATTCTTTTTTTCAAAATAACACATATTTCACTGCACTTCCTTACACTGACACACCACTAGGTTGCTTGCATATGAGACCCGAGGATCACACACGTGTATGTATACGTGACACAAAGAGAAACTACGTAATTATATCAAACTTCTATATTTTTCTGAAATCGAAGTGTTATCTTGTCTTCTGCAACGGTTTATTTTGATGCACCCTGTATACATATTTTCGATGTCAGAACAAAATATGTTGTTTTCATATGCTACACATCAGGATAGATACGAGAGGCACAATTAGCACAAAAAGCATAAAATAATGTAGTCAGTAACATATATTCTACATGAACGACTTTAACCCTTACCTTCTCAATGAGATCACATGACGCACACCTTCTGTAAAAAATTGACTCCAATTGCCACTGAGTTATTCATTTTTCCTATAATTTCCTTATTTCTCTTAAAAATGTTGGTTGGCAGCCGCCTAACAATATATTATATGTCATTATGTACATATTGAATTGTTATGAATTGTCGTGTATTATAATGTCTTTTGGCCTATATCTTAAGAACCATTTAAGATATTTTCACGAAATAAAGCGCAAACTCGAGTACATGCACCACTCTCATCGCTGCCGCCAACCCGGGTCCCTATGGCTGAAACAAAATACCTTATTCTCTACCATGTTTGGTACTACTTTATTGTTTTTTTTCAAAATAACACATATTTCACTGCTCTTCCCTACACTTACACACCACTAGGCTGCTTGCATATGACACCCGAGGATCATATATGTGTATTTTTACGTAACACAAAGAGAAACTACCTAATTATATCAAACATTTATATTTTTCTGAAATGGAAGTGTTATCTTGTCTTTTGCAGCGGTTTATTTTGATGCACCCTGTATATATATTTTCGATGTCAGAGCAAAATGTGTTGTTTTCATACTCTAGACATCAGGATACGTACGAAAGGCACAAATTAACACAAAGAGCATAAAATAATGAATTTAGTAACATATATTCTACATTAACGACTTTAACCCTTACATTCTCAATGAGATCACATGACGCACACCTTTCAAAAATTGCTTCCAATTACACTGACTTATTCATTTTTGTGATAATTTTCTTCTTTCACGTAAAAATTTTGGCTGGCAACCGCCTAACAGTATATTATATGTCATTATGTACATATTGAATTGTTATGAATTGTCGTGTACTATAATTTGTTTTGGTCTATATCTTAAGAACCATTTAACATATTTTCACGAAATAAAGCGCAAACTCGAGTACATGCACCACTCTCATCGCTGCCGCCAACCCGGGTCCCTATGGCTGAAACAAAGTACCTTATTCTCTACCATGTTTGGTACTACTTTATTGTTTTTTTCAAAATAACACATATTTCACTGCACTTCCTTACACTGACACACCACTAGGTTGCTTGCATATGACACCCGAGGACCACATATGTGTATTTTTACGTAACACAAAGAGAAACTACCTAATTATATCAAACTTTTATATTTTTCTGAAATGGAAGTGCTATCTTGTCTTCTGCAACGGTTTATTTTGATGCACCCTGTATATATATTTTCGATGTTAGTACAAAATATGTTGTTTTCATATTCTACACATCAGGATAGGTACGAGAGGCACAATTAGCAGAAAAAGCATAAAATAATGATGTTAGTAACATATATTCTACATGAACGACTTTAACCCTTACCTTCACAATAAGATCACACGACGCACACCTCCTGTAAAAAAATGACTCCAATTACCACTGAGTTATTCAGTTTTCCTATAATTTACTTATTTCTGTTAAAAATCTTGGCTGGCAACCGCCTAACACTATATTATATGTCATTATGTAGACATTGAATGGTTATGAATCGTCGTGTATTATAATCTGTTTTGGTCTATATCTTAAGAACCATTTAACATATTTTCACGAAATAAAGCGCAAACTCGAGTACATGCACAACTGTCATCGCGGTCCCCAACCCGGGTCCCTATGGCTGAAACAAAGTACCTTATTCTCTACCATTTTGGTAGTACTTTATTGTTTTTTTCAAAATAACACATATTTCACTGCACTTTTTTACACTGACACACCACTAGGTTGCTTGCATATGAGACCCGGGGATCACATACGTGTATTTTTACGTAACACAAAGAGAAACTACGTAATTATATCAAACTTCTATATTTTTCTGAAATCGAAGTGTTATCTTGTCTTCTGCAACGGTTTATTTTGATGCACCCTGTATATATATTTTAGATGTCAGTACAAAATATGTTGTTTTCATATTCTACACATCAGGATAGGTACGAGAGGCACAATTAGCAGAAAAAGCATAAAATAATGATGTTAGTAACATATATTCTACATTAACGACTTTAACCCTTACCTTCTCAAAGAGATCACATGACGCACGCCTTCTGTTAAAAAAATGACTCCAATTACCACTGAGTTATTCATTTTTCCTATAATTTACTTATTTGTCTTAAAAGTGTTGGTTGGCAACCGCCTAACAATATATTATATGTCATTATGTACATATTGAATTGTTATGAATTGTCGTGTATTATAATGTCTTTTGGTCTATATCTTAAGAACCATTCAACATATTTTCACGATATAAAGCGCAAACTCGAGTACATGCACTACTCTCATCGCGGTCGCCAACCCGGGTCCCTATGGCTGAAACAAAATACCTTATTCTCTACCATGTTTGGTACTACTTTATTGTTTTTTTCAAAATAACACATATTTCACTGCACTTCCCTACACTTACACACCACTAGGCTGCTTGCATATGACACCCGAGGATCATATATGTGTATTTTTACGTAACACAAAGAGAAACTACCTAATTATATCAAACATTTATATTTTTCTGAAATGGAAGTGTTATCTTGTCTTTTGCAACGGTTTATTTTGATGCACCCTGTATATATATTTTCGATGTCAGAGCAAAATGTGTTGTATTCATACTCTGGACATCAGGATACGTACGAAAGGCACAAATTAGCACAAAGAGCATAAAATAATGAATTTAGTAACATATATTCTACATTAACGACTTTAACCCTTACATTCTCAATGAGATCACATGACGCACACCTGTCAAAAATTGCTTCCAATTACCACTGACTTATTCATTTTTGTGATAATTTTTTTCTTTCACGTAAAAATTTTGGCTGGCAACAGCCTAACAATATATTATATGTCATTATGTACATATTGAATTGTTATGAATTGTCGTGTATTATAATGTCTTTTGGTCTATATCTTAAGAACCATTTAACATATTTTCACGAAATAAAGCGCAAATTCGAGCAGATGCACTACTCTCATGGCGGTCGCCAACCCTGGTCCCTATGGCTGAAACAAAGTACCGGTACCTTATTCTCTACCATGTTTGGTACTACTTTATTGTTTTTTTTCAAAATAACACATATTTCACTGCACTTCCTTACACTGACACACCACTAGGTTGCTTGCATATGACACCCGAGGACCACATATGTGTATTTTTACGTAACACAAAGAGAAACTACCTAATTATATCAAACTTTTATATTTGTCTGAAATGGAAGTGTTATCTTGTCTTCTGCAACGGTTTATTTTGATGCACCCTGTATATATATTTTCGATGTTAGTACAAAATATGTTGTTTTCATATGCTACACATCAGGATAGCTACGAAAGGGAAAAATTAGCAGAAAAAGCATAAAATAATGAAGTTAGTAACATATATTCTACATGAACGACTTTAACCCTTACCTTCTCAAGAAGATCACACGACGCACACCTCCTGTAAAAAAATGACTCCAATTACCACTGATTTATTCATTTTTCCTATAATTTCCTTATTTATCTTAAAAATGTTGGCTGGCAACCGCCTAACAATATATTATATGTCATTATGTACATATTGAATTGTTATGAATTGTCGTGTATTACACCACTAGGATGCTTGCATATGACACCCGAGGACCACATATGTGTATTTTTACGTAACACAAAGAGAAACTACCTAATTATATCAAACTTTTATATTTTTCTGAAATGGAAGTGTTATCTTGTCTTCTGCAACGGTTTATTTTGATGCACCCTGTATATATATTTTCGATGTTAGTACAAAATATGTTGTTTTCATATTCTACACATCAGGATAGGTACGAAAGGGAAAAATTAGCAGAAAAAGCATAAAATAATGAAGTTAGTAACATATATTCTACATGAACGACTTTAACCCTTACCTTCTCAATAAGATCACACGACGCACACCTCCTGTAAAAAAATGACTCCAATTACCACTGAGTTATTCAGTTTTCCTATAATTTCCTTATTTCTGTTAAAAATCTTGGCTGTCAACCGCCTAACAATATATTGTATGTCATTATGTACATATTGAATTGTTATCAATTGTCGTGTATTATAATGTGTGTTGGTCTATATCTTAAGAACCATTTAACGTATTTTCACGAAATAAAGCGCAAACTCGAGTACATGCACTACTTTCATCGCGGTCGAAAACCCGGGTCCCTATGGCTGAAACAAAGTACCTTATTCTCTACCATGTTTGGTACTACTTTATTGTTTTTTTCAAAATAACACATATTTCACTGCACTTCCCAACACTGACACACCACTAGGTTGCTTGCATATGACACCCGAGGATCACATATGTGTATTTTTACGTAACACAAAGAGAAACTACCTAATTATATCAAACTTTTATATTTTTCTGAAATGGAAGTGTTATCTTGTCTTCTGCAACGGTTTATTTTGATGCACCCTGTATATATCTCGGGTGGGTGTGCAAAACATGCTAAGTCCAAAATGGTCAAAAATGAGCTTTTCACGCTACCTGAATAAGAAAATTTTTCTCTACAATTGTGTATACTCGGCTAAGTCCTATCAGGTTTTTCAATGATGGTACAAACCCGTGCGTTTTCAGTCATGTTTGACATACTGATTCTATTTCGTGCAAAACAAGTTAAGTCCGTAGCAAGTGGACTTAACATGTTTTTCCCAACTCTGTGCATTCATATGTGAGTGTGAAAAGAAAGGTAAGTCCTCCAAAATGTGACTTAACATGTTTTGCACTGCACTTAATTGTTGAAAACATTTCCATCGTGTGAATGAAACAAATGCAAGCAATAAAGTTATGTGAAATATGTTAAGGTAAAACGAGCTTGTAAAATATTTGCTTAATAACTATTCGAATTATATTGGTTTTTCATATTATTCAGAGGTTAAGTAGTATTTGTTTGAAACAAATACAATCCTTTTACTCTGTTTCTGTTTTCTATTTCTATTTGAATATTTTAATGAACAACACAAATGCGCAACAATAGGAATAGACCCGGATTTTGATGGGAATGATTCTGCATCCGAATCAACAGAATCCGAACCAGAAGACAAGCTTAAAAGTCATAGGACGAGACGCAAGAAACAGACTGGTAAGAGAAAAGTGATGAAAGAAGATAGTAATGAGAGAGACGGGGGGGGGAAGGGGACATCTATTACCGTGCTCGGGCAGTGTGCAGATCTGCACAATTTATCAGAGAAACCAGGAACATCTGACATCGAACGCGAGGTACCTGTGGAAGAAAGGTCCCGTGAAAATAGACGACGGAACGAATCACGAGGTTTGAAATACGATACACGAAAAATTCGTGAAACGAGAAAACGTCTCAGAAATATAGGTCAATCATATGTTACTTCGGAAGTGAAATGCATGCTAGCTCGTACATTTCAGCTTCCCGGAGAGTGTAGAAAAAATGTAAAATGTTGTGTTCAGAAGAAATGTTTAGAAATACAGTAGAGCGTCGATTATCCGAAGTAATTGGGGGACATGGGTATTCGGAAAACTGGTTTGTTCGGATAATCGAACTGTACATGTTTATTTGCCAAAAAGAAGTAAATTTATTCATAAAAACAGGCATCTCTTTAAGTATTACAAAGAAGTGTGCTGATTGTTGAAACACAGCGACTGGCGGCTTGGCCGGTCAGCAGCGCCTTATGAAGGCCCCATTAGAAGCAATGTTCCGCCAGCGGTGGCTCAGTGCGGCGACTACTGTGGGAAACTTGGTTTGGGAGTGAGGTGGATGATGGACGGTAGGGTGGGAGAGTAACAGGTGCGAGCGAGTACACAATTCGGTTAAGCGGTCGTTTGGTTGACCGACGTTCGGATAATCGACGCTCTACTGTATATTTGACAATTACTGGGCTCTTGGTGATTATAATCGAAGAGTTATGTATATCTCTAGTTTGCTGAATATTGCTAATAATCAGAGAACCAGAATCAGACAGAAAGATTTTGAAAAGCAGCACTATCGCCAAGTGACAGCTTTGTATCACATCGAAGTGTCAGGTAAAAGACATGAACTGTGTAAAAGTTGCTTCTTGTGTATTTTTGGTGAAAGTAAAAGCTTCATAGAGTCTGTAATTCAAAAGAAGCGTGTTTTTCTCTTTCTAGTGTTATAGACATTAGTAGCCGAGGAACCCACAAACCTTCCAACACCAAGTCTGAAAATGAACTGGAAGAGCTTCGCAAACACTTTCAATCAGTTCCCTCATGTGAAAGTCATTATTCCCGACGAGACTCCAGTAAAAAGTATTTACTGCCATACGTGACACTTTCGGGACTATATGAGGAGTATGAGAGATTATGCAATGGGATTCCCGTAAGTAGACGTCCGTATGACCGTGAATTCCACAAAATGAACTTGAAAATAAAGAAACCGCACGGAGATACGTGTCAAGTCTGTGATAAGTTATTTCTTCAACTTAAAGTGTCCGGAGATCCTTCCATAAAAACACAGTTGGATAAATTTCATGAAGAGGCTGAAGTGGAATATAACTCTAAAGCTTCCGACAAAGAACTGTCTAGGAATGATATTACACACAAGACCATCATAATTGACTTACAATAATGTCTTCCAACTACCTTTTTACAGAACTCAGTATCATTTTACAGAAGACAGTTATGGACATTTAATCTTACAGTTCACGATTGTGACAATCAAACTGTTTTTTTGTTTTGTGTGGCATGAGGGAATCGGTGGAAGAGGAGCAAATGATATCGCCTCATGTGTTTATCATTTTCTATTAGAAAATATGAATCCAGAAGTGAAACAAGTAGTTATGTACTCCGATTCATGTGAGGACAGAATCGCAATTTCCACTTTGCAGCCATGTGCTTCACAGTTTTACAGAAGTCTACGAACCTTGAAACTATTGACCACAAATTTCTAATACCAGGTCATACACATATGGAATGTGATACAGATCATAGTGTTATAGAGAAAAAGAAGAAAAAGTTTAATGGTAATGTCGAGCATCCCCACGACGGGGCTCAATTAATTCGTCAAGCAGGGAAGAAAAACCTATTTGTAGTACTTGAAATGTTTGAAGATCTGTACGATTTTTCCTGTGTGTTAACAAAATCTATTCAATTTCGCAAGAGTGACGGTGCTGGTGAACGTTTTCTGTGGAGACATATTAAGTAGTTACGCTATGAGAAACAAAAGCCAAAAGCCAGGTGTATTATTTTACAATACAACACACAATAGTCGTGAAAATTTCAAAACTATGGATGTGTGTCAAGAAGGGGAAACCCAAGTGTTTTGATGCCAATGCGTCTCTACAATGGACCGATAGCAATTAGCAATAAAAACAAGAAGGATCTTTTGGACCAGCTTCCGTTTGTATCCCCTGTATTTCATGAGTTTTACAGGTCATTAAAACTGCATCCTCTGTTCGAAATGTACTTCCTGATAAAACAGAAAGCATTCCAAATGAAGACCATTAGTAAACTGACATTAACCATATTATAGAATTAATCTGAGCAAAACACACGGAGATTAATTTTGGTAAAAATATATTACATTTCTGTTACAGTTTCGACAGATTAGCTCTGTCTTCTACAGTCAAACATTCCATGCTTTCTTGAGTATGTAATATTTGTTTATAGAAGACAGAGCTAATCGTCGAAACTGTAACAGAAATGTAATATATTTTTTACCAAAATTAATCTCTGTTCCATTAGAATAATGTTATAGCATTATCCACAGTGTAACATACGTCTATACATGCAGTGCAAAAACAGATAAGTCCACAAGTGCTGTAAGTTGTATTAAGTGCAAAGTCAGATAAGTCCACAAGTTCTGATACATAGTCCTAAAAACAAATCTAGAACTTTTTTATTATAAGGTGTTAAGCACTAAAAACTGAGTATAATGTGCACAAAGGAATATTAATTGAAATAAAATATACAAAAAATCACATATTGTAGTTTCTGATTTTTGTCGAATTTTCAAACTTTCAAATTGAATTTTCTCAAAAGTAACATTTTGTGACTTAACATCTTTTGCACACCCACCCGAGATATATTTTCGATGTCAGAACAAAATATGTTGTTCTCATATTCTACACATCAGGATAGGTACGAATGTCAAAAAATTAGCAGAAAAAGCATAAAATGATAAAGTTAGTAACATATATTCTACATGAACGACTTTAACCCTTACCTTCTCAATGAGATCACATGATACACACCTTCTGTAAAAAATTGACTCCAAATAATACTGAGTTATTCATTTTTCCTATAATTTCCTTATTTGTCTTAAAAATGTTGGCTGGCAACTGCCTAACAATATATTATATGTCATTATGTACATATTGAATTGTTATGAATTATCGTGTATTATAATGTGTTTTGGTCTATATCTTAAGAACCATTTAGCATATTTTCACGAAATCAAGCTCAAACTCGAGTACATGCACTTCTCTCATCGCGGTCGCCAACCCGGGTAGCTATGGCTGAAACAAAGTACCTTATTCTCTACTATGTTTGGTGCTACTTTATTGTTTTTTTCAAAATAACATATTTCACTGCACATCCTTACACTGACACACCACTAGTTTGCTTGCATATATGACACCCGAGGATCACATATGTGTATTTTTACGTAACACAAAGAGAAACCACCCAATTATATCAAACTTCTATATTTTTCGGAAATCGAAATGTTATCTTGTCTTCTGCAACGGTTTATTTTGATGGACCCTGTATACATATTTTCGATGTCAGTACAAAATATGTTGTTTTCATATGCTACACATCAGGATAGGTACGAGAGGCACAATTAGCACAAAAAGCATAAAATAATGTAGTCAGTAACATATATTCTACATGAACGACTTTAACCCTTACCTTCTCAATAAGATCACATGACGCACACCTTCTGTAAAAAATTCACTCCAATTACCACTGAGTTATTCATTTTTCTTATAATTTCCTTATTTGTCTTAAAAATGTTGGCTGGCAACCGCCTAACAATATATTATATGTCATTATGTACATTTTGAATTGTTATCAATTGTCGTGTATTATAATGTGTTTTGGTCTATATCTTAAGAACCATTTAACATATTTTCACGAAATAAAGCGCAAACTCGAGTACATGCACTACTTTCATCGCGGTCGCCAACCCGGGTCCCTATGGCTGAAACAAAGTACCTTATTCTCTACCATGTTTGGTACTACTTTATTGTTTTTTTCAAAATAACATATATTTCACTGCACTTCCCTACACTGACACACCACTAGGTTGCTTGCATATGACACCCGAGGATCACATATGTGTATTTTTACGTAACACAAAGAGAAACTACTTAATTATATCAAACTTTTATATTTTTCTGAAATGGAAGTGTTATCTTGTCTTCTGCAACGGTTTATTTTGATGCACCCTGTATATATATTTTCGATGTCAGAACAAAATATGTTGTTCTCATATTCTACACATCAGGATAGGTCCGAATGTCAAAAAATTAGCAGAAAAAGCATAAAATGATAAAGTTTTTAACATATATTCTACATGAACGACTTTAACACTTACCTTCTCAATGAGATCACATGACACACACCTTCTGAAAAAAATTGACTCCAAATAATACTGAGTTATTCATTTTTCCTATAATTTCCTTATTTGTCTTAAAAATGTTGGCTGGCAACTGCCTAACAATATATTATATGTCATTATGTACATATTGAATTGTTATGAATTATCGTGTATTATAATCTGTTTTGGTCTATATCTTAAGAACCATTTAGCATATTTTCACGAAATAAAGCTCAAACTCGAGTACATGCACTTCTCTCATCGCGGTCGCCAACGCGGGTCGCTATGGCTGAAACAAAGTACCTTATTCTCTACTATGTTTGGTGCTACTTTATTGTTTTTTTCAAAATAACATATTTCACTGCACATCCTTACACTGACACACCACTAGTTTGCTTGCATATATGACACCCAAGGATCACATATGTGTATTTTTACGTAACACAAAGAGAAACTACCTAATTATATCAAACTTCTATATTTTTCTGAAATCGAAGTGTTATCTTGTCTTCTGCAACGGTTTATTTTGATGGACCCTGTATACATATTTTCGATGTCAGTACAAAATATGTTGTTTTCATATGCTACACATCAGGATAGGTACGAGAGGCACAATTAGCACAAAAAGCATAAAATAATGTAGTCAGTAACATATATTCTACATGAACGACTTTAACCCTTACCTTCTCAATGAGATCACATGACGCACACCTTCTGTAAAAAATTGACTCCAATTACCACTGAGTTATTCATTTTTCCTATAATTTCATTATTTCTCTTAAAAATGTTTGTTGCCAACCGCCTAAAAATATATTATATGTCATTATGTAGATTTTGAATTGTTATGAATTGTCGTGTATTATAATGTGTTTTGGTCTATATCTTAAGAACCATTTAACATATTTTCACGAAATAAAGCGCAAACTCGAGTACATGCACTACTCTCATCGCGGTCGCCAACCCGGGTCCCTATGGCTGAAACAAAGTACCTTATTCTCTACCATGTTTGGTACTACTTTATTCTTTTTTTCAAAATAACATATTTCGCTGCACATCTTTACACTGACACATCACTAGTTTGCTTGCATATGACAACCGAGGATCACATTATATCAAACTACCTAATTATGTCAAACTTTTATATTTTTCTGAAATGGAAGTGTTATCTTGTCTTCTGCAACGGTTTATTTTGATGCATCCTGTATATATATTTTCGATGCCAAAACAAAATATGTTGTTTTCATATTCTACACATCAGGATAGGTACGAAAGGTAAAAATTAGCAGAAAAAGCATAAAATAATGAAGTTAGTAACATATATTCTACATGAACGACTTTAACCCTTACCTTCTCAATAAGATCACACGACGCACACCTTCTGTAAAAAAATGACTCCAATTACCACTGAGTTATTCAGTTTTCCTATAATTTCCTTATTTTTCTAAAAAATGTTGGTTGGCAACCGCCTAACAATATATTATATGTCATTATTTAGATACTGAATTGTTATGAATCGTCGTGTATTATAATCTGTTTTGGTATATATCTTAAGAACCATTTAACATATTTTCACGAAATAAAGCGCAAACTCCAGTACATGCAAAACTCTCATCGCGGTCCCCAACCCTGGTCCCTATGGCTGAAACAAAGTACCTTATTCTCTACCATTTTGGTAGTACTTTATTGTTTTTTTCAAAATAACACATATTTCACTGCACTTCCTTACACTGACACACCACTAGGTTGCTTGCATATGAGACCCGGGGATCACATACGTGTATTTTTACGTAACACAAAGAGAAACTACGTAATTATATCAAACTTCTATATTTTTCTGAAATCGAAATATTATCTTGTCTTCTGCAACGGTTTATTTTGATGCACCCTGTATATATATTTTCGATGTCAGAAGAAAATATGTTGTTTTCATATGCTACACATCAGGATAGGTACGAAAGGCACAATTAGCACAAAAAGCATAAAATAATTCATTTAGTAACATATATTCTACATTAACGACTTTAACCCTTACCTTCTCAATGAGATCACATGACGCACACCTTCTGTAAAAAATTGACTCCAATTACCACTGAGTTATTCATTTTTCCTATAATTTCCTTATTTCTCTTAAAAATGTTGGTTGGCAACCGCCTAACAATATATTATATGTCATTATGTACATATTGAATTGTTATGAATTGTCGTGTATTATAATGTGTTTTGGTCTATATCTTAAGAACCGTTTAAAATATATTCACGATATCAAGCGCAAACTCGAGTACATGCACTTCTCTCATCGCGGTCGCCAACCCGGGTCCCTATGGCTGAAACAAAGTACCTTATTCTCTACCATGTTTGGTACTACTTTATTGTTTTTTTGAAAATAACACATATTTCACTGCACTTCCTTACACTGACACACCACTAGGTTGCTTGCATATGACACCCGAGAACGATATATGTGTATTTTTACGTAACACAAAGAGAAACTACCTAATTATATCAAACATTTATATTTTTCTGAAATGGAAATGTTATCTTGTCTTCTACAACGGTTTATTTTGATGCACCGTGTATATATATTTTCGATGTCAGTACAAAATATGTTGTTTTTATGTTCTACACATGAGGATAGGTACGAATGGCAAAAATTAGCAGAAAAAGCATAAAATGATAAAGTTAGTAACATATATTCTACATGAACGACTTTAACCCTTACCTTCTCAATGAGATCACATGACGCAGACCTTCTGTAAAAAATTGACTTCAATTACCACTGAGTTATTCAGTTTTTATATAATTTCCTTATTTGTCTTAAAAATGTTAGCTGGCAACTGCCTAACAAGATATTATATGTCATTATGTACATATTGAATTGTTATGAATTGTCGTGTATTATAATGTGTTTTGGTCTATATCTTAAGAACCATTTAGCATATTTTCACGGAATCAAGCTCAAACTCGAGTACATGCACTTCTCTCATCGCGGTCGCCAACCCGGCTCCCTATGGCTGAAACAAAGTACCTTATTCTCTACCATGTTTGGTACTACTTTATTCTTTTTTTCAAAATAACACATATTTCACTGCACATCCTTACACTGACACACCACTAAATTGCTTGCATATGACCCACGAGGATCACATATGTGTATTTTTACGTAACACAAAGAGAAACTACCTAATTATATCAAACATTTATATTTTCCTGAAATGGAAATGTTATCTTGTCTTCTGCAACGGTTTATTTTGATGCACCCTGTATATATATTTTCGATGTCAGAGCAAAAACTGTTGTTTTCATATTCTACACATCAGGATACGTACGAAAGGCACAAATTAGCACAAAGAGCATAAAATAATTCATTTAGTAACATATATTCTACATTAACGACTTTAACCCTTACCTTCTCAATGAGATCACATGACGCACAGCTTCTGTAAAAAATTCACTCCAATTACCACTGAGTTATTCATTTTTCTTATAATTTCCTTATTTGTCTTAAAAATGTTGGCTGGCAACCGCCTAACAATATATTATATGTCATTATGTACATATTGAATTGTTATCAATTGTCGTGTATTATAATGTGTTTTGGTCTATATCTTAAGAACCATTCAACATATTTTCACGAAATAAAGTGCAAACTCGAGTACATGACCTACTCTCATCGCGGTCGAAAACCCGGGTCCCTATGGCTGAAACAAAGTACCTTATTCTCTACCATGTTTGGTAGTACTTTATTGTTTTTTTCAAAATAACACATATTTCACTGCACTTCCCTACACTGACACACCACTAGGTTGCTTGCATATGACACCCGAGGATCACATATGTGTATTTTTACGTTACACAAAGAGAAACTACCTAATTATATCAAACTTTTACACTTTTCAGAAATGGAAGTGTTATCTTGACTTCTGCAACAGTTTATTTTGATGCACCCTGTATATATATTTTCGATGTCAGAACAAAATATGTTGTTCTCATATTCTACACATCAGGATAGGTACGAATGTCAAAAAATTAGCAGAAAAAGCATAAAATGATAAAGTTAGTAACATATATTCTACATGAACGACTTTAACACTTACCTTCTCAATGAGATCACATGACACACACCTTCTGTAAAAAATTGACTCCAAATAATACTGAGTTATTCATTTTTCCTATAATTTCCTTATTTATCTTAAAAGTGTTGGCTGGCAACCGCCTAACAATATATTATATGTCATTATGTACATATTGAATTGTTATGAATTATCGTGTATTATAATGTGTTTTGGTCTATATCTTAAGAACCATTTAGCATATTTTCACGAAATCAAGCTTAAACTCGAGTACATGCACTTCTCTCATCGCGGTCGCCAACCCGGGTAGCTATGGCTGAAACAAAGTACCTTATTCTCTACTATGTTTGGTGCTACTTTATTGTTTTTTTCAAAATAACATATTTCACTGCACATCCTTACACTGACACACCACTAGTTTGCTTGCATATATGACACCCGAGGATCACATATGTGTATTTTTACGTAACACAAAGAGAAACCACCTAATTATATCAAACTTCTATATTTTTCTGAAATCGAAGTGTTATCTTGTCTTCTGCAACGGTTTATTTTGATGGACCCTGTATACATATTTTCGATGTCAGTACAAAATATGTTGTTTTCATATGCTACACATCAGGATAGGTACGAGAGGCACAATTAACACAAAAAGCATAAAATAATGTAGTCAGTAACATATATTCTACATGAACGACTTTAACCCTTACCTTCTCAATGAGATCACATGACGCACACCTTCTGTAAAAAATTGACTCAAATTACCACTGAGTTATTCGTTTTTCATATAATTTCATTATTTCTCTTAAAAATGTTTGTTGGCAACCGCCTAACAATATATTATATGTCATTATGTACATATTGAATTGTTATGAATTGTCGTGTATTATAATGTATTTTGGTCTATATTTTAAGAACCATTTAACATATTTTCACGAAATAAAGCGCAAACTCGAGTACATGCCCTACTCTCATCGCGGTCGCCAACCCGGGTCCCTATGGCTGAAACAAAGTACCTTATTCTCTACCATGTTTGGTACTACTTTATTGTTTGTTTCAAAATAACACATATTTCACTGCACTTCCCTACACTTACACACCACTATGCTGCTTGCATATGACACCAGAGTATCATATATGTGTATTTTTACGTAACACAAAGAGAAACTACCTAATTATATCAAACATTTATATTTTTCTGAAATGGAAGTGTTATCTTGTCTTTTGCAGCGGTTTATTTTGATGCACCCTGTATATATATTTTCGATGTCAGAGCAAAATATGTTGTTTTCATATTCTAGACATCAGGATACGTATGAAAGGCACAAATTAGCACAAAGAGCATAAAATAATGAATTTAGTAACATATATTCTACATTAACGACTTTAACCCTTACATTGTCAATGAGATCACATGAGGCACACCTGTCAAAAATTGCTTCGAATTACCACTGACTTATTCATTTTTGTGATAATTTTCTTCTTTCACGTAAAAAATTTGGCTGGCAACCGCCTAACAGTATATTATATGTCATTATGTACATATTCAATTGTTATGAATTGTCGTGTACTATAATTTGTTTTGGTCTATATCTTAAGAACCATTTAACATATTTTCACGAAATAAAGCGCAAATTCGAGCACATGCACTACTCTCATCGCGGTCGCCAACCCGGGTCCCTATGGCTGGAACAAAGTACCGGTACCTTATTCTCTACCATGTTTGGTACTACTTTATTGTTTTTTTCAAAATAACACATATTTCACTGCACTTCCTTACACTGACACACCACTAGGTTGCTTGCATATGACACCCGAGGATCACATATGTGTATTTTTACGTAACACAAAGAGAAACTACCTAATTATATCAAACTTTTATATTTTTCTGAAATGGAAGTGTTATCTTGTCTTCTGCAACGGTTTATTTTGATGCACCCTGTATATATATTTTCGATGTCAGAACAAAATATGTTGTTCTCATATTCTACACATCAGGATAGGTACGAATGTCAAAAAATTAGCAGAAAAAGCATAAAATGATAAAGTTAGTAACATATATTCTACATGAACGACTTTAACCCTTACCTTCTCAATGAGATCACATGACGCACACCTTCTGTAAAAAATTGACTCCAATTACCACTGAGTTATTCATTTTTCCTATAATTTCATTATTTCTCTTAAAAATGTTTGTTGGCAACCGCCTAACAATATATTATATGTCATTATGTAGATATTGAATTGTTATGAATTGTCGTGTATTATAATGTGCTTTGGTCTATATCTTAAGAACCATTTAGCATATTTTCACGGAATCAAGCTCAAACTCGAGTACATGACCTACTCTCATCGCGGTTGCCAACCCGGGTCCCTATGGCTGAAACAAAGTACCTTATTCTCTACCATGTTTGGTACTTCTTTATTCTTTTTTTCAAAATAACACATATTTCACTGCACTTCCCTACACTGACACACCACTAGGTTGCTTGCATATGACACCCGAGGATCACATATGTGTATTTTTACGTTACACAAAGAGAAACTACCTAATTATATCAAACTTTTACACTTTTCAGAAATGGAAGTGTTATCTTGACTTCTGCAACAGTTTATTTTGATGCACCCTGTATATATATTTTCGATGTCAGAACAAAATATGTTGTTCTCATATTCTACACATCAGGATAGGTACGAATGTCAAAAAATTAGCAGAAAAAGCATAAAATGATAAAGTTAGTAACATATATTCTACATGAACGACTTTAACACTTACCTTCTCAATGAGATCACATGACACACACCTTCTGTAAAAAATTGACTCCAAATAATACTGAGTTATTCATTTTTCCTATAATTTCCTTATTTATCTTAAAAGTGTTGGCTGGCAACCGCCTAACAATATATTATATGTCATTATGTACATATTGAATTGTTATGAATTATCGTGTATTATAATGTGTTTTGGTCTATATCTTAAGAACCATTTAGCATATTTTCACGAAATCAAGCTCAAACTCGAGTACATGCACTTCTCTCATCGCGGTCGCCAACCCGGGTAGCTATGGCTGAAACCAAGTACCTTATTCTCTACTATGTTTGGTGCTACTTTATTGTTTTTTTCAAAATAACATATTTCACTGCACATCCTTACACTGACACACCACTAGTTTGCTTGCATATATGACACCCGAGGATCACATATGTGTATTTTTACGTAACACAAAGAGAAACCACCTAATTATATCAAACTTCTATATTTTTCTGAAATCGAAGTGTTATCTTGTCTTCTGCAACGGTTTATTTTGATGGACCCTGTATACATATTTTCGATGTCAGTACAAAATATGTTGTTTTCATATGCTACACATCAGGATAGGTACGAGAGGCACAATTAGCACAAAAAGCATAAAATAATGAATTTAGTAACATATATTCTACATGAACGACTTTAACCCTTACCTTCTCAATGAGATCACATGACGCACACCTTCTGTAAAAAATTGACTCAAATTACCACTGAGTTATTCGTTTTTCATATAATTTCATTATTTCTCTTAAAAATGTTTGTTGGCAACCGCCTAACAATATATTATATGTCATTATGTACATATTGAATTGTTATGAATTGTCGTGTATTATAATGTATTTTGGTCTATATTTTAAGAACCATTTAACATATTTTCACGAAATAAAGCGCAAACTCGAGTACATGCACTACTCTCATCGCGGTCGCCAACCCGGGTCCCTATGGCTGAAACAAAGTACCTTATTCTCTACCATGTTTGGTACCACTTTATTGTTTGTTTCAAAATAACACATATTTCACTGCACTTCCCTACACTTACACACCACTATGCTGCTTGCATATGACACCAGAGTATCATATATGTGCATTTTTACGTAACACAAAGAGAAACTACCTAATTATATCAAACATTTATATTTTTCTGAAATGGAAGTGTTATCTTGTCTTTTGCAGCGGTTTATTTTGATGCACCCTGTATATATATTTTCGATGTCAGAGCAAAATATGTTGTTTTCATATTCTAGACATCAGGATACGTACGAAAGGCACAAATTAGCACAAAGAGCATAAAATAATGAATTTAGTAACATATATTCTACATTAACGACTTTAACCCTTACATTGTCAATGAGATCACATGAGGCACACCTGTCAAAAATTGCTTCGAATTACCACTGACTTATTCATTTTTGTGATAATTTTCTTCTTTCACGTAAAAAATTTGGCTGGCAACCGCCTAACAGTATATTATATGTCATTATGTACATATTCAATTGTTATGAATTGTCGTGTACTATAATTTGTTTTGGTCTATATCTTAAGAACCATTTAACATATTTTCACGAAATAAAGCGCAAATTCGAGCACATGCACTACTCTCATCGCGGTCGCCAACCCGGGTCCCTATGGCTGGAACAAAGTACCGGTACGTTATTCTCTACCATGTTTGGTACTACTTTATTGTTTTTTTCAAAATAACACATATTTCACTGCACTTCTTTACACTGACACACCACTAGTTTGCTTGCATATGACACCCGAGGATCACATATGTGTATTTTTACGTAACACAAAGAGAAACTACCTAATTATATCAAACTTTTATATTTTTCTGAAATGGAAGTGTTATCTTGTCTTCTGCAACGGTTTATTTTGATGCACCCTGTATATATATTTTCGATGTCAGAACAAAATATGTTGTTCTCATATTCTACACATCAGGATAGGTACGAATGTCAAAAAATTAGCAGAAAAAGCATAAAATGATAAAGTTAGTAACATATATTCTACATGAACGACTTTAACCCTTACCTTCTCAATGAGATCACATGACGCACACCTTCTGTAAAAAATTGACTCCAATTACCACTGAGTTATTCATTTTTCCTATAATTTCATTATTTCTCTTAAAAATGTTTGTTGGCAACCGCCTAAATATATATTATATGTCATTATGTAGATATTGAATTGTTATGAATTGTCGTGTATTATAATGTGTTTTGGTCTATATCTTAAGAACCATTTAGCATATTTTCACGGAATCAAGCTCAAACTCGAGTACATGACCTACTCTCATCGCGGTCGCCAACCCGGGTCCCTATGGCTGAAACAAAGTACCTTATTCTCTACCATGTTTGGTACTTCTTTATTCTTTTTTTCAAAATAACACATATTTCACTGCACATCCTTACACTGACACACCACTAAACTGCTTGCATATGACCCACGAGGATCACATATGTGTATTTGTACATAACACAAAAAGAAACTACCTAATTATATCAAACATTTATATTTTCCTGAAATGGAAATGTTATCTTGTCTTCTGCAACGGTTTATTTTGATGCACCCTGTATATATATTTTCGATGTCAGAGCAAAAGCTGTTGTTTTCATATTCTACACATCAGGATACGTACGAAAGGCACAAATTAGCACAAAGAGCATAAAATAATTCATTTAGTAACATATATTCTACATTAACGACTTTAACCCTTACCTTCTCAATGAGATCACATGACGCACACCTTCTTAAAAAAATTCACACCAATTACCACTGAGTTATTCATTGTTCCTTTAATTTCGTTATTTATCTTAAAAATGTTGGCTGGCAACCGCCTAACAATATATTATATGTCATTATGTACATATTGAATTGTTATGAATTGTCGTGTATTATAATGTGTTTTGGTCCATATCTTAAGAACCATTTAACATATTTTCACGAAATAAAGCGCAAACTCGAGCACATGCACTACTCTCATCGCGGTCGCCAACCCGGGTCCCTATGGCTGGAACAAAGTACCGGTACCTTATTCTCTACCATGTTTGGTACTACTTTATTCTTTTTTTCAAAATAACATATTTCGCTGCACATCTTTACACTGACACACCACTAGTTTGCTTGCATATGACAACCGAGGATCACATTATATCAAACTACCTAATTATATCAAACTTTTATATTTTTCTGAAATGGAAGTGTTATCTTGTCTTCTGCAACGGTTTATTTTGATGCATCCTGTATATATATATTTTCGATGCCAAAACAAAATATGTTGTTTTCATATTCTACACATCAGGATAGGTACGAAAGGCAAAAATTAGCAGAAAAAGCATAAAATAATGAAGTTAGTAACATATATTCTACATGAACGTCTTTAACCCTTACCTTCTCAATAAGATCACACGACGCACACCTTCTGTAAAGAAATGACTCCAATTACCACTGAGTTATTCAGTTTTCCTATAATTTCCTTATTTTTCTAAAAAAATGTTGGTTGGCAACCGCCTAACAATATATTATATGTCATTATATAGATACTGAATTGTTATGAATCGTCGTGTATTATAATCTGTTTTGGTCTATATCTTAAGAACCATTTAACATATTTTCACGAAATAAAGCGCAAACTCGAGTACATGCACTACTCTCATCGCGGTCGCCAACTCGAGTCCCTATGGCTGAAACAAAGTACCTTATTCTCTACCATGTTTGGTACTACTTTATTGTTTTTTTCAAAATAACACATATTTCACTGCACACCCTTACACTGACACACCACTAAATTCCTTGCATATGACCCCCGAGGATCACATATGTGTATTTTTACGTAACACAAAGAGAAACTACCTAATTATATCAAACATTTATATTTTTCTGAAATAGAAATGTTATCTTGTCTTCTGCAACGGTTTATTCTGATGCACCCTGTATATATATTTTCGATGTCAGAGCAAAATATGTTGTTTTCATATTCTACACATCAGGATACGTACGAAAGGCACAAATTAGCACAAAAAGCATAAAATAATGAATTTAGTAACATATATTCTACATGAACGACTTTAACCCTTACCTTCTCAATGAGATCACATGACGCACTCCTTCTGTAAAAAATTGACTCCAATTACCACTAAGTTATTCATTTTTCCTATAATTTCCTTATTTGTCTTAAAAATGTGGCTGGCAACCGCCTAACAATATATTATATGTCATTATGTAGATACTGAATTGTTATGAATCGTCGTGTATTATAATCTGTTTTCGTCTATATCTTAAGAACCATTTAACATATTTTCACGAAATAAAGCGCAAACTCGAGTACATGCACTACTCTCATCGCGGTCGCCAACCCGGGTCCCTAAGGCTGAAACAAAGTACCTTATTCTCTACCATGTTTGGTACTACTTTATTGTTTTTTTCAAAATAACACATATTTCACTGCACATCCTTACACTGACACACCACTAAATTGCTTGCATATGACCAACGAGGATCACATATGTGTATTTTTACGTAACACAAAGAGAAACTACCTAATTATATCAAACATTTATATTTTTCTGAAATAGAAATGTTATCTTGTCTTCTGCAACGGTTTATTCTGATGCACCCTGTATATATATTTTCGATGTCAGAGCAAAATATGTTGTTTTCATATTCTACACATCAGGATACGTACGAAAGGCACAAATTAGCAGAAAAAGCATAAAATAATGAATTTAGTAACATATATTCTACATGAACGACTTTAACCCTTACCTTGTCAATGAGATCACATGACGCACACCTTCTGTAAAAAATTGACTCCAATTGCTACTGAGTTATTCAGTTATCCTATAATTTCCTTATTTATCTTAAAAGTGTTGGCTGGCAACCGCCTAACAATATATTATATGTCATTATGTACATATTGAATTGTTATGAATTGTCGTGTATTATAATGTGTTTTGGTCTATATCTTAAGAACCATTTAACATATTTTCACGAAATAAAGCGCAAACTCGAGTACATGCACTACTCTCATCGCGGTCGCCAACCCGGGTCCCTATGGCTGAAACAAAGTACCGGTACCTTATTCTCTACCATGTTTGGTACTACTTTATTGTTTTTTTCAAAATAACACATATTTCACTGCACTTCCTTACACTGACACACCAGTAGGATGCTTGCATATGACACCCGAGGATGACATATGTGTATTTTTACGTAACACAAAGAGAAACTACCAATTATATCAAACATTTATATTTTTCTGAAATGGAAATGTTATCTTGTCTTCTGCAACGGTTTATTTTGATGCACCCTGTATATATATTTTCGATGTCAGAGCAAAATATGTTGTTTTCATATCCTACACATCAGGATACGTACGAAAGTCACAAATTAGCAGAAAAAGCATAAAATAATGAATTTAGTAACATATATTCTACATGAACGACTTTAACCCTTACCTTCTCAATGAGATCACATGACGCACTCCTTCTGTAAAAAATTGACTCCCATTACCACTAAGTTATTCATTTTTCCTATAATTTCCTTATTTGTCTTAAAAATGTTGGCTGGCAACCGCCTAACAATATATTATATGTCATTATGTAGATACTGAATTATTATGAATCGTCGTGTATTATAATCTGTTTTCGTCCATATCTTAAGAACCATTTAACATATTTTCACGAAATAAAGCGCAAACTCGAGTACATGCACTACTCTCATCGCGGTCGCCAACCCGGGTCCCTATGGCTGAAACAAAGTACCTTATTCTCTACCATGTTTGGTACTACTTTATTGTTTTTTTCAAAATAACACATATTTCACTGCACATCCTTACACTGACACACCACTAAATTGCTTGCATATGACCAACGAGGATCACATATGTGTATTTTTACGTAACACAAAGAGAAACTACCTAATTATATCAAACATTTATATTTTTCTGAAATGGAAATGTTATCTTGTCTTCTGCAACGGTTTATTTTGATGCACCCTGTATATATATTTTCGATGTCAGAGCAAAATATGTTGTTTTCATATCCTACACATCAGGATACGTACGAAAGGAACAAATTAGCACAAAAAGCATAAAATAATGAATTTAGTAACATATATTCTACATGAACGACTTTAACCCTTACCTTCTCAATGAGATCACATGACGCACACCTTCTGTAGAAAATTGACTCCAACTACTACTGAGTTATTCATTTTTCCTATAATTTCCTTATTTATCTTAAATGTGTTGGCTGGCAACCGCCTAACAATATATTATATGTCATTATTTACATATTGAATTGTTATGAATTGTCGTGTATTATAATGTGTTTTGGTCTATATCTTAAGAACCATTTAACATATTTTCACGAAATAAAGCGCAACTCGAGTACATGCACTACTCTCATCGCGGTCGCCAACCCGGTTCCCTATGGCTGAAAGAAAGTACCTTATTCTCTACAATGTTTGGTACTACTTTATTGTTTTTTTCAAAATAACACATATTTCACTGCACATCCTTACATTCACAAACAAACCAGGTTGCTTGCAAATGAAACCCGAGGATGACATATGTGTATTTTTACGTATCACAAAGAGAAACTACCTAATTATATCAAACATTTATATTTTTCTGAAATAGAAATGTTATCTTGTCTTCTGCAACGGTTTATTCTGATGCACCCTGTATATATATTTTCGATGTCAGAGCAAAATATGTTGTTTTCATATTCTACACATCAGGATACGTACGAAAGGCACAAATTAGCACAAAAAGCATAAAATAATGAATTTAGTAACATATATTCTACATGAACGACTTTAACACTTACCTTCTCAATGAGATCACATGACGCACTCCTTCTGTAAAAAATTGACTCCAATTACCACTAAGTTATTCATTTTTCCTATAATTTCCTTATTTGTCTTAAAAATGTTGGCTGGCAACCGCCTAACAATATATTATATGTCATTATGTAGATACTGAATTGTTATGAATCGTCGTGTATTATAATCTGTTTTCGTCTATATCTTAAGAACCATTTAACATATTTTCACGAAATAAAGCGCAAACTCGAGTACATGCACTACTCTCATCGCGGTCGCCAACCCGGGTCCCTATGGCTGAAACAAAGTACCTTATTCTCTACCATGTTTGGTACTACTTTATTGTTTTTTTCAAAATAACACATATTTCACTGCACATCCTTACACTGACACACCACTAAATTGCTTGCATATGACCAACGAGGATCACATATGTGTATTTTTACGTAACACAAAGAGAAACTACCTAATTATATCAAACATTTATATTTTTCTGAAATAGAAATGTTATCTTGTCTTCTGCAACGGTTTATTCTGATGCACCCTGTATATATATTTTCGATGTCAGAGCAAAATATGTTGTTTTCATATTCTACACATCAGGATACGTACGAAAGGCACAAATTAGCAGAAAAAGCATAAAATAATGAATTTAGTAACATATATTCTACATGAACGACTTTAACCCTTACCTTGTCAATGAGATCACATGACGCACACCTTCTGTAAAAAATTGACTCCAATTGCCACTGAGTTATTCAGTTATCCTATAATTTCCTTATTTATCTTAAAAGTGTTGGCTGGCAACCGCCTAACAATATATTATATGTCATTATGTACATATTGAATTGTTATGAATTGTCGTGTATTATAATGTGTTTTGGTCTATATCTTAAGAACCATTTAACATATTTTCACGAAATAAAGCGCAAACTCGAGTACATGCACTACTCTCATCGCGGTCGCCAACCCGGGTCCCTATGGCTGAAACAAGGTACCGGTACCTTATTCTCTACCATGTTTGGTACTACTTTATTGTTTTTTTCAAAATAACACATATTTCACTGCACTTCCTTACACTGACACACCAGTAGGATGCTTGCATATGACACCCGAGGATGACATATGTGTATTTTTACATAACACAAAGAGAAACTACCTAATTATATCAAACATTTATATTTTTCTGAAATGGAAATGTTATCTTGTCTTCTGCAACGGTTTATTTTGATGCACCCTGTATATATATTTTCGATGTCAGAGCAAAATATGTTGTTTCATATCCTACACATCAGGATACGTACGAAAGGAACAAATTAGCACAAAAAGCATAAAATAATGAATTTAGTAACTTATATTCTACATGAACGACTTTAACCCTTACCTTCTCAATGAGATCACATGACGCACACCTTCTGTTGAAAATTGACTCCAACTACTACTGAGTTATTCATTTTTCCTATAATTTCCTTATTTATCTTAAAAGTGTTGGCTGGCAACCGCCTAACAATATATTATATGTCATTATTTACATATTGAATTGTTATGAATTGTCGTGTATTATAATGTGTTTTGGTCTATATCTTAAGAACCATTTAACATATTTTCACGAAATAAAGCGCAACTCGAGTACATGCACTACTCTCATCGCGGTCGCCAACCCGGTTCCCTATGGCTGAAATAAAGTACCTTATTCTCTACAATGTTTGGTACTACTTTATTGTTATTTCAAAATAACACACATTTCACTGCACATCCTTACATTCACAAACAAACCAGGTTGCTTGCAAATGACACGCGAGGATGACATATGTGTATTTTTACGTATCACAAAGAGAAACTACTTAATTATATCAAACATTTATATTTTTCTGAAATAGAAATGTTATCTTGTCTTCTGCAACGGTTTATTCTGATGCACCCTGTATATATATTTTCGATGTCAGAGCAAAATATGTTGTTTTCATATTCTACACATCAGGATACGTACGAAAGGAACAAATTAGCACAAAAAGCAAAAAATAATGAATTTAGCAACATATATTCTACATGAACGACTTTAACCCTTACCTTCTCAATGAGATCACATGACGCACACCTTCTGTAGAAAATTGACTCCAACTACTACTGAGTTATTCATTTTTCCTATAATTTCCTTATTTATCTTAAAAGTGTTGGCTGGCAACCGCCTAACAATATATTATATGTCATTATTTACATATTGAATTGTTATGAATTGTCGTGTATTATAATGTGTTTTGGTCTATATCTTAAGAACCATTTAACATATTTTCACGAAATAAAGCGCAACTCGAGTACATGCACTACTCTCATCGCGGTCGCCAACCCGGTTCCCTATGGCTGAAAGAAAGTACCTTATTCTCTACAATGTTTGGTACTACTTTATTGTTATTTCAAAATAACACATATTTCACTGCACATCCTTACATTCACAAACAAACCAGGTTGCTTGCAAATGACACCCGAGGATGACATATGTGTATTTTTACGTATCACAAAGAGAAACTACCTAATTATATCAAACATTTATATTTTTCTGAAATAGAAATGTTATCTTGTCTTCTGCAACGGTTTATTCTGATGCACCCTGTATATATATTTTCGATGTCAGAGCAAAATATGTTGTTTTCATATTCTACACATCAGGATACGTACGAAAGACACAAATTAGCACAAAAAGCATAAAATAATAAATTTAGTAACATATATTCTACATGAACGACTTTAACCCTTACCTTCTCAATGAGATCACATGACGCAGTCCTTCTGTAAAAAATTGACTCCAATTACCACTAAGTTATTCATTTTTCCTATAATTTCTTTATTTGTCTTAAAAATGTTGGCTGGCAACCGCCTAACAATATATTATATGTCATTATGTAGATACTGAATTGTTATGAATCGTCGTGTATTATAATCTGTTTTCGTCTATATCTTAAGAACCATTTAACATATTTTCACGAAATAAAGCGCAAACTCGAGTACATGCACTACTCTCATCGCGGTCGCCAACCCGGGTCCCTATGGCTGAAACAAAGTTCCTTATTCTCTACCATGTTTGGTACTACTTTATTGTTTTTTTCAAAATAACACATATTTCACTGCACATCCTTACACTGACACACCACTAAATTGCTTGCATATGACCAACGAGGATCACATATGTGTATTTTTACGTAACACAAAGAGAAACTACCTAATTATATCAAACATTTATATTTTTCTGAAATGGAAATGTTATCTTGTCTTCTGCAACGGTTTATTTTGATGCACCCTGTATATATATTTTCGATGTCAGAGCAAAATATGTTGTTTTCATATCCTACACATCAGGATACGTACGAAAGGCACAAATTAGCAGAAAAAGCATAAAATAATGAATTTAGTAACATATATTCTACATGAACGACTTTAACCCTTACCTTCTCAATGAGATCACATGACGCACTCCTTCTGTAAAAAATTGACTCCAATTACCACTAAGTTATTCATTTTTCCTATAATTTCCTTATTTGTCTTAAAAATGTATGCTGGCAACCGCCTAACAATATATTATATGTCATTATGTAGATACTGAATTATTATGAATCGTCGTGTATTATAATCTGTTTTCGTCTATATCTTAAGAACCATTTAACATATTTTCACGAAATAAAGCGCAAACTCGAGTACATGCACTACTCTCATCGCGGTCGCCAACCCGGGTCCCTATGGCTGAAACAAAGTACCTTATTCTCTACCATGTTTGGTACTACTTTATTGTTTTTTTCAAAATAACACATATTTCACTGCACATCCTTACACTGACACACCACTAAATTGCTTGCATATGACCAACGAGGATCACATATGTGTATTTTTACGTAACACAAAGAGAAACTACCTAATTATATCAAACATTTATATTTTTCTGAAATAGAAATGTTATCTTGTCTTCTGCAACGGTTTATTCTGATGCACCCTGTATATATATTTTCGATGTCAGAGCAAAATATGTTGTTTTCATATTCTACACATCAGGATACGTACGAAAGGCACAAATTAGCAGAAAAAGCATAAAATAATGAATTTAGTAACATATATTCTACATGAACGACTTTAACCCTTACCTTGTCAATGAGATCACATGACGCACACCTTCTGTAAAAAATGGACTCCAATTGCCACTGAGTTCTTCTGTTATCCTATAATTTCCTTATTTATCTTAAAAGTGTTGGCTGGCAACCGCCTAACAATATATTATTTGTCATTATGTACATATTGAATTGTTATGAATTGTCGTATATTATAATCTCTTTTGGTCTATATCTTAAAAACCATTTAACATATTTTCACGAAATAAAACGCAAACTCGAGTACATGGACTATTCTCATCGCGGTCGCCAATCCGGGTCCCTATGGCTGAAACAAGGTACCTCATTCTCTACCATGTTTGGTACTACTTTATTGTTTTTTTCAAAATAACACATATTTCACTGCACTTCCCTACACTGACACACCACTAGGTTGCTTGCATATGACACCCGAGGATCACATATGTGTATTTTATGTAACACAAAGAGAAATTACCTAATTATATCAAACTTTTATATTTTTCTGAAATGGAAATGTTATCTTGTCTTCCACAACGGTTTATTTTGATGCACCCTGTATATATATTTTCGATGTTAGTACAAAATATGTTGTTTACATATTCTACACATCAGGATAGGTACGAAAGGGAAAAATTAGCAGAAAAAGCATAAAAGAATGAATTTAGTAACATATATTCTACATTAACGACTTTAACCCTTACATTCTCAATGAGATCACATGACGCACACCTGTCAAAAATTGCTTCCAATTATCACTGACTTATTCATTTTTGTGATAATTTTCTTCTTTCACGTAAAAATTTTGGCTGGCAATCGCCCAACAGTATATTATATGTCATTATGTACATATTGAATTGTTATGAATTGTTGTGTAGTATAATTTGTTTTGGTCTATATCTTAAGAACCATTTAACATATTTTCACGAAATAAAGCGCAAACTCGAGTACATGCACTACTCTCATCGCGGTCGCCAACCCGAGTCCCTATGGCTGAAAGAAAGTACCTTATTCTCTACCATTTTTGGTACTACTTTATTGTTTTTTTCAAAATAACACATATTTCACTGCACATCCTTACACTGACACACCACTAGTTTGCTTGCATATGACACCCGAGTATCACATATGTGTATTTTTACGTAACACAAAGAGAAACTACCTAATTTTAGCAAACATATATATTTTTCTGAAATGGAAATGTTATCTTGTCTTCTGCAACGGTTTATTTTGATGCACCCTGTATATATATTTTCGATGTCATAGCAAAATATGTTGTTTTCATATTCTACACATCAGGATACGTACGAAAGGAACAAATTAGCACAAAAACCATAAAATAATGAATTTAGTAACATATATTCTACATGAACGACTTTAACCTTTACCTTCTCAATAAGATCACACGACGCACACCTTCTGTAAAAAATTGACTCCAATTACCACTGAGTTATTCATTTTTCCTATAATTTCCTTATTTGTCTTAAAAGTGTTGGCTGGCAACCGCCTAACAATATATTATATGTCATTATGTACATATTGAATTGTTATGAATTGTCGTGTATTATAATCTGTTTTGGTCTATATCTTAAGAACCGTTTTACATATTTTCACGAAATAAAGCGCAAACTCGAGTACATGCACTTCTCTCATCGCGGTCGCCAACCCGGGTCGCTATGGCTGAAACAAAGTACCTTATTCTCGACTAAGTTTGGTACTATTTTATTGTTTTTTTTCAAAATAACATATTTCCCTGCACATTCTTACACTGGCACACCACTGGTTTGCTTGCATATGACACCCGAGGATCACATACGTGTATTTTTACGTAACACAAAGAGAAACTACGTAATTATATCAAATTTTTTATTTTTCTGAAATGGAAGTGTTATTTTGTCTTCTGCAACGGTTTATTTTGATGCACCCTGTATATATATTTTCGATGTCATAGCAAAATATGTTGTTTTCATATTCTACACATCAGGATACGTACGAAAGGAACAAATTAGCACAAAAAGCATAAGATAATGAATTTAGTAACATATATTCTACATGAACGACTTTAACGCTTATCTTCTCAATGAGATCACATGACGCACACCTTCTGTAAAAAATTGACTCCAATTACCACTGAGTTATTCAGTTATCCTATAATTTCCTTATTTATCTTAAAAGTGTTGGCTGGCAACCGCCTAACAATATATTATATGTCACTATGTACATATTGAATTGTTATGAATTGTCGTGTATAATAATGTGTTTTGGTCTATATCTTAAGAACCATTTAACATATTTTCACGAAATAAAGCGCAAACTCGAGTACATGCACTACTCTCATCGCGGTCGCCAACCCGGGTCCCTATGGCTGAAACAAAATACCTTAATCTCTACCATGTTTGGTACTACTTTTTTGTTTTTTTCAAAATAACACATATTTCACTGCACATCCTTACACTCACTAACAAACCAGGTTGCTTGCAAATGACACCCGAGGATCACATATGTGTATTTTTACGTAACACAAAGGGAAACTACCTAATTATATCAAACATATATATTTTTTTGAAATGGAAATGTTATCTTGTCTTCTGCAACGGTTTATTTTGATGCACCCTGTATATATATTTTCGATGTCAGAGCAAAATATGTTGTTTTCATATCCTACACATCAGGATACGTACGAAAGGAACAAATTAGCACAAAAAGCATAAAATAATGAATTTAGTAACATATATTCTACATTAACGACTTTAACCCTTACATTCTCAATGAGATCACATGACGCACACCTGTCAAAAATTGCTTCCAATTATCACTGACTTATTCATTTTTGTGATAATTTTCTTCTTTCACGTAAAAATTTTGGCTGGCAATCGCCCAACAGTATATTATATGTCATTATGTACATATTGAATTGTTATGAATTGTTGTGTACTATAATTTGTTTTGGTCTATATGTTAAGAACCATTTAACATATTTTCACGAAATAAAGCGCAAACTCGAGTACATGCAGTACTGTCATCGCGGTCGCCAACCCGAGTCCCTATGGCTGAAAGAAAGTACCTTATTCTCTACCATTTTTGGTACTACTTTATTGTTTTTTTCAAAATAACACATATTTCACTGCACATCCTTACACTCACAAACAAACCAGGTTGCTTGCATATGACACCCGAAAATCACATATGTGTATTTTTACGTAACACAAAGAGAAACTACCTAATTATATCAAACATATATATTTTTCTGAAATGGAAATGTTATCTTGTCTTCTGCAACGGTTTATTTTGATGCATCCTGTATATATATTTTCGATGTCAGAGCAAAATATGTTGTTTTCATATCCTACACATCAGGATACGTACGAAAGGAACAAATTAGCACAAAAAGCATAAAATAATGAATTTAGTAACATATATTCTACATGAACGACTTTAACCCTTACCTTCTCAATGAGATCACATGACGCACACCTTCTGTAAAAAATTCACGCCATTTACCACTGAGTTATTCATTTTTCCTATAATTTCCTTATTTATCTTAAAAATGTTGGCTGGCAACCGCCTAACAATATATTATATGTCATTATTTACATATTGAATTGTTATGAATTGTCGTGTATTATAATGTGTTTTGGTCTATATCTTAAGAACCATTTAAGATATTTTCACGAAATAAAGCGCAAACTCGAGTACATGCACTACTCTCATCGCGGTCGCCAACCCGGTTCCCTATGGCTGAAAGAAAGTACCTTATTCTCTACAATGTTTGGTACTACCTTATTGTTTTTTTCAAAATAACACATATTTCACTGCACATCCTTACATTCACAAACAAACCAGGTTGCTTGCAAATGACACCCGAGGATGACATATGTGTATTTTTACGTAACACAAAGAGAAACTACCTAATTATATCAAACATTTATATTTTTCTGAAATAGAAATGTTATCTTGTCTTCTGCAACGGTTTATTCTGATGCACCCTGTATATATATTTTCGATGTCAGAGCAAAATATGTTGTTTTCATATTCTACACATCAGGATACGTACGAAAGGCACAAATTAGCACAAAAAGCATAAAATAATGAATTTAGTAACATATATTCTACATTAACGACTTTAACTTTTACCTTCTCAAAGAGATCACATGACGCACACCTTCTGTAAAAAATTCACGCCATTTACCACTGAGTTATTCATTTTTCCTATAATTTCCTTATTTCTCTTAAAAATGTTGGCTGGCAACCGCCTAACAATATATTATTTGTCATTATGTACATATTGAATTGTTATGAATTGTCGTATATTATAATCTCTTTTGGTCTATATCTTAAAAACCATTTAACATATTTTCACGAAATAAAACGCAAACTCGAGTACATGGACTATTCTCATCGCGGTCGCCAATCCGGGTCCCTATGGCTGAAACAAGGTACCTCATTCTCTACCATGTTTGGTACTACTTTATTGTTTTTTTCAAAATAACACATATTTCACTGCACTTCCCTACACTGACACACCACTAGGTTGCTTGCATATGACACCCGAGGATCACATATGTGTATTTTATGTAACACAAAGAGAAATTACCTAATTATATCAAACTTTTATATTTTTCTGAAATGGAAATGTTATCTTGTCTTCCACAACGGTTTATTTTGATGCACCCTGTATATATATTTTCGATGTTAGTACAAAATATGTTGTTTACATATTCTACACATCAGGATAGGTACGAAAGGGAAAAATTAGCAGAAAAAGCATAAAAGAATGAATTTAGTAACATATATTCTACATTAACGACTTTAACCCTTACATTCTCAATGAGATCACATGACGCACACCTGTCAAAAATTGCTTCCAATTATCACTGACTTATTCATTTTTGTGATAATTTTCTTCTTTCACGTAAAAATTTTGGCTGGCAATCGCCCAACAGTATATTATATGTCATTATGTACATATTGAATTGTTATGAATTGTTGTGTACTATAATTTGTTTTGGTCTATATCTTAAGAACCATTTAACATATTTTCACGAAATAAAGCGCAAACTCGAGTACATGCACTACTCTCATCGCGGTCGCCAACCCGAGTCCCTATGGCTGAAAGAAAGTACCTTATTCTCTACCATTTTTGGTACTACTTTATTGTTTTTTTCAAAATAACACATATTTCACTGCACATCCTTACACTCACAAACAAACCAGGTTGCTTGCATATGACACCCGAGGATCACATATGTGTATTTTTACGTAACACAAAGAGAAACTACCTAATTTTATCAAACATATATATTTTTCTGAAATGGAAATGTTATCTTGTCTTCTGCAACGGTTTATTTTGATGCACCCTGTATATATATTTTCGATGTCAGAGCAAAATATGTTGTTTTCATATTCTACACATCAGGATACGTACGAAAGGAACAAATTAGCACAAAAACCATAAAATAATGAATTTAGTAACATATATTCTACATGAACGACTTTAACCTTTACCTTCTCAATAAGATCACACGACGCACACCTTCTGTAAAAAATTGACTCCAATTACCACTGAGTTATTCATTTTTCCTATAATTTCCTTATTTGTCTTAAAAGTGTTGGCTGGCAACCGCCTAACAATATATTATATGTCATTATGTACATATTGAATTGTTATGAATTGTCGTGTATTATAATCTGTTTTGGTCTATATCTTAAGAACCGTTTTACATATTTTCACGAAATAAAGCGCAAACTCGAGTACATGCACTTCTCTCATCGCGGTCGCCAACCCGGGTCGCTATGGCTGAAACAAAGTACCTTATTCTCTACTAAGTTTGGTACTATTTTATTGTTTTTTTTCAAAATAACATATTTCCCTGCACATTCTTACACTGGCACACCACTGGTTTGCTTGCATATGACACCCGAGGATCACATACGTGTATTTTTACGTAACACAAAGAGAAACTACGTAATTATATCAAATTTTTTATTTTTCTGAAATGGAAGTGTTATTTTGTCTTCTGCAACGGTTTATTTTGATGTATCCTGTATATATATTTTCGATGTCAGAGCAAAATATGTTGTTTTCATATTCTACACATCAGGATACGTACGAAAGGAACAAATTAGCACAAAAAGCATAAGATAATGAATTTAGTAACATATATTCTACATGAACGACTTTAACGCTTATCTTCTCAATGAGATCACATGACGCACACCTTCTGTAAAAAATTGACTCCAATTACCACTGAGTTATTCAGTTATCCTATAATTTCCTTATTTATCTTAAAAGTGTTGGCTGGCAACCGCCTAACAATATATTATATGTCATTATGTACATATTGAATTGTTATGAATTGTCGTGTATAATAATGTGTTTTGGTCTATATCTTAAGAACCATTTAACATATTTTCACGAAATAAAGCGCAACTCGAGTACATGCACTACTCTCATCGCGGTCGCCAACCCGGGTCCCTATGGCTGAAACAAAATACCTTAATCTCTACCATGTTTGGTACTACTTTATTGTTTTTCTCAAAATAACACATATTTCACTGCACATCCTTACACTCACAAACAAACCAGGTTGCTTGCAAATGACACCCGAGGATCACATATGTGTATTTTTACGTAACACAAAGGGAAACTACCTAATTATATCAAACATATATATTTTTTTGAAATGGAAATGTTATCTTGTCTTCTGCAACGGTTTATTTTGATGCACCCTGTATATATATTTTCGATGTCAGAGCAAAATATGTTGTTTTCATATCCTACACATCAGGATACGTACGAAAGGAAAAAATTAGCACAAAAAGCATAAAATAATGAATTTAGTAACATATATTCTACATTAACGACTTTAACCCTTACATTCTCAATGAGATCACATGACGCACACCTGTCAAAAATTGCTTCCAATTATCACTGACTTATTCATTTTTGTGATAATTTTCTTCTTTCACGTAAAAATTTTGGCTGGCAATCGCCCAACAGTATATTATATGTCATTATGTACATATTGAATTGTTATGAATTGTTGTGTACTATAATTTGTTTTGGTCTATATCTTAAGAACCATTTAACATATTTTCACGAAATAAAGCGCAAACTCGAGTACATGCACTACTCTCATCGCGGTCGCCAACCCGAGTCCCTATGGCTGAAAGAAAGTACCTTATTCTCTACCATTTTTGGTACTACTTTATTGTTTTTTTCAAAATAACACATATTTCACTGCACATCCTTACACTCACAAACAAACCAGGTTGCTTGCATATGACACCCGAAAATCACATATGTGTATTTTTACGTAACACAAAGAGAAACTACCTAATTATATCAAACATATATATTTTTCTGAAATGGAAATGTTATCTTGTCTTCTGCAACGGTTTATTTTGATGCACCCTGTATATATATTTTCGATGTCAGAGCAAAATATGTTGTTTTCATATCCTACACATCAGGATACGTACGAAAGGAACAAATTAGCACAAAAAGCATAAAATAATGAATTTAGTAACATATATTCTACATGAACGACTTTAACCCTTACCTTCTCAATGAGATCACATGACGCACACCTTCTGTAAAAAATTGACTCCAACTACCACTGAGTTATTCATTTTTCCTATAATTTCCTTATTTATCTTAAAAGTGTTGGCTGGCAACCGCCTAACAATATATTATATGTCATTATTTACATATTGAATTGTTATGAATTGTCGTGTATTATAATGTGTTTTGGTCTATATCTTAAGAACCATTTAACATATTTTCACGAAATAAAGCGCAAACTTGAGTACATGCACTACTCTCATCGCGGTCGCCAACCCGAGTCCCTATGGCTGAAACAAAGTACCTGATTCTCTACCATGTTTGGTACTACTTTATTGTTTTTTTCAAAATAACACATATTTCACTGCACATCCTTACACTCACAAACAAACCAGGTTGCTTGCATATGACACCCGAGGATCACATATGTGTATTTTTACGTAACACAAAGAGAAACTACCTAATTATATCAAACTTATATATTTTTCTGAAATGGAAGTGTTATCTTGTCTTCTGCAACGGTTTATTTTGATGCATCCTGTATATATATTTTCGATGTCAGAACAAAATATGTTGTTTCCATATTCTACACATCAGGATAGGTACGAAAGTCAAAAATTAGCAGAAAAAGCATAAAATAATGAAGTTAGTAACATATATTCTACATGAACGACTTTAACCCTTACCTTCTAAATAAGATCACATGACGCACACCTTCTGTAAAAAGAATGACTCCAATTTCCACTGAGTTATTCAGTTTTCCTATAATTTCATTATTTCTGTTAAAAATCTTGGCTGGCAACCGCCTAACACTATATTATATGTCATTATGTAGATATTGAATTGTTATGAATCGTCGTGTATTACAATCTGTTTTGGTCTATATCTTAAGAACCATTTATTTATTTATTTATTTATTTATGACTTCTTTTACGGGGCGAAGTTAAGGCTCTGCAGCCTTCTCCGAGCACTTAACCACGTGCATACATTCTTTTCTTTTCTTTTCTTTTTTTTTTTTTTTTAAAGAACCACCAATATATAGATAATATTAACAATTACAAAAGATAAGTATTAACCACATAAAGAAAGAATATACCACTGAAGTAAAAAAAAAAGTAGTTAAACACTTCAAAAACAAAAATGGAAAATAATATACAATATAGGAAACAAAATAACATGGAGAAACTTAAAATGCATATATCATGTAGCGGTACCAGAACTATGAATATATAAGCTGTACAAATTAGCATAGGTTACCTATTGGTTGTGTGTTCATATGTGGGTTATTAATAATCTCGTAAAACGAAGATGACTCATGAGCTACCAGTATCCTTATCTTTACTTAAGAGAAGGGAATTTACAGATTTTTTAAATTTGGCAACTGTGGAAACGTTGTGTATTAATTGAGGTAAACTGTTCCAGAGGCGTGTAGTACTTACTGTGAATGATTTTGAGCATGAATCAGAATTGTGACTGGGTATGGAGAGTAAGAAATTATCTTGTGATCTTGTGCTTCTAGTATGGAAGTCTGATAAATATAAAAATCTACGGGCAAGATACGATGGTTCTGACGTAGTAAGTATTTTGTACAATAGGGTAAGATTATGTAAATTTCTTCTTCCAACTAACGTCAGCCATGACAGTTTTTTATAAAAGGATGTGAGATGTTCCCTGTAAGTTATATTGAAAATAAATCTAACGCATGCATTTTGCACTCTTTGCAAGCGCTTTGATTGATTTTCTGTTAGATCAGAATAGACTGAGTCGCAATAGTCAAGATGTGGAAACACCAGTACCTTGACAAGTTTGATCTTCAGAGATATTGGTAAGAAATTTCTTAGTCGGTTTAACGTATGCAGGGCACCAAATGCTCTCTTACAAACTCCATTTATTTGATCTGACCAGGAGAGATTTTGATTTAGTATGACTCCCAAATTTTTGACTGTTGTGGAGAATGGAATAACAGTATTGGACAATTTTATATTCGGGAGCTGATAGATATTAATAGAAGAGAGAATTCTTGGAGAGCCAATTAAGATGGACTGCGATTTTGTTGCATTTAATTTTAACCCATGAGCCGTAGACCACTCGCTGATTTTGTTTAACTCAGTATTTATTTTTTCAATCGCATTATTAATATCTTGTGGGGGAAAAGAAGCATATAACTGAAAATCATCAGCGTAAATATGGTATTTACAATAGGTGAGAATTTTAGGGAGATCATTAATGTAAAGGGCAAAGAGAAGGGGACCTAGTACGCTACCCTGCGGCACTCCACTGTTGATACAATGCCATGTCGATATGTGATCCTGATTGATCACTACTCTTTGTTTATGTTCATGAAGGTAAGAATGAAACCATTTAACCACTGGTTCAGAAAAATTAAACAATAATGATAATTTCTGAAGTAATATGTCAAAATCAATCGTTTGAAATGCTTTACTATAGTCAAGTAGAGTCAGAAGCGTTAGTTTTCTATTATCAATAGCCCATCTTATATCCTCAGTTACGTTTACTAGTGCAGTGCATGTGCTGTGATTACTTCGAAAACCAGATTGAAATGTATCCAATAAATTATTTGTTGTTAAGTATTCCCGAATTTGATCATTTACAATATATTCAAAAACTTTTGAAAGCACGGGAAGGACACTCGAAATAAAGCGCAAACTCGAGTACATGCACTACTCTCATCGCGGTCGCCAACCCGGGTCCCTATGGCTGAAACAAAGTACCTTACTCTCTACCATGTTTGGTACTACTTTATTGTTTTTTTCAAAATAACACATATTTCACTGCACATCCTTACACTCACAAACAAACCAGGTTGCTTGCAAATGACACCCGAGGATCACATATGTGTATTTTTACGTAACACAAAGAGAAACTACCTGATTATATCAAACATATATATTTTTCTGAAATGGAAATGTTATCTTGTCTTCTGCAACGGTTTATTTTGATGCACCCTGTATATATATTTTCGATGTCAGAGCAAAATATGTTGTTTTCATATCCTACACATCAGGATACGTACGAAAGGAACAAATTAGCACAAAAAGCATAAAATAATGAATTTAGTAACATATATTCTACATGAACGACTTTAACCCTTACCTTCTCAATGAGATCACATGACGCACACCTTCTGTAAAAAATTGACTCCAACTACCACTGAGTTATTGATTTTTCCTATAATTTCCTTATTTATCTTAAAAGTGTTGGCTGGCAACCGCCTAACAATATATTATATGTCATTATTTACATATTGAATTGTTATGAATTGTCGTGTATTATAATGTGTTTTGGTCTATATCTTAAGAACCCTTTTACATATTTTCACGAAATAAAGCGCAAACTCGAGTACATGCACTACTCTCATCACGGTCGCCAACCCGGGTCCCTATGGCTGAAACAAAGTACCTTATTCTCTACCAGGTTTGGTACTACTTTATTGTTTTTTTCAAAATAACACATATTTCACTGCACTTCCCTACACTGACACACCACTAGGTTGCTTGCATATGACACCCGAGGATCACATATGTGTATTTTACGTAACACAAAGAGAAATTACCTAATTATATCAAACTTTTATATTTTTCTGAAATGGAAATGTTATCTTGTCTTCTACAACGGTTTATTTTGATGCACCCTGTATATATATTTTCGATGTCAGAACGAAATATGTTGTTTACATATTCTACACATCAGGATAGGTACGAAAGACAAAAAATAGCAGAAAAAGCATAAAATAATGAAGTTAGTAACATATATTCTACATGAAAGACTTTAACCCTTACCTTCTCAATAAGATCACACGACGCACACCTTCTGCAAAAAATTGACTCCAATTACCACTGAGTTATTCATTTTACCTATAATTTCCTTATTTCTCTTAAAAATGTTGGTTGTCAACCGCCTAACAATATATTGTATGTCATTATGTACATATTGAATTGTTATGAATCGTCGTGTATTATAATCTGTTTTGGTCTATATCTTAAGAACCATTTAACATATTTTCACGAAATAAAGCGCAAACTCGAGTAAATGCACTACTCTCATCCCGGTTGCCAACCCGGGTCCCTATGGCTGAAACAAAGTACCTTATTCTCTACCATGTTTGGTACTACTTTATTGTTTTTTTCAAAATAACACATATTTCACTGCACTTCCCTACACTGACACACCACTAGGTTGCTTGCATATGACACCCGAGGATCACATATGTGTATTTTTACGTAACACAAAGAGAAACTACCTAATTATATCAAACATTTATATTTTTCTGAAATGGAAATGTTATTGTGTCTTCTGCAACGGTTTATTTTGATGGACCCTCTATATATATTTTCGATGTCAGAGCAAAATATGCTGTTTTCATATTCTACACATGAGGATACGTACGAAAGGCACAAATTATCACAAAAAGTATAAAATAATGAATTTAGTAACATATATTCTACATTAACGACTTTAACCCTTACCTTCTGAATGAGATCACATGACGCACACCTTCTGTAAAAAATTCACACCAATTGCCACTGACTTATTCATTTTTGTGATAATTTTCTTCCTTCACGTAAAAATGTTGGCTGGCAACCGCTTAACAACATATTATATGTCATTATGTACATATTGAATTGTTACGAATTGTCGTGTATTATAATCTGTGTTGGTCTATATCTTAAGAACCATTTAACATATTTTCACGAAATAAAGCTCAAACTCGAGTACATGCACTTCTCTCATCGCGGTTGCCAACCCGGGTCGCTATGGCTGAAACAAAGTACCTTATTCTCTACTATGTTTGGTACAACTTTATTATTTTTTTCAAAATAACACATATTTCACTGCACATCCTTACACTGACACACCACTAGTTTGCTTGCATATGACACCCGAGGTTCACATACGTGTGTTTTAACGTAACACAGAGAGACACTACCTAATTATATCAAACTTTATATTTTTCTGAAATGGAAGTGTTATCTTGTTTTCTGCAACGGTTTATTTTGATGCACCCTGTATATATATTTTCGATGTCAGAACAAAATATGTTGTTTTCGTATTCTACACATCAGGATAGGTACGAATGGGAAAAATTAGCAGAAGAATCATAAAATAATGAAGTTATTAACATATATTCTACATTAACGACTTTAACCCTTACCTTCTGAATGAGATCACATGACGCACACCTTCTGTAAAAAATTCACACCAATTGCCACTGACTTATTCATTTTTGTGATAATTTTCTTCCTTCACGTAAAAATCTTGGCTGGCAACCGCCTAACACTATATTATATGTCATTATGTAGATATTGAATTGTTATGAATCGTCGTGTATTATATCATGTTTTGGTCTATATCTTAAGATCCATTTAACATATTTTCACGAAATAAAGCGCAAACTCGAGTACATGCACTACTCTCATCGCGGTCGCCAACCGGGGTCCCTATGGCTGAAACAAAGTACCTTATTCTCTACCATGTTTGGTACTGCTTTATTCTTTTTTTCAAAATAACATATTTCGCTGCAAATCTTTACACTGACACACCACTAGTTTGCTTGCATATGACAACCGAGGATCACATTATGTCAAACTACCTAATTATATCAAACTTTTATATTTTTCTGAAAAGGAAGTGTTATCTTGTCTTCTGCAACGGTTTATTTTGATGCATCCTGTATATATATTTTCGATGCCAAAACAAAATATGTTGTTTTCATATTCTACACATCAGGATAGGTACGAAAGGCAAAAATTAGCAGAAAAAGCATAAAATAATGAAGTTAGTAACATATATTCTACATGAACGACTTTAACCCTTACCTTCTTAATAAGATCACACGACGCACACCTTCTGTAAAAAAATGACTCCAATTACCACTGAGTTGTTCAGTTTTCCTATAATTTCCTTATTTTTCTAAAAAATGTTGGTTGGCAACCGCCTAACAGTATATTATATGTCATTATGTACATATTGAATTGTTATGAATCGTCGTGTATTATAATCTGTTTTGGTCTATATCTTAAGAACCATTTAACATATTTTCACGAAATAAAGCGCAAACTCGAGTACATGCACTACTCTCATCGCGGTCGCCAACCCGGGTCCCTATGGCTGAAACAAAATAATTTATTCTCTACCATGTTTGGTACTACTTTATTGTTTTTTTCAAAATAACATATATTTCACTGCACATCCTTACACTCACAAACAAACCAGGTTGCTTGCATATGACACCCGAGGATCACATATGTGTATTTTTACGTAACACAAAGAGAAACTACCTAATTATATCAAACATATATATTTTTCTGAAATGGAAATGTTATCTTGTCTTCTGCAACGGTTTATTTTGATGCACCCTGTATATATATATTCGATGTCAGAGCAAAATATGTTGTTTTCATATTCTACACATCAGGATACGTACGAAAGGAACAAATTAGCACAAAAAGCATAAAATAATGAATTTAGTAACATATATTCTACATGAACGACTTTAACCCTTACCTTCTCAATGAGATCACATGACGCACACCTTCTGTAAAAAATTGACTCCAATTACCACTGAGTTATTCAGTTATCCTATAATTTCCTTATTTATCTTAAAAGTGTTGGCTGGCAACCGCCTAACAATATATTATATGTCATTATGTACATATTGAATTGTTATGAATTGTCGTGTATTATAATGTGTTTTGGTCTATATCTTAAGAACCATTTAACATATTTTCACGAAATAAAGCGCAACTCGAGTACATGCACTACTCTCATCGCGGTCGCCAACCCGGGTCCCTATGGCTGAAACAAAATAATTTAATCTCTACCATGTTTGGTACTACTTTATTGTTTTTTTCAAAATAACACATATTTCACTGCACATCCTTACACTCACAAACAAACCAGGTTGCTTGCAAATGACACCCGAGGATCACATATGTGTATTTTTACGTAACAGAAAGGGAAACTACCTAATTATATCAAACATATATATTTTTTTGAAATGGAAATGTTATCTTGTCTTCTGCAACGGTTTATTTTGATGCACCCTGTATATATATTTTCGATGTCAGAGCAAAATATGATGTTTTCATATCCTACACATCAGGATACGTACGAAAGGAACAAATTAGCACAAAAAGCATAAAATAATGAATTTAGTAACATATATTCTACATGAACGACTTTAACCCTTACCTTCTCAATAAGATCACACGACGCACACCTTCTGTAAAAAATTGACTCCATATACCACTGAGTTATTCAGTTTTCCTATAATTTCCTTATTTTTCTAAAAAATGTTGGTTGGCAACCGCCTAACAATATATTATATGTCATTATGTAGATACTGAATTGTTATGAATCGTCGTGTATTATAATCTATTTTGGTCTATATCTTAAGAACCATTTAACATATTTTCACGAAATAAAGCGCAAACTCGAGTATATGCACTACTCTCATCGCGGTCGCCAACCCGAGTCCCTATGGCTGAAACAAAGTACCTGGTTCTCTACCATGTTTGGTACTACTTTATTGTTTTTTTCAAAATAACACATATTTCACTGCACATCCTTACACTCACAAACAAACCAGGTTGCTTGCATATGACACCCGAGGATCACATATGTGTATTTTTACGTAACACGAAGAGAAACTACCTAATTATATCAAACATATATATTTTTCTGAAATGGAAATGTTATCTTGTCTTCTGCAACGGTTTATTTTGATGCACCCTGTATATATATATTCGATGTCATAGCAAAATATGTTGTTTTCATATTCTACACATCAGGATACGTACGAATGGAACAAATTAGCACAAAAAGCATAAAATAATGAATTTAGTAACATATATTCTACATGAACGACTTTAACCCTTACCTTCTCAATGAGATCACATGACGCACTCCTTCTGTAAAAAATTGACTCCAATTACCACTGAGTTATTCATTTTTCCTATAATTTCCTTATTTGTCTTAAAAGTGTTGGCTGGCAACCGCCTAACAATATATTATATGTCATTATGTACATATTGAATTGTTATGAATTGTCGTGTATTATAATGTGTTTTGGTCTATATCTTAAGAACCGTTTTACATATTTTCACGAAATAAAGCGCAAACTCGAGTACATGCACTTCTCTCATCGCGGTCGCCAACCCGGGTCGCTATGGCTGAAACGAAGTACCTTATTCTCTACTAAGTTTGGTACTATTTTATTGTTTTTTTTCAAAATAACATATTTCCCTGCACATTCTTACACTGACACACCACTGGTTTGCTTGCATATGACACCCGAAGATCACATACGTGTATTTTTACGTAACACAAAGAGAAACTACGTAATTATATCAATTTTTTATTTTTCTGAAATGGAAGTGTTATTTTGTCTTCTGCAACGGTTTATTTTGATGCATCCTGTATATATATTTTCGATGTCAGAGCAAAATATGTTGTTTTCATATTCTACACATCAGGATACGTACGAAAGGAACAAATTAGCACAAAAAGCATAAGATAATGAATTTAGTAACATATATTCTACATGAACGACTTTAACGCTTATCTTCTCAATGAGATCACATGACGCACACCTTCTGTAAAAAATTGACTCCAATTACCACTGAGTTATTCAGTTATCCTATAATTTCCTTATTTATCTTAAATGTGTTGGTTGGCAACCGCCTAACAATATATTATATGTCATTAAGTACATATTGAATTGTTATGAATTGTCGTGTATTATAATGTGTTTTGGTCTATATCTTAAGAACCATTTAACATATTTCACGAAATAAAGCGCAACTCGAGTACATGCACTACTCTCATCGCGGTCGCCAACCCGGGTCCCTATGGCTGAAACAAAATACCTTAATCTCTACCATGTTTGGTACTACTTTATTGTTTTTTTCAAAATAACACATATTTCACTGCACATCCTTACACTCACAAACAAACCAGGTTGCTTGCAAATGACACCCGAGGATCACATATGTGTATTTTTACGTAACACAAAGGGAAACTACCTAATTATATCAAACATATATATTTTTTTGAAATGGAAATGTTATCTTGTCTTCTGCAACGGTTTATTTTGATGCACCCTGTATATATATTTTCGATGTCAGAGCAAAATATGTTGTTTTCATATCCTACACATCAGGATACGTACGAAAGGAACAAATTAGCACAAAAAGCATAAAACAATGAATTTAGTAACATATATTCTACATTAACGACTTTAACCCTTACATTCTCAATGAGATCACATGACGCACACCTGTCAAAAATTGCTTCCAATTATCACTGACTTATTCATTTTTGTGATAATTTTCTTCTTTCACGTAAAAATTTTGGCTGGCAATCGCCCAACAGTATATTATATGTCATTATGTACATATTGAATTGTTATGAATTGTTGTGTACTATAATTTGTTTTGGTCTATATCTTAAGAACCATTTAACATATTTTCACGAAATAAAGCGCAAACTCGAGTACATGCAGCACTCTCATCGCGGTCGCCAACCCGAGTCCCTATGGCTGAAACAAAGTACCTGATTCTCTACCATGTTTGGTACTACTTTATTGTTTTTTTCAAAATAACACATATTTCACTGCACATCCTTACACTCACAAACAAACCAGGTTGCTTGCATATGACACCCGAGGATCACATATGTGTATTTTTACGTAACACAAAGAGAAACTACCTAATTATATCAAACATGTATATTTTTCTGAAATGGAAATGTTATCTTGTCTTCTGCAACGGTTTATTTTGATGCACCCTGTATATATATTTTCGATGTCATAGCAAAATATGTTGTTTTCATATTCTACACATCAGGATACGTACGAAAGGAACAAATTAGCACAAAAAGCATAAAATAATGAATTTAGTAACATATATTCTACATGAACGACTTTAACCTTTACCTTCTCAATAAGATCACACGACGCACACCTTCTGTAAAAAATGACTCCAATTACCACTGAGTTATTCAGTTTTCCTAAAATTTCCTTATTTTTCTAAAAAATGTTGGTTGGCAACCGCCTAACAATATATTATATGTCATTATGTACATACTGAATTGTTATGAATCGTCGTGTATTATAATCTGTTTTGGTCTATATCTTAAGAACCATTTAACATATTTTCACGAAATAAAGCGCAAACTCGAGTACATGCACTACTCTCATCGCGGTCGCCAACCCGAGTCCCTATGGCTGAAACAAAGTACCTGATTCTCTACCATGTTTGGTACTACTTTATTGTTTTTTTCAAAATACCACATATTTCACTGCACATCCTTACACTCACAAACAAACCAGGTTGCTTGCATATGACACCCGAGGATCACATATGTGTATTTTTACGTAACACAAAGAGAAACTACCTAATTATATCAAACATATATATTTTTCTGAAATGGAAATGTTATCTTGTCTTCTGCAACGGTTTATTTTGATGCACCCTGTATATATATTTTCGATGTCATAGCAAAATATGTTGTTTTCATATTCTACACATCAGGATACGTACGAATGGAACAAAGTAGCACAAAAAGCATAAAATAATGAATTTAGTAACATATATTCTACATGAACGACTTTAACCTTTACCTTCTCAATAAGATCACACGACGCACACCTTCTGTAAAAAATGACTCCAATTACCACTGAGTTATTCAGTTTTCCTAAAATTTCCTTATTTTTCTAAAAAATGTTGGTTGGCAACCGCCTAACAATATATTATATGTCATTATGTACATACTGAATTGTTATGAATCGTCGTGTATTATAATCTGTTTTGGTCTATATCTTAAGAACCATTTAACATATTTTCACGAAATAAAGCGCAAACTCGAGTACATGCACTTCTCTCATCGCGGTTGCCAACCCGGGTCGCTATGGCTGAAACAAAGTACCTTATTCTCTACTATGTTTGGTACAACTTTATTATTTTTTTCAAAATAACACATATTTCACTGCACATCCTTACACTGACACACCACTAGTTTGCTTGCATATGACACCCGAGGTTCACATACGTGTGTTTTAACGTAACACAGAGAGACACTACCTAATTATATCAAACTTTATATTTTTCTGAAATGGAAGTGTTATCTTGTTTTCTGCAACGGTTTATTTTGATGCACCCTGTATATATATTTTCGATGTCAGAACAAAATATGTTGTTTTCGTATTCTACACATCAGGATAGGTACGAATGGCAAAAATTAGCAGAAGAATCATAAAATAATGAAGTTAGTAACATATATTCTACATTAACGACTTTAACCCTTACCTTCTGAATGAGATCACATGACGCACACCTTCTGTAAAAAATTCACACCAATTGCCACTGACTTATTCATTTTTGTGATAATTTTCTTCCTTCACGTAAAAATCTTGGCTGGCAACCGCCTAACACTATATTATATGTCATTATGTAGATATTGAATTGTTATGAATCGTCGTGTATTATAACATGTTTTGGTCTATATCTTAAGAACCATTTAACATATTTTCACGAAATAAAGCGCAAACTCGAGTACATGCACTACTCTCATCGCGGTCGCCAACCGGGGTCGCTATGGCTGAAACAAAGTACCTTATTCTCTACCATGTTTGGTACTGCTTTATTCTTTTTTTCAAAATAACATATTTCGCTGCAAATCTTTACACTGACACACCACTAGTTTGCTTGCATATGACAACCGAGGATCACATTATGTCAAACTACCTAATTATATCAAACTTTTATATTTTTCTGAAAAGGAAGTGTTATCTTGTCTTCTGCAACGGTTTATTTTGATGCATCATGTATATATATTTTCGATGCCAAAACAAAATATGTTGTTTTCATATTCTACACATCAGGATAGGTACGAAAGGCAAAAATTAGCAGAAAAAGCATAAAATAATGAAGTTAGTAACATATATTCTACATGAACGACTTTAACCCTTACCTTCTCAATAAGATCACACGACGCACACCTTCTGTAAAAAAATGACTCCAATTACCACTGAGTTATTCAGTTTTCCTATAATTTCCTTATTTTTCTAAAAAATGTTGGTTGGCAACCGCCTAACAATATATTATATGTCATTATGTAGATACTGAATTGTTATGAATCGTCGTGTATTATAATCTGTTTTGGTCTATATCTTAAGAACCATTTAACATATTTTCACGAAATAAAGCGCAAACTGGAGTACATGCTCTACTCTCATCGCGGTCGCCAACCCGAGTCCCTATGGCTGAAACAAAGTACCTTATTCTCTACCATGTTTGGTACTACTTTATTGTTTTTTTCAAAATAACACACATTTCACTGCACATCCTTACACTCACAAACAAACCAGGTTGCTTGCATATGACACCCGAGGATCACATAGGTGTATTTTTACGTAACACAAAGAGAAACTACCTAATTATATCAAACATATATATTTTTCTGAAATGGAAATGTTATCTTGTCTTCTGCAACGGTTTATTTTGATGCACCCTGTATATATATATTCGATGTCAGAGCAAAATATGTTGTTTTCATATTCTACACATCAGGATACGTACGAAAGGAACAAATTAGCACAAAAAGCATAAAATAATGAATTTAGTAACATATATTCTACATGAACGACTTTAACCCTTACCTTCTCAATAAGATCACACGACGCACACCTTCTGTAAAAAATTGACTCCATATACCACTGAGTTATTCAGTTTTCCTATAATTTCCTTATTTTTCTAAAAAATGTTGGTTGGCAACCGCCTAACAATATATTATATGTCATTATGTAGATACTGAATTGTTATGAATCGTCGTGTATTATAATCTGTTTTGGTCTATATCTTAAGAACCATTTAACATATTTTCACGAAATAAAGCGCAAACTGGAGTACATGCTCTACTCTCATCGCGGTCGCCAACCCGAGTCCCTATGGCTGAAACAAAGTACCTTATTCTCTACCATGTTTGGTACTACTTTATTGTTTTTTTCAAAATAACACACATTTCACTGCACATCCTTACACTCACAAACAAACCAGGTTGCTTGCATATGACACCCGAGGATCACATATGTGTATTTTTACCTAACACAAAGAGAAACTACCTAATTATATCAAACATATATATTTTTCCGAAATGGAAATGTTATCTTGTCTTCTGCAATGGTTTATTTTGATGCACCCTGTATATATATTTTGGATGTCATAGCAAAATATGTTGTTTTCATATTCTACACATCAGGATACGTACGAAAGGAACAAATAAGCACAAAAAGCATAAAATAATGAATTTAGTAACATATATTCTACATGAACGACTTTAACCCTTACCTTCTCAATGAGATCACATGACGCACTCCTTCTGTAAAAAAATTGACTCCAATTACCACTGAGTTATTCATTTTTCCTATAATTTCCTTATTTGTCTTAAAAATGTTGGTTGGCAACCGCCTAACAATATATTATATGTCATTATGTACATGTTGAATTGTTATGAATTGTCGTGTATTATAATCTGTTTTGGTCTATATCTTAAGAACCGTTTTACATATTTTCACGAAATAAAGCGCATGCACTTCTCTCATCGCGGTCGCCAACCCGGGTCGCTATGGCTGAAACAAAGTGCATTATTCTCTACTAAGTTTGGTACTATTTTATTGTTTTTTTCAAAATAACATATTTCGCTGCACATCCTTACACTGACACACCACTGGTTTGCTTGCATATGACACCCGAGGATCACATACGTGTATTTTTACGTAACACAAAGAGAAACTACCTAATTATATCAAACTTTTATATTTTTCTGAAATGGAAGTGTTATCTTGTCTTCTGCAACGGTTTATTTTGATGCATCCTGTATTTATATTTTCGATGTCAGAGCAAAATATGTTGTTTTCATATTCTACACATCAGGATACGTACGAAAGGAACAAATTAGCACAAAAAGAATAAAATAATGAATTTAGTAACATATATTCTACATGAACGACTTTAACCCTTACCTTCTCAATGAGATCACATGGCGCACACCTTCTGTAAAAAATTGACTCCAATTACCACTGAGTTATTCAATTATCCTATAATTTCCTTATTTATCTTAAAAGTGTTGGCTGGCAACCGCCTAACAATATATTATATGTCATTATGTACATATTGAATTGTTATGAATTGTCGTGTATTATAATGTGTTTTGGTCTATATCTTAAGAACCATTTAACATATTTTCACGAAATAAAGCGCAACTCGAGTACATGCACTGCTCTCATCGCTGTCGCCAACCCGGGTCCCTATGACTGAAACAAAGTACCGGTACCTTATTCTCTACCATGTTTGGTACTGCTTTATTGTTTTTTTCAAAATAACACATATTTCACTGCACTTCCTTACACTGACACACCACTAGGATGCTTGCATATGACACCCGAGGACCACATATGTGTATTTTTACGTAACACAAAGAGAAACTACCTAATTATATCAAACTTTTATATTTTTCTGAAATGGAAGTGTTATCTTGTCTTCTGCAACGGTTTATTTTGATGAATCCTGTATATATATTTTCGATGTCAGAGCAAAATATGTTGTTTTCATATTCTACACATCAGGATACGTACGAAAGGAACAAATTAGCACAAAAAGCATAAAATAATGAATTTAGTAACATATATTCTACATGAACGACTTTAACCCTTACCTTCTCAATGAGATCACATGACGCACACCTTCTGTAAAAAATTGACTCCAATTACCACTGAGTTATTCAATTATCCTATAATTTCCTTATTTATCTTAAAAGTGTTGGCTGGCAACCGCCTAACAATATATTATATGTCATTATGTACGTATTGAATTGTTATGAATTGTCGTGTATTATAATGTGTTTTGGTCTATATCTTAAGAACCATTTAACATATTTTCACGAAATAAAGCGCAACTCGAGTACATGCACTGCTCTCATCGCGGTCGCCAACCCGGGTCCCTATGACTGAAACAATGTACCGGTACCTTATTCTCTACCATGTTTGGTACTGCTTTATTGTTTTTTTCAAAATAACACATATTTCACTGCACTTCCTTACACTGACACACCACTAAAATGCTTGCATATGACACCCGAGGACCACATATGTGTATTTTTACGTAACACAAAGAGAAACTATCTAATTATATCAAACTTTTATATTTTTCTGAAATGGAAGTGTTATCTTGTCTTCTGCAACGGTTTATTTTGATGCACCCTGTATATATATTTTCGATGTTAGTACAAAATATGTTGTTTTCATATTCTACACATCAGGATAGGTACGAAAGGGAAAAATTAGCAGAAAAAGCATAAAATAATGAATTTAGTAACATATATTCTACATTAACGACTTTAACCCTTACCTTCTCAATAAGATCACACGACGCACACCTCCTGGAAAAAAATGACTCCAATTACCACTGAGTTATTCAGTTTTCCTATAATTTCCTTATTTCTGTTAAAAATCTTGGCTGGCAACCGCCTAACACTATATTATATGTCATTATGTAGATATTGAATTGTTATGAATCGTCGTGTATTATAATCTGTTTTGGTCTATATCTTAAGAACCATTTAACATATTTTCACGAAATAAATCGCAAACTCGAGTACATGCACTACTCTCATCGCGGTCGCCAACCCGGGTCGCTATGGCTGAAACAAAGTACCTTATTCTCTACCATGTTTGGTATTACTTTATTGTTTTTTTTTTTCAAAATAACACATATTTCACTGAACTTCCCTACACTGACACACCACTAGGTTGCTTGCATATGACACTCGAGGATCACATATGTGTATTTTTACCTAACACAAAGAGAAACTACCTAATTATATCAAACATATATATTTTTCCGAAATGGAAATGTTATCTTGTCTTCTGCAATGGTTTATTTTGATGCACCCTGTATATATATTTTGGATGTCATAGCAAAATATGTTGTTTTCATATTCTACACATCAGGATACGTACGAAAGGAACAAATAAGCACAAAAAGAATAAAATAATGAATTTAGTAACATATATTCTACATGAACGACTTTAACCCTTACCTTCTCAATGAGATCACATGACGCACACCTTCTGTAAAAAATTGACTCCAATTACCACTGAGTTATTCAATTATCCTATAATTTCCTTATTTATCTTAAAAGTGTTGGCTGGCAACCGCCTAACAATATATTATATGTCATTATGTACATATTGAATTGTTATGAATTGTCGTGTATTATAATGTGTTTTGGTCTATATCTTAAGAACCATTTAACATATTTTCACGAAATAAAGCGCAACTCGAGTACATGCACTGCTCTCATCGCTGTCGCCAACCCGGGTCCCTATGACTGAAACAAAGTACCGGTACCTTATTCTCTACCATGTTTGGTACTGCTTTATTGTTTTTTTCAAAATAATACATATTTCACTGCACTTCCTTACACTGACACACCACTAGGATGCTTGCATATGACACCCGAGGACCACATATGTGTATTTTTACGTAACACAAAGAGAAACTACCTAATTATATCAAACTTTTATATTTTTCTGAAATGGAAGTGTTATCTTGTCTTCTGCAACGGTTTATTTTGATGAATCCTGTATATATATTTTCGATGTCAGAGCAAAATATGTTGTTTTCATATTCTACACATCAGGATACGTACGAAAGGAACAAATTAGCACAAAAAGAATAAAATAATGAATTTAGTAACATATATTCTACATGAACGACTTTAACCCTTACCTTCTCAATGAGATCACATGACGCACTCCTTCTGTAAAAAAAATTGACTCCAATTACCACTGAGTTATTCATTTTTCCTATAATTTCCTTATTTGTCTTAAAAATGTTGGTTGGCAACCGCCTAACAATATATTATATGTCATTATGTACATGTTGAATTGTTATGAATTGTCGTGTATTATAATCTGTTTTGGTCTATATCTTAAGAACCGTTTTACATATTTTCACGAAATAAAGCGCATGCACTTCTCTCATCGCGGTCGCCAACCCGGGTCACTATGGCTGAAACAAAGTGCATTATTCTCTACTAAGTTTGGTACTATTTTATTGTTTTTTTCAAAATAACATATTTCGCTGCACATCCTTACACTGACACACCACTGGTTTGCTTGCATATGACACCCGAGGATCACATACGTGTATTTTTACGTAACACAAAGAGAAACTACCTAATTATATCAAACTTTTATATTTTTCTGAAATGGAAGTGTTATCTTGTCTTCTGCAACGGTTTATTTTGATGCATCCTGTATTTATATTTTCGATGTCAGAGCAAAATATGTTGTTTTCATATTCTACACATCAGGATACGTACGAAAGGAACAAATTAGCACAAAAAGAATAAAATAATGAATTTAGTAACATATATTCTACATGAACGACTTTAACCCTTACCTTCTCAATGAGATCACATGACGCACACCTTCTGTAAAAAATTGATTCCAATTACCACTGAGTTATTCAATTATCCTATAATTTCCTTATTTATCTTAAAAGTGTTGGCTGGCAACCGCCTAACAATATATTATATGTCATTATGTACATATTGAATTGTTATGAATTGTCGTGTATTATAATGTGTTTTGGTCTATATCTTAAGAACCATTTAACATATTTTCACGAAATAAAGCGCAACTCGAGTACATGCACTGCTCTCATCGCTGTCGCCAACCCGGGTCCCTATGACTGAAACAAAGTACCGGTACCTTATTCTCTACCATGTTTGGTACTGCTTTACTGTTTTTTTCAAAATAATACATATTTCACTGCACTTCCTTACACTGACACACCACTAGGATGCTTGCATATGACACCCGAGGACCACATATGTGTATTTTTACGTAACACAAAGAGAAACTACCTAATTATATCAAACTTTTATATTTTTCTGAAATGGAAGTGTTATCTTGTCTTCTGCAACGGTTTATTTTGATGAATCCTGTATATATATTTTCGATGTCAGAGCAAAATATGTTGTTTTCATATTCTACACATCAGGATACGTACGAAAGGAACAAATTAGCACAAAAAGCATAAAATAATGAATTTAGTAACATATATTCTACATGAACGACTTTAACCCTTACCTTCTCAATGAGATCACATGACGCACACCTTCTGTAAAAAATTGACTCCAATTACCACTGAGTTATTCAATTATCCTATAATTTCCTTATTTATCTTAAAAGTGTTGGCTGGCAACCGCCTAACAATATATTATATGTCATTATGTACATATTGAATTGTTATGAATTGTCGTGTATTATAATGTGTTTTGGTCTATATCTTAAGAACCATTTAACATATTTTCACGAAATAAAGCGCAACTCGAGTACATGCACTGCTCTCATCGCGGTCGCCAACCCGGGTCCCTATGACTGAAACAATGTACCGGTACCTTATTCTCTACCATGTTTGGTACTGCTTTATTGTTTTTTTCAAAATAACACATATTTCACTGCACTTCCTTACACTGACACACCACTAAAATGCTTGCATATGACACCCGAGGACCACATATGTGTATTTTTACGTAACACAAAGAGAAACTATCTAATTATATCAAACTTTTATATTTTTCTGAAATGGAAGTGTTATCTTGTCTTCTGCAACGGTTTATTTTGATGCACCCTGTATATATATTTTCGATGTTAGTACAAAATATGTTGTTTTCATATTCTACACATCAGGATAGGTACGAAAGGGAAAAATTAGCAGAAAAAGCATAAAATAATGAAGTTAGTAACATGTGTTCTACATTAACGACTTTAACCCTTACCTTCTCAATAAGATCACACGACGCACACCTCCTGGAAAAAAATGACTCCAATTACCACTGAGTTATTCAATTATCCTATAATTTCCTTATTTATCTTAAAAGTGTTGGCTGGCAACCGCCTAACAATATATTATATGTCATTATGTACATATTGAATTGTTATGAATCGTCGTGTATTATAATCTGTTTTGGTCTATATCTTAAGAACCATTTAACATATTTTCACGAAATAAATCGCAAACTCGAGTACATGCACTACTCTCATCGCGGTCGCCAACCCGGGTCGCTATGGCTGAAACAAAGTACCTTATTCTCTACCATGTTTGGTATTACTTTATTGTTTTTTTTGAAAATAACACATATTTCACTGAACTTCCCTACACTGACACACCACTAGGTTGCTTGCATATGACACCCGAGGATCACATATGTGTATTTTTACGTAACACAAAGAGAAACTACCTAATTATATCAAACATTTATATTTTTCTGAAATGGAAATGTTATTTTGTCTTCTGCAACGGTTTATTTTGATGCACCCTGTATATATATTTTCGATGTTCGAGCAAAATATGCTGTTTTCATATTCTACACATCAGGATACGTACGAAAGGCACAAATTATCACAAAAATCATAAAATAATGAATTTAGTAACATATATTCTACATTAACGACTTTAACCCTTACCTTCTCAATGAGATCACATGACGCACACCTTCTGTAAAAAATTCACACCAATTACCACTGCCTTATTCATTTTTGTGATAATTTTCTTCCTTCACGTAAAAATGTTGGCTGGCAGCCGCCTAACAACATATTATAAGTCATTATGTACATGTTGAATTGTTATGAATTGTCGTGTATTATAATCTGTTTTGGTCTATATCTTAAGAACCATTTAACATATGTACACGAAATAAAGCGCAACTCGAGTACATGCACTACTCTCATCGCGGTCGCCAACCCGGGTCCCTATGGCTGAAACAAAGTACCTTATTCTCTACCATGTTTGGTACTGCTTTATTGTTTTTTTCAAAATAACACATATGTCACTGCACATCCTTACACTCACAAACAAACCAGGTTGCTTGCATATGACACCCGAGAATCAGATATGTGTATTTTTACGTAACACAAAGAGAAACTACCTAATTATATCAAACATTTATATTTTTCTGAAATGGAAATGTTATCTTGTCCGCTACAACGGTTTATTTCGATGCACCCTGTATATATATTTTCGATGTCAGAGCGAAATATGTTGTTTACATATTCTACGCATCAGGATAGGTTCGAAAGGCAAAAATTACCAGAAAAATCATAAAATAATGAAGTTAGTAACATATATTCTGCATGAACGACTTTAACCCTTACCTTCTCAATCAGATCACATGACGAACACCTTCTGAAAAAAATGACTCCAATTACCACTGAGTTATTCATTTTTCCTATAATATCTTTATTTGTCTTAAAAATGTTGGCTGGCAACCGCCTAACAATATATTATATGTCATTATGTACATATTGAATTGTTATGAATCGTCGTGTATTATAATCTGTTTTGGTCTATATCTTAAGAACCATTTAACATATTTTCACGAAATAAATCGCAAACTCGAGTACATGCACTACTCTCATCGCGGTCGCCAACCCGGGTCCCTATGGCTGAAACAAAGTACCTTATTCTCTACCATGTTTGGTACTACTTTATTGTTTTTTTCAAAATAACACATATTTCACTGCACATCCTTACACTGACACACCACTAAATTGCTTGCATATGACCCCCGAGGATCACATATGTGTTTTTTTACGAAACACAAAGAGAAACTGCCTAATTATATCAAACATTTATATTTTTCTGAAATGGAAATGTTATCTTGTCTTCTGCAACGGTTTATTTTGATGCACCCTGTATATATATTTTCGATGTCAGAGCAAAATATGTTGTTTTCATATTCTAGACATCAGGATACGTACGAAAAGCACAAATTAGCACAAAGAGCATAAAATAATGAATTTAGTAACATATATTCTACATTAACGACTTTAACCCTTACATTCTCAATGAGATCACATGACGCACACCTTCTGTAAAAAATTGACTCCAATTACCACTGAGTTATTCATTTTTCCTATAATTTCCTTTTTTATCTTAAAAATGTTGGCTGGCAACCGCCTAACAATATATTATATGTCATTATGTACATATTGAATTGTTATGAATTGTCGTGTATTATAATGTGTTTTGGTCTATATCTTAAGAACCATTTAACATATTTTCAAGAAATAAAGTGCAACTCGAGTACATGCACTACTCTCATCGCGGTCGCCAACCCGGGTCCCTATGGCTGAAACAAAATACCTTAATTTCTACCATGTTTGGTACTACTTTATTGTTTTTTTCAAAATAACACATATTTCACTGCACATCCTTACACTCACAAACAAACCAGGTTGCTTGCAAATGACACCCGAGGATCACATATGTGTATTTTTACGTAACACAAAGAGAAACTACCTAATTAAATCAAACATATATATTTTTCTGAAATGGAAATGTTATCTTGTCTTCTGCAACGGTTTATTTTGATGCACCCTGTATATATACTTTCGATGTCAGAGCAAAATATGTTCTTTTCATATCCTACACATCAGGATACGTATGAAAGGAACAAATTACCACAAAAAGCATAAAATAATGAATTTAGTAACATATATTCTACATGAACGACTTTAACCCTTAAGTTTTTAATGAGATCACATGACGCACACCTTCTGTGAAAAATTGACTCCAATTACCACTGAGTTATTCAGTTATCCAATAATTTCTTTATTTATCTTAAAAGTGTTGGCTGGCAACCGCCTAACAATATATTATATGTTATTATTTACATATTGAATTGTTATGAATTGTCGTGTATTATAATGTGTTTTGGTCTATATCTTAAGAACCATTTAACATATTTTCACGAAATAAAGCGCAACTCGAGTACATGCACTACTCTCATCGCGGTCGCCAACCCGGGTCCCTATGGCTGAAACAAAATACCTTAATCTTTACCATGTTTGGTACTACTTTATTGTTTTTTTCAAAATAACACATATTTCACTGGACATCCTTACACTTACACACCACTAGGTTGCTTGCATATGACCCCCGAGGATCACATATGTGTATTTTTACGTAACACAAAGAGAAACTACCTAATTATATCAAACTTTTATATTTTTCTGAAATGGGAGTGTTATCTTGTCATCTGCAACGGTTTATTTTGATGCACCCTGTATACATATTTTCGATGTCAGAACAAGATATGTTGTTTTCATATTCAACACATCAGGATAGGTACGAATGGCCAAAATTAGCAGAAAAAGCATAAAATAATGAAGTTAGTAACATATATTCTACATGAACGACTTTAACCCTTACCTTCTCAATGTGATCACATGACGCACAGCTTCTGTAAAAAAATGACTCCAATTACCACTGAGTTATTCATTTTTCCTATAAATTCCTTATTTGTCTTAAAAATGTTGGCTGGCAACCGCCTAACAATATATTATATGCCACTAAGTACATATTGAGTTGTTATGAATTGTCGTGTATTATAATCTGTTTTGGTGTATATCTTAATAACCATTTATCATATTTTCACGAAATAAAGCGCAAACTCGAGTACATGCACTTCTCTCATCGCGGTCGCCAACCCGGGTCCCTATGGCTGAAACAAAGTACCTTATTCTCTACCATTTTGGTAGTACTTTATTGTTTTTTTCAAAAAAACACATATTTCACTGCACTTCCTTACACTGACACACCACTAGGTTGCTTGCATATGAGACCCGGGGATCACATACGTGTATTTTTACGTAACACAAAGAGAAACTACGTAATTATATCAAACTTCTATATTTTTCTGAAATCGAAGTGTTATCTTGTCTTCTGCAACGGTTTATTTTGATGCACCCTGTATATATATTTTCGATGTCAGAACAAAATATGTTGTTTTCATATGCTACACATCAGGATAGGTACGAAAGGCGCAATTAGCACAAAAAGCATAAAATAATTCATTTAGTAACATATATTCTACATTAACGACTTTAACCCTTACCTTCTCAATGAGATCACATGACGCACACCTTCTGTAAAAAATTGACTCCAATTACCACTGAGTTATTCATTTTTCCTATAATTTCCTTATTTCTCTTAAAAATGTTGCTTGGCAACCGCCTAACAATATATTATATGTCATTATGTACATATTGAATTGTTATGAATTGTCGTGTATTATAATGTGTTTTGGTCTATATCTTAAGAACCATTTAAAATATTTTCACGATATAAAGCGCAAACTCGAGTACATGAACTTCTCTCATCGCGGTCGCCAACCCTGGTCCCTATGGCTGAAACAAAGTACCTTATTCTCTACCATGTTTGGTACTACTTTATTGTTTTTTTGAAAATAACACATATTTCACTGCACTTCCTTACACTGACACACCACTAGGTTGCTTGCATATGACACCCGAGGACCACATATGTGTATTTTTACGTAACACAAAGAGAAACTACCTAATTATATCAAACTTTTATATTTTTCTTAATTGGAAATGTTATCTTGTCTTCTGCAACGGTTTATTTTGATGCACCCTGTATATATATTTTCGATGTCAGTAAAAAATATGTTGTTTTTATATTCTACACATCAGGATAGGTACGAATTGCAAAAATTAGCAGAAAAAGCATAAAATGATAAAGTTAGTAACATATATTCTACATGAACGACTTTATCCCTTACCTTCTCAATGAGATCACATGACGCACACCTTCTGTAAAAAATTGACTCCAATTACCACTGAGTTATTCAGTTTTCCTATAATTATCTTATTTGTCTTAAAAATGTTGGCTGGCAACTGCCTAACAATATATTATATGTCATTATGTACATATTGAATTGTTATGAATTGTCGTGTATTATAATGTGTTTTGGTCTATATCTTAAGAACCCTTTAGCATATTTTCACGAAATCAAGCTCAAACTCGAGTACATGCACTTCTCTCATCGCGGTCGCCAACCCGGGTCGCTATGGCTGAAACAAAGTACCTTATTCTCTACCATGTTTGGTACTACTTTATTGTTTTTTTGAAAATAACACATATTTCACTGCACTTTCTTACACTTACACACCACTAGGTTGCTTGCATATGACACCCGAAGATCACATATGTGTATTTTTACGTAACACAAAGAGAAACTACCTAATTATATCAAACATTTATATTTTCCTGTAATGGAAATGTTATCTTGTCTTCTGCAACGGTTTATTTTGATGCACCCTGTATATATATTTTCGATGTCAGAGCAAAAAGTGTTGTTTTCATATTCTACACATCAGGATACGTACGAAAGGCACAAATTAGCACAAAGAGCATAAAATAATTCATTTAGTAACATATATTCTACATTAACGACTTTAACCCTTACCTTCTCAATGAGATCACATGACGCACACCTTCTGTAAAAAATTGACTCCAATTACCACTGAGTTATTCATTTTTCCTATAATTTCCTTTTTTTCTTAAAAATGTTGGCTGGCAACCGCCTAACAATATATTATATGTCATTATGTACATATTGAATTGTTATGAATTGTCGTGTATTATAATGTGTTTTGGTCTATATCTTAAGAACCATTTAACATATTTTCACGAAATAAAGCGCAAACTCGAGTACATGCACTACTCTCATAGCGGTCGCCAACCCGGGTCCCTATGGCTGAAACAAAGTACCTTATTCTCTACCATGTTTGGTACTACTTTATTGTTTTTTTCAAAATAACGCATATTTCACAGCACTTCCTTACACTGACACACCACTAGGTTGCTTGCATATGAGACCCGATTATCACATACGTGTGTTTTTACGTGACACAAAGAGAAACTACGTTATTATATCAAACTTCTATATTTTTCTGAAATCGAAGTGTTATCTTGTCTTCTGCAACGGTTCATTTTGATGCACCCTGTATACATATTTTCGATGTCAGAACAAAATATGTTGTTTTCATATGCTACACATCAGGATAGGTACGAGAGGCACAATTAGCACAAAAAGCATAAAATAATGTAGGCAGTAACATATATTCTACATGAACGACTCTAACCCTTACCTTCTCAATGAGATCACATGACGCACACCTTCTGTAAAAAATTGACTCCAATTACCACTGAGTTATTCATTTTTCCTATAATTTCCTCATTTCTCTTAAAAATGTTGGTTGGCAACCGCCTAACAATATATTATATGTCATTATGTACATATTGAATTGTTATGAATTGTCGTGTATTATAATGTGTTTTGGTCTATATCTTAAGAACCATTTAACATATTTTCACGAAATAAAGCGCAAACTCGAGTACATGCACTACTCTCATCGCGGTCGCCAACCCGGGTCCCTATGGCTGAAACAAAGTACCTTATTCTCTACCATGTTTGGTACTACTTTATTGTTTTTTCAAAATAACACATATTTCACTGCACTTCTTTACACTGACACACCACTAGGTTGCTTGCATATGAGACCCGAGGATCACATACGTGTATTTTTACGTGACACAAAAAGAGAAACCACGTAATTATATCAAACTTCTATATTTTTCTGAAATCGAAGTGTTATCTTGTGTTCTGCAATGGTTCATTTTGATGCACCCTGTATACATATTTTCGATGTCAGAACAAAATATGTTTTTTTCATATGCTACACATCAGGATAGGTACGAGAGGCACAATTAGCACAAAAAGGATAAAATAATGTAGTCAGTAACATATATTCTACATGAACGACTTTAACCCTTACCTTCTCAATGAGATCACATGACGTACACCTTCTGTAAAAAATTGACTCCAATTACCACTGAGTTATTCATTTTTCCTATAATTTCCTTATTTCTCCTAAAAGTGTTGGTTGGCAACCGCCTAACAATATATTATATGTCATTATGTACATATTGAATTGTTATGAATTGTCGTGTATTATAATGTGTTTTGGTCTATATCTTAAGAACCATTTAACGTATTTTCACGAAATAAAAAGCAAACTCGAGTACATGAACTTCTCTCATCGCGGTCGCCAACCCTGGTCCCTATGGCTGAAACAAAGTACCTTATTCCCTACCATGTTTGGTACTACTTTATTGTTTTTTTTGAAAATAACACATATTTCACTGCACTTCCTTACGCTGACACACCACTAGGTTGCTTGCATATGACACCCGAGGACCACCTATGTGTATTTTTACGTAACACAAAGAGAAACTACCTAATTATATCAAACTTTTATATTTTTCTGAAATGGAAATGTTATCTTGTCTTCTGCAACGGTTTATTTTGATGCACCCTGTAAATATATTTTCGATGTCAGTACAAAATATGTTGTTTTTATATTCTACACATCAGGATAGGTACGAATGGCAAAAATTAGCAGAAAAAGCATAAAATGATAAAGTTAGTAACATATATTCTACATGAACGACTTTAACCCTTACCTTCTCAATAAGATCACACGACGCACACCTTGTGTAAAAAAATGACTCCAATTACCACTGAGTTATTCAGTTTTCCTATAATTTTCTTATTTTTCTAAAAAATGTTGGTTGGCAACCGCCTAACAATATATTATATGTCATTATGTAGATACTGAATTGTTATGAATTGTCGTGTATTATAATCTGTTTTGGTCTATATCTTAAGAACCATTTAACGTATTTTCACGAAATAAATAGAAAACTCGAGTACATGCACTACTCTCATCGCGGTCGCCAACCCGGGTCCCTATGGCTGAAAAAAAGTACTTTTTCTCTACCATGTTTGGTACTACTTTATTGTTTTTTTCAAAATAACACATATTTCACTGCACTTCCTTACACTAACACACCACTAGGTTGCTTGCATATGAGACCCGGGGATCACATATGTGTATTTTTACGTAACACAAAGAGAAACTACGTAATTATATCAAACTTCTATATTTTTCTGAAATGGAAATGTTATCTTGTCTTCTGTCACGGTTTATTTTGATGCACCCTGTATATATATTTTCGATGTCAGAACAAAATATGTTGCTTTCATATGCTACATATCAGGATAGGTACGAAAGGCGCAATTAGCACAAAAGCATGAAATAATTCATTTAGTAACATATATTCTACATTAACGACTTTAACCCTTACCTTCTCAATGAGATCACATGACGCACACCTTCTGTGAAAAATTGACTCCAATTACCACTGAGTTATTCATTTTTCCTATAATTTCCTTATTTCTCTTAAAAATGTTGATTGGCAACCGCCTAACAATATATTATATGTCATTATGTACATATTGAATTGTTATGAATTGTCGTGTATTATAATGTGTTTTGGTCTATATCTTAAGAACCATTTAAAATATTTTCACGATATAAAGCGCAAACTCGAGTACATGAACTTCTCTCATCGCGGTCGCCAACCTGGTCCCTATGGCTGAAACAAAGTACCTTATTCTCTACCATGTTTGGTACTACTTTATTGTTTTTTTGAAAATAACACATATTTCACTGCACTTCCTTACACTGACACACCACTAGGTTGCTTGCATATGACACCCGAGGACCACATATGTGTATTTTTACGTAACACAAAGAGAAACTACCTAATTATATCAAACATATATATTTTTCTGAAATGGAAATGTTATCTTGTCTTCTGCAACGGTTTATTTTGATGCACCCTGTATATATCTTTTCGATGTCAGTACAAAATATGTTGTTTTTATATTCTACACATCAGGATAGGTACGAATGGCAAAAATTAGCAGAAAAAGCATAAAATGATAAAGTTAGTAACATATATTCTACATGAACGTCTTTAACCCTTACCTTCTCAATGAGATCACATGACGCACACCTTCTGTAAAAAATTGACTCCAATTACCACTGAGTTATTCAGTTTTCCTATAATTTCCTTATTTGTCTTAAAAATGTTGGCTGACAACTGCCTAACAATATATTATATGTCATTATGTACATATTGAATTGTTATCAATTGTCGTGTATTATAATGTGTTTCGGTCTATATCTTAAGAACCCTTTAGCATATTTTCACGAAATCAAGCTCAAACTCGAGTACATGCACTTCTCTCATCGCGGTCGCCAACCCGGGTCGCTATGGCTGAAACAAAGTACCTTATTCTCTACCATGTTTGGTACTACTTTATTGTTTTTTTGAAAATAACACATATTTCACTGCACTTCCTTACACTGACACACCACTAGGTTGCTTGCATATGACACGCGAGGTCCACATATGTGTATTTTTACGTAACACAAAGAGAAACTACCTAATTATATCAAACTTTTATATTTTTCTTAAATGGAAATGTTATCTTGTCTTCTGCAACGGTTTATTTTGATGCACCCTGTATATATATTTTCGATGTCAGTATAAAATATGTTGTTTTTATATTCTACACATCAGGATAGGTACGAATGGCAAAAATTAGCAGAAAAAGCATAAAATGATAAAGTTAGTAACATATATTCTACATGAACGACTTTAACCCTTACCTTCTCAATGAGATCACATGACGCACACCTTCTGTAAAAAATTGACTCCAATTACCACTGAGTTATTCAGTTTTCCTATAATTATCTTCTTTGTCTTAAAAATGTTGGCTGGCAACTGCCTAACAATATATTATATGTCATTATGTACATATTGAATTGTTATGAATTGTCGTGTATTATAATGTGTTTTGGTGTATATCTTAAGAACCCTTTAGCATATTTTCACGAAATCAAGCTCAAACTCGAGTACATGCACTTCTCTCATCGCAGTCGCCAACCCGGGTCGCTATGGCTGGAACAAAGTACCTTATTCTCTACCATGTTTGGTACTACTTTATTGTTTTTTTCAAAATAACACATATTTCACTGCACTTCCTTACACTTACACACCACTAGGTTGCTTGCATATGACACCCGAGGATCACATATGTGTATTTTTACGTAACACAAAGAGAAACTACCTAATTATATCAAACATTTATATTTTCCTGAAATGGAAATGTTATCTTGTCTTCTGCAACGGTTTATTTTGATGCACCCTGTATATATATTTTCGATGTTAGAGCAAAAAGTGTTGTTTTCATATTCTACACATCTGGATACGTACGAAAGGCACAAATTAGCACAAAGAGCATAAAATAATTCATTTATTATCATATATTCTACATTAACGACTTTAACCCTTACCTTCTCAATGAGATCACATGACGCACACCTTCTTAAAAAAATTCACACCAATTACCACTGAGTTATTCATTTTTCCTATAATTTCCTTTTTTTCTTAAAAATGTTGGCTGGCAACCGCCTAACAATATATTATATGTCATTATGTACATATTGAATTGTTATGAATTGTCGTGTATTATAATGTGTTTTGGTCTATATCTTAAAAACCATTTAACATATTTTAACGAAATAAAGCGCAACTCGAGTACATGCACTACTCTCATCGCGGTCGCCAACCCGGGTCCCTATGACTGAAACCAAATACCTTAATCTCTACCATGTTTGGTACTACTTTAGTGTTTTTTTCAAAATAACACATATTTCACTGCACATCCTTACACTCACAAACAAACCAGGTTGCTTGCAAATGACACCTGAGAATCACATATGTGTATTTTTACGTAACACAAAGAGAAACTACCTAATTAAATCAAACATATATATTTCTCTGAAATGGAAATGTTATCTTGTCATCTGCAACGGTTTATTATGATGCACCCTGTATATATATTTTCGATGTCAGAGCAAAATATGTTGTTTTCATATCCTACACATCAGGATACGTACGAAAGGAACAAATTAGCACAAAAAGCATAAAATTATGTAGTCAGTAACATATATTCTACATGAACGACCTTAACCCTTACCTTCTCAATGAGGTCACATGACGCACACCTTCTGTAAAAAATTGACTCCAATTACCACTGAGTTATTCATTTTTCCTATAATTTCCTTATTTCTCTTAAAAATGTTGGTTGGCAAAAGCCTAACAATATATTATATGTCATTATGTACATATTGAATTGTTATGAATTGTCGTGTATTATAATGTGTTTTGGTCTATATCTTAAGAACCATTTAAAATATTTTCACGATATAAAGCGCAAACTCGAGTACATGAACTTCTCTCATCGCGGTCGCCAACCCTGGTCCCTATGGCTGAAACAAAGTACCTTATTCTCTACCATGTTTGGTACTACTTTATTGTTTTTTTGAAAATAGCACATATTTCACTGCACTTCCTTACACTGACACACCACTAGGTTGCTTGCATATGACACCCGAGGACAACATATGTGTATTTTTACGTAACACAAAGAGAAACTACCTCATTATATCAAACATATCTATTTTTTCTGAAATGGAAATGTTATCTTGTTTTCTGCAACTGTTTATTTTGATGCACCCTGTATATATATTTTCGATGTCAGTAAAAAATATGTTGTTTTTATATTCTACACATCAGGATAGGTACGAATGGCAAAAATTAGCAGAAAAAGCATAAAATGATAAAGTTAGTAACATATATTCTACATGAACGACTTTAACCCTTACCTTCTCAATGAGATCACATGACGCACACCTTCTGTAAAAAATTGACTCCAATTACCACTGAGTTATTCAGTTTTCCTATAATTTCCTTATTTGTCTTAAAAATGTTGGCTGGCAACTGCCTAACAATATATTATATGTCATTATGTACATATTGAATTGTTATGAATTGTCGTGTATTATAATGTGTTTTGGTCTATATCTTAAGAACCCTTTAGCATATTTTCACGAAATCAAGCTCAAACTCGAGTACATGCACTTCTCTCATCGCGGTCGCCAACCCGGGTCGCTATGGCTGAAACAAAGTACCTTATTCTCTACCATGTTTGGTACTACTTTATTGTTTTTTTCAAAATAACACATATTTCACTGCACATCCTTACACTCACAAACAAACCAGGTTGCTTGCAAATGACACCCGAGGATCACATATGTGTATTTTTACGTAACACAAAGAGAAACTACCTAATTAAATCAAACATATATATTTTTCTGAAATGGAAATGTTATCTTGTCTTCTGCAACGGTTTATTTTGATGCACCCTGTATATATACTTTCGATGTCAGAGCAAAATATGTTCTTTTCATATCCTACACATCAGGATACGTACGAAAGGAACAAATTACCACAAAAAGCATAAAATAATGAATTTAGTAACATATATTCTACATGAACGACTTTAACCCTTAAGTTCTCAATGAGATCACATGACGCACACCTTCTGTAAAAAATTGACTCCAATTACCACTGAGTTATTCAGTTATCCAATAATTTCTTTATTTATCTTAAAAGTGTTGGCTGGCAACCGCCTAACAATATATTATATGTTATTATGTACATATTGAATTGTTATGAATTGTCGTGTATTATAATGTGTTTTGGTCTATATCTTAAGAACCATTTAACATATTTTCACGAAATAAAGCGCAACTCGAGTACATGCACTACTCTCATCGCGGTCGCCAACCCGGGTCCCTATGGCTGAAACAAAATACCTTAATCTCTACCATGTTTGGTACTACTTTATTGTTTTTTTCAAAATAACACATATTTCACTGCACATCCTTACACTTACACACCACTAGGTTGCTTGCATATGACCCCCGATGATCACATATGTGTATTTTTACGTAACACAAAGAGAAACTACCTAATTATATCAAACTTTTATATTTTTCTGAAATGGGAGTGTTATCTTGTCTTCTGCAACGGTTTATTTTGATGCACCCTGTATACATATTTTCGATGTCAGAACAAAATATGTTGTTTTCATATTCAACACATCAGGATAGGTACGAATGGCCAAAAATTAGCAGAAAAAGCATAAAATAATGAAGTTAGTAACATATATTCTACATGAACGAATTTAACCCTTACCTTCTCAATGTGATCACATGACGCACAGCTTCTGTAAAAAAATGACTCCAATTACCACTGAGTTATTCATTTTTCCTATAAATTCCTTATTTGTCTTAAAAATGTTGGCTGGCAACCGCCTAACAATATATTATATGCCATTAAGTACATATTGAGTTGTTATGAATTGTCGTGTATTATAATCTGTTTTGGTGTATATCTTAAGAACCATTTAACATATTTTCACGAAATAAAGCGCAAACTCGAGTACATGCACTTCTCTCATCGCGGTCGCCAACCCGGGTCCCTATGGCTGAAAGAAAGTACCTTATTCTCTACCATTTTGGTAGTACTTTATTGTTTTTTTTCAAAATAACACATATTTCACTGCACTTCCTTACACTGACACACCACTAGGTTGCTTGCATATGAGACCCGGGGATCACATACGTGTATTTTTACGTAACACAAAGAGAAACTACGTAATTATATCAAACTTCTATATTTTTCTGAAATCGAAGTGTTATCTTGTCTTCTGCAACGGTTTATTTTGATGCACCCTGTATATATATTTTCGATGTCAGAACAAAATATGTTGTTTTCATATGCTACACATCAGGATAGGTACGAAAGGCGCAATTAGCACAAAAAGCATAAAATAATTCATTTAGTAACATATATTCTACATTAACGACTTTAACCCTTACCTTCTCAATGAGATCACATGACGCACACCTTCTGTAAAAAATTGACTCCAATTACCACTGAGTTATTCATTTTTCCTATAATTTCCTTATTTCTCTTAAAAATGTTGCTTGGCAACCGCCTAACAATATATTATATGTCATTATGTACATATTGAATTGTTATGAATTGTCGTGTATTATAATGTGTTTTGGTCTATATCTTAAGAACCATTTAAAATATTTTCACGATATAAAGCGCAAACTCGAGTACATGAACTTCTCTCATCGCGGTCGCCAACCCTGGTCCCTATGTCTGAAACAAAGTACCTTATTCTCTACCATGTTTGGTACTACTTTATTGTTTTTTTGAAAATAACACATATTTCACTGCACTTCCTTACACTGACACACCACTAGTTGCTTGCATATGACACCCGAGGACCACATATGTGTATTTTTACGTAACACAAAGAGAAACTACCTAATTATATCAAACTTTTATATTTTTCTTAAATGGAAATGTTATCTTGTCTTCTGCAACGGTTTATTTTGATGCACCCTGTATATATATTTTCGATGTCAGTAAAAAATATGTTGTTTTTATATTCTACACATCAGGATAGGTACGAATGGCAAAAATTAGCAGAAAAAGCATAAAATGATAAAGTTAGTAACATATATTCTACATGAACGACTTTAACCCTTACCTTCTCAATGAGATCACATGACGCACACCTTCTGTAAAAAATTGACTCCAATTACCACTGAGTTATTCAGTTTTCCTATAATTATCTTATTTGTCTTAAAAATGTTGGCTGGCAACTGCCTAACAATATATTATATGTCATTATGTACATATTGAATTGTTATGAATTGTCGTGTATTATAATGTGTTTTGGTCTATATCTTAAGAACCCTTTAGCATATTTTCACGAAATCAAGCTCAAACTCGAGTACATGCACTTCTCTCATCGCGGTCGCCAACCCGGGTCGCTATGGCTGAAACAAAGTACCTTATTCTCTACCATGTTTGGTACTACTTTATTGTTTTTTTCAAAATAACACATATTTCACTGCACTTCCTTACACTTACACACCACTAGGTTGCTTGCATATGACACCCGAAGATCACATATGTGTATTTTTACGTAACACAAAGAGAAACTACCTAATTATATCAAACATTTATATTTTCCTGAAATGGAAATGTTATCTTGTCTTCTGCAACGGTTTATTTTGATGCACCCTGTATATATATTTTCGATGTCAGAGCAAAAAGTGTTGTTTTCATATTCTACACATCAGGATACGTACGAAAGGCACAAATTAGCACAAAGAGCATAAAATAATTCATTTAGTAACATATATTCTACATTAACGACTTTAACCCTTACCTTCTCAATGAGATCACATGACGCACACCTTCTGTAAAAAATTGACTCCAATTACCACTGAGTTATTCATTTTTCCTATAATTTCCTTATTTCTCCTAAAAGTGTTGGTTGGCAACCGCCTAACAATATATTATATGTCATTATGTACATATTGAATTGTTATGAATTGTCGTGTATTATAATGTGTTTTGGTCTATATCTTAAGAACCATTTAACATATTTTCACGAAATAAAGCGCAACTCGAGTACATGCACTACTCTCATCGCGGTCGCCAACCCGGGTCCCTATGGCTGAAACAAAATACCTTAATCTCTACCATGTTTGGTACTACTTTATTGTTTTTTTCAAAATAACACATGTTTCACTGCACATCCTTACACTTACACACCACTAGGTTGCTTGCATATGAGACCCGAGGATCACATACGTGTATTTTTACGTGACACAAAGAGAAACTACGTAATTATATCAAACTTCTATATTTTTCTGAAATCGAAGTGTTATCGTGTGTTCTGCAACGGTTCATTTTGATGCACCCTGTATACATATTTTCGATGTCAGAACAAAATATGTTGTTTTCATATGCTACACATCAGGATAGGTACGAGAGGCACAATTAGCACAAAAAGGATAAAATAATGTAGTCAGTAACATATATTCTACATGAACGACTTTAACCCTTACCTTCTCAATGAGATCACATGACGCACACCTTCTGTAAAAAATTGACTCCAATTACCACTGAGTTATTCATTTTTCCTATAATTTCCTTATTTCTCCTAAAAGTGTTGGTTGGCAACCGCCTAACAATATATTATATGTCATTATGTACATATTGAATTGTTATGAATTGTCGTGTATTATAATGTGTTTTGGTCTATATCTTAAGAACCATTTAACATATTTTCACGAAATAAAGCGCAAACTCGAGTACATGCACTACTCTCATAGCGGTCGCCAACACCGGTCCCTATGGCTGAAACAAAGTACCTTATACTCTACCATGTTTGGTACTACTTTATTGTTTTTTTCAAAATAACGCATATTTCACAGCACTTCCTTACACTGACACACCACTAGGTTGCTTGCATATGAGACCCGAGGATCACATACGTGTGTTTTTACGTGACACAAAGAGAAACTACGTAATTATATCAAACTTCTATATTTTTCTGAAATCGAAGTGTTATCTTGTCTTCTGCAACGGTTCATTTTCATGCACCCTGTATACATATTTTCGATGTCAGAACAAAATATGTTGTTTTCATATGCTACACATCAGGATAGGTACGAGAGGCACAATTAGCACAAAGAGCATAAAATAATGTAGTCAGTAACATATATTCTACATGAACGACTTTAACCCTTACCTTCTCAATGAGATCACATGACGCACACCTTCTGTAAAAAATTGACTCCAATTACCACTGAGTTATTCATTTTTCCTATAATTTCCTTATTTCTCCTAAAAGTGTTGGTTGGCAACCGCCTAACAATATATTATATGTCATTATGTACATATTGAATTGTTATGAATTGTCGTGTATTATAATGTGTTTTGGTCTATATCTTAAGAACCCTTTAGCATATTTTCACGAAATCAAGCTCAAACTCGAGTACATGCACTTCTCTCATCGCGGTCGCCAACCCGGGTCGCTATGGCTGAAACAAAGTACCTTATTCTCTACCATGTTTGGTACTACTTTATTGTTTTTTTCAAAATAACACATATTTCACTGCACTTCCTTACACTTACACACCACTAGGTTGCTTGCATATGACACCCGAAGATCACATATGTGTATTTTTACGTAACACAAAGAGAAACTACCTAATTATATCAAACATTTATATTTTCCTGAAATGGAAATGTTATCTTGTCTTCTGCAACGGTTTATTTTGATGCACCCTGTATATATATTTTCGATGTCAGAGCAAAAAGTGTTGTTTTCATATTCTACACATCAGGATACGTACGAAAGGCACAAATTAGCACAAAGAGCATAAAATAATTCATTTAGTAACATATATTCTACATTAACGACTTTAACCCTTACCTTCTCAATGAGATCACATGACGCACACCTTCTGTAAAAAATTGACTCCAATTACCACTGAGTTATTCATTTTTCCTATAATTTCCTTATTTCTCCTAAAAGTGTTGGTTGGCAACCGCCTAACAATATATTATATGTCATTATGTACATATTGAATTGTTATGAATTGTCGTGTATTATAATGTGTTTTGGTCTATATCTTAAGAACCATTTAACATATTTTCACGAAATAAAGCGCAACTCGAGTACATGCACTACTCTCATCGCGGTCGCCAACCCGGGTCCCTATGGCTGAAACAAAATACCTTAATCTCTACCATGTTTGGTACTACTTTATTGTTTTTTTCAAAATAACACATGTTTCACTGCACATCCTTACACTTACACACCACTAGGTTGCTTGCATATGAGACCCGAGGATCACATACGTGTATTTTTACGTGACACAAAGAGAAACTACGTAATTATATCAAACTTCTATATTTTTCTGAAATCGAAGTGTTATCGTGTGTTCTGCAACGGTTCATTTTGATGCACCCTGTATACATATTTTCGATGTCAGAACAAAATATGTTGTTTTCATATGCTACACATCAGGATAGGTACGAGAGGCACAATTAGCACAAAAAGGATAAAATAATGTAGTCAGTAACATATATTCTACATGAACGACTTTAACCCTTACCTTCTCAATGAGATCACATGACGCACACCTTCTGTAAAAAATTGACTCCAATTACCACTGAGTTATTCATTTTTCCTATAATTTCCTTATTTCTCCTAAAAGTGTTGGTTGGCAACCGCCTAACAATATATTATATGTCATTATGTACATATTGATTTGTTATGAATTGTCGTGTATTATAATGTGTTTTGGTCTATATCTTAAGAACCATTTAACATATTTTCACGAAATAAAGCGCAAACTCGAGTACATGCACTACTCTCATAGCGGTCGCCAACACCGGTCCCTATGGCTGAAACAAAGTACCTTATACTCTACCATGTTTGGTACTACTTTATTGTTTTTTTCAAAATAACGCATATTTCACAGCACTTCCTTACACTGACACACCACTAGGTTGCTTGCATATGAGACCCGAGGATCACATACGTGTGTTTTTACGTGACACAAAGAGAAACTACGTAATTATATCAAACTTCTATATTTTTCTGAAATCGAAGTGTTATCTTGTCTTCTGCAACGGTTCATTTTCATGCACCCTGTATACATATTTTCGATGTCAGAACAAAATATGTTGTTTTCATTTGCTACACATCAGGATAGGTACGAGAGGCACAATTAGCACAAAGAGCATAAAATAATGTAGTCAGTAACATATATTCTACATGAACGACTTTAACACTTACCTTCTCAATGAGATCACATGACGCACACCTTCTGTAAAAAATTGACTCCAATTACCACTGAGTTATTCATTTTTCCTATAATTTCCTTATTTCTCCTAAAAGTGTTGGTTGGCAACCGCCTAACAATATATTATATGTCATTATGTACATATTGAATTGTTATGAATTGTCGTGTATTATAATGTGTTTTGGTCTATATCTTAAGAACCATTTAACATATTTTCACGAAATAAAGCGCAAACTCGAGTACATGCACTACTCTCATAGCGGTCGCCAACCCGGGTCCCTATGGCTGAAACAAAGTACCTTATTCTCTACCATGTTTGGTACTACTTTATTGTTTTTTTCAAAATAAGGCATATTTCACAGCACTTCCTTACACTGACACACCACTAAGTTGCTTGCATATGAGACCCGAGGATCACATACGTGTGTTTTTACGTGACACAAAGAGAAACTACGTTATTATATCAAACATTTATATTTTTCTGAAATGGAAGTGTTATCTTGTCTTTTGCAACGGTTTATTTTGAAGCACCCTGTATATATATTTTCGATGTCAGAGCAAAATATGTTGTTTTCATATTCTAGACATCAGGATACGTACGAAAGGCACAAATTAGCACAAAGAGCATAAAATAATGAATTTAGTAACATATACTCTACATTAACGACTTTAACCCTTACATTCTCAATGAGATCACATGACGCACACCTGTCAAAAATTGATTCCAATTACCACTGACTTATTCATTTTTGTGATAATTTTCTTCTTTCACGTAAAAATTTTGGCTGGCAACCGCCTAACAGTATATTATATGTCATTATGTACATATTGAATTGTTATGAATTGTCGTGTATTATAATTTGTTTTGGTCTATATCTTAAGAACCATTTAACATATTTTCAAGAAATAAAGCGCAACTCGAGTACATGCACTACTCTCATCGCGGTCGCCAACCCGGGTCCCTATGACTGAAACAAAATACCTTAATGTCTACCATGTTTGGTACTACTTTATTGTTTTTTTCAAAATAACACATATTTCACTGCACATCCTTACACTCACAAACAAACCTGGTTGCTTGCAAATGACACCGAGGATCAAAAATGTGTATTTTTACGAAACACAAAGAGAAACTACCTAATTATATCAAACATTTATATTTTCCTGAAATGGAAATGTTATCTTGTCTTCTGCAACGGTTTATTTTGATGCACCCTGTATATATATTTTCGATGTTAGAGCAAAAAGTGTTGTTTTCATATTCTACACATCTGGATACGTACGAAAGGCACAAATTAGCACAAAGAGCATAAAATAATTCATTTATTATCATATATTCTACATTAACGACTTTAACCCTTACCTTCTCAATGAGATCACATGACGCACACCTTCTTAAAAAAATTCACACCAATTACCACTGAGTTATTCATTTTTCCTATAATTTCCTTTTTTTCTTAAAAATGTTGGCTGGCAACCGCCTAACAATATATTATATGTCATTATGTACATATTGAATTGTTATGAATTGTCGTGTATTATAATGTGTTTTGGTCTATATCTTAAGAACCATTTAACATATTTTAACGAAATAAAGCGCAACTCGAGTACATGCACTACTCTCATCGCGGTCGCCAACCCGGGTCCCTATGACTGAAACCAAATACCTTAATCTCTACCATGTTTGGTACTACTTTAGTGTTTTTTTCAAAATAACACATATTTCACTGCACATCCTTACACTCACAAACAAACCAGGTTGCTTGCAAATGGCACCTGAGAATCACATATGTGTATTTTTACGTAACACAAAGAGAAACTACCTAATTAAATCAAACATATATATTTCTCTGAAATGGAAATGTTATCTTGTCATCTGCAACGGTTTATTATGATGCACCCTGCATATATATTTTCGATGTCAGAGCAAAATATGTTGTTTTCATATCCTACACATCAGGATACGTACGAAAGGAACAAATTAGCACAAAAAGCATAAAATTATGTAGTCAGTAACATATATTCTACATGAACGACCTTAACCCTTACCTTCTCAATGAGGTCACATGACGCACACCTTCTGTAAAAAATTGACTCCAATTACCACTGAGTTATTCATTTTTCCTATAATTTCCTTATTTCTCTTAAAAATGTTGGTTGGCAAAAGCCTAACAATATATTATATGTCATTATGTACATATTGAATTGTTATGAATTGTCGTGTATTATAATGTGTTTTGGTCTATATCTTAAGAACCATTTAAAATATTTTCACGATATAAAGCGCAAACTCGAGTACATGAACTTCTCTCATCGCGGTCGCCAACCCTGGTCCCTATGGCTGAAACAAACTACCTTATTCTCTACCATGTTTGGTACTACTTTATTGTTTTTTTGAAAATAGCACATATTTCACTGCACTTCCTTACACTGACACACCACTAGGTTGCTTGCATATGACACCCGAGGACCACATATGTGTATTTTTACGTAACACAAAGAGAAACTACCTCATTATATCAAACATATCTATTTTTTCTGAAATGGAAATGTTATCTTGTTTTCTGCAACTGTTTATTTTGATGCACCCTGTATATATATTTTCGATGTCAGTAAAAAATATGTTGTTTTTATATTCTACACATCAGGATAGGTACGAATGGCAAAAATTAGCAGAAAAAGCATAAAATGATAAAGTTAGTAACATATATTCTACATGAACGACTTTAACCCTTACCTTCTCAATGAGATCACATGACGCACACCTTCTGTAAAAAATTGACTCCAATTACCACTGAGTTATTCAGTTTTCCTATAATTTCCTTATTTGTCTTAAAAATGTTGGCTGGCAACTGCCTAACAATATATTATATGTCATTATGTACATATTGAATTGTTATGAATTGTCGTGTATTATAATGTGTTTTGGTCTATATCATAAGAACACTTTAGCATATTTTCACGAAATCAAGCTCAAACTCGAGTACATGCACTTCTCTCATCGCGGTCGCCAACCCGGGTCGCTATGGCTGAAACAAAGTACCTTATTCTCTACCATGTTTGGTACTACTTTATTGTTTTTTTCAAAATAACACATATTTCACTGCACATCCTTACACTCACAAACAAACCAGGTTGCTTGCAAATGACACCCGAGGATCACATATGTGTATTTTTACGTAACACAAAGAGAAACTACCTAATTAAATCAAACATATATATTTTTCTGAAATGGAAATGTTATCTTGTCTTCTGCAACGGTTTATTTTGATGCACCCTGTATATATACTTTCGATGTCAGAGCAAAATATGTTCTTTTCATATCCTACACATCAGGATACGTACGAAAGGAACAAATTACCACAAAAAGCATAAAATAATGAATTTAGTAACATATATTCTACATGAACGACTTTAACCCTTAAGTTCTCAATGAGATCACATGACGCACACCTTCTGTAAAAAATTGACTCCAATTACCACTGAGTTATTCAGTTATCCAATAATTTCTTTATTTATCTTAAAAGTGTTGGCTGGCAACCGCCTAACAATATATTATATGTTATTATGTACATATTGAATTGTTATGAATTGTCGTGTATTATAATGTGTTTTGGTCTATATCTTAAGAACCATTTAACATATTTTCACGAAATAAAGCGCAACTCGAGTACATGCACTACTCTCATCGCGGTCGCCAACCCGGGTCCCTATGGCTGAAACAAAATACCTTAATCTCTACCATGTTTGGTACTACTTTATTGTTTTTTTCAAAATAACACATATTTCACTGCACATCCTTACACTTACACACCACTAGGTTGCTTGCATATGACCCCCGATGATCACATATGTGTATTTTTACGTAACACAAAGAGAAACTACCTAATTATATCAAACTTTTATATTTTTCTGAAATGGGAGTGTTATCTTGTCTTCTGCAACGGTTTATTTTGATGCACCCTGTATACATATTTTCGATGTCAGAACAAAATATGTTGTTTTCATATTCAACACATCAGGATAGGTACGAATGGCCAAAAATTAGCAGAAAAAGCATAAAATAATGAAGTTAGTAACATATATTCTACATGAACGAATTTAACCCTTACCTTCTCAATGTGATCACATGACGCACAGCTTCTGTAAAAAAATGACTCCAATTACCACTGAGTTATTCATTTTTCCTATAAATTCCTTATTTGTCTTAAAAATGTTGGCTGGCAACCGCCTAACAATATATTATATGCCATTAAGTACATATTGAGTTGTTATGAATTGTCGTGTATTATAATCTGTTTTGGTGTATATCTTAAGAACCATTTAACATATTTTCACGAAATAAAGCGCAAACTCGAGTACATGCACTTCTCTCATCGCGGTCGCCAACCCGGGTCCCTATGGCTGAAAGAAAGTACCTTATTCTCTACCATTTTGGTAGTACTTTATTGTTTTTTTTCAAAATAACACATATTTCACTGCACTTCCTTACACTGACACACCACTAGGTTGCTTGCATATGAGACCCGGGGATCACATACGTGTATTTTTACGTAACACAAAGAGAAACTACGTAATTATATCAAACTTCTATATTTTTCTGAAATCGAAGTGTTATCTTGTCTTCTGCAACGGTTTATTTTGATGCACCCTGTATATATATTTTCGATGTCAGAACAAAATATGTTGTTTTCATATGCTACACATCAGGATAGGTACGAAAGGCGCAATTAGCACAAAAAGCATAAAATAATTCATTTAGTAACATATATTCTACATTAACGACTTTAACCCTTACCTTCTCAATGAGATCACATGACGCACACCTTCTGTAAAAAATTGACTCCAATTACCACTGAGTTATTCATTTTTCCTATAATTTCCTTATTTCTCTTAAAAATGTTGCTTGGCAACCGCCTAACAATATATTATATGTCATTATGTACATATTGAATTGTTATGAATTGTCGTGTATTATAATGTGTTTTGGTCTATATCTTAAGAACCATTTAAAATATTTTCACGATATAAAGCGCAAACTCGAGTACATGAACTTCTCTCATCGCGGTCGCCAACCCTGGTCCCTATGTCTGAAACAAAGTACCTTATTCTCTACCATGTTTGGTACTACTTTATTGTTTTTTTGAAAATAACACATATTTCACTGCACTTCCTTACACTGACACACCACTAGTTGCTTGCATATGACACCCGAGGACCACATATGTGTATTTTTACGTAACACAAAGAGAAACTACCTAATTATATCAAACTTTTATATTTTTCTTAAATGGAAATGTTATCTTGTCTTCTGCAACGGTTTATTTTGATGCACCCTGTATATATATTTTCGATGTCAGTAAAAAATATGTTGTTTTTATATTCTACACATCAGGATAGGTACGAATGGCAAAAATTAGCAGAAAAAGCATAAAATGATAAAGTTAGTAACATATATTCTACATGAACGACTTTAACCCTTACCTTCTCAATGAGATCACATGACGCACACCTTCTGTAAAAAATTGACTCCAATTACCACTGAGTTATTCACTTTTCCTATAATTATCTTATTTGTCTTAAAAATGTTGGCTGGCAACTGCCTAACAATATATTATATGTCATTATGTACATATTGAATTGTTATGAATTGTCGTGTATTATAATGTGTTTTGGTCTATATCTTAAGAACCCTTTAGCATATTTTCACGAAATCAAGCTCAAACTCGAGTACATGCACTTCTCTCATCGCGGTCGCCAACCCGGGTCGCTATGGCTGAAACAAAGTACCTTATTCTCTACCATGTTTGGTACTACTTTATTGTTTTTTTCAAAATAACACATATTTCACTGCACTTCCTTACACTTACACACCACTAGGTTGCTTGCATATGACACCCGAAGATCACATATGTGTATTTTTACGTAACACAAAGAGAAACTACCTAATTATATCAAACATTTATATTTTCCTGAAATGGAAATGTTATCTTGTCTTCTGCAACGGTTTATTTTGATGCACCCTGTATATATATTTTCGATGTCAGAGCAAAAAGTGTTGTTTTCATATTCTACACATCAGGATACGTACGAAAGGCACAAATTAGCACAAAGAGCATAAAATAATTCATTTAGTAACATATATTCTACATGAACGACTTTAACCCTTACCTTCTCAATGAGATCACATGACGCACACCTTCTGTAAAAAATTGACTCCAATTACCACTGAGTTATTCATTTTTCCTATAATTTCCTTATTTCTCCTAAAAGTGTTGGTTGGCAACCGCCTAACAATATATTATATGTCATTATGTACATATTGAATTGTTATGAATTGTCGTGTATTATAATGTGTTTTGGTCTATATCTTAAGAACCATTTAACATATTTTCACGAAATAAAGCGCAACTCGAGTACATGCACTACTCTCATCGCGGTCGCCAACCCGGGTCCCTATGGCTGAAACAAAATACCTTAATCTCTACCATGTTTGGTACTACTTTATTGTTTTTTTCAAAATAACACATGTTTCACTGCACATCCTTACACTTACACACCACTAGGTTGCTTGCATATGAGACCCGAGGATCACATACGTGTATTTTTACGTGACACAAAGAGAAACTACGTAATTATATCAAACTTCTATATTTTTCTGAAATCGAAGTGTTATCGTGTGTTCTGCAACGGTTCATTTTGATGCACCCTGTATACATATTTTCGATGTCAGAACAAAATATGTTGTTTTCATATGCTACACATCAGGATAGGTACGAGAGGCACAATTAGCACAAAAAGGATAAAATAATGTAGTCAGTAACATATATTCTACATGAACGACTTTAACCCTTACCTTCTCAATGAGATCACATGACGCACACCTTCTGTAAAAAATTGACTCCAATTACCACTGAGTTATTCATTTTTCCTATAATTTCCTTATTTCTCCTAAAAGTGTTGGTTGGCAACCGCCTAACAATATATTATATGTCATTATGTACATATTGAATTGTTATGAATTGTCGTGTATTATAATGTGTTTTGGTCTATATCTTAAGAACCATTTAACATATTTTCACGAAATAAAGCGCAAACTCGAGTACATGCACTACTCTCATAGCGGTCGCCAACACCGGTCCCTATGGCTGAAACAAAGTACCTTATACTCTACCATGTTTGGTACTACTTTATTGTTTTTTTCAAAATAACGCATATTTCACAGCACTTCCTTACACTGACACACCACTAGGTTGCTTGCATATGAGACCCGAGGATCACATACGTGTGTTTTTACGTGACACAAAGAGAAACTACGTAATTATATCAAACTTCTATATTTTTCTGAAATCGAAGTGTTATCTTGTCTTCTGCAACGGTTCATTTTCATGCACCCTGTATACATATTTTCGATGTCAGAACAAAATATGTTGTTTTCATATGCTACACATCAGGATAGGTACGAGAGGCACAATTAGCACAAAGAGCATAAAATAATGTAGTCAGTAACATATATTCTACATGAACGACTTTAACCCTTACCTTCTCAATGAGATCACATGACGCACACCTTCTGTAAAAAATTGACTCCAATTACCACTGAGTTATTCATTTTTCCTATAATTTCCTTATTTCTCCTAAAAGTGTTGGTTGGCAACCGCCTAACAATATATTATATGTCATTATGTACATATTGAATTGTTATGAATTGTCGTGTATTATAATGTGTTTTGGTCTATATCTTAAGAACCCTTTAGCATATTTTCACGAAATCAAGCTCAAACTCGAGTACATGCACTTCTCTCATCGCGGTCGCCAACCCGGGTCGCTATGGCTGAAACAAAGTACCTTATTCTCTACCATGTTTGGTACTACTTTATTGTTTTTTTCAAAATAACACATATTTCACTGCACTTCCTTACACTTACACACCACTAGGTTGCTTGCATATGACACCCGAAGATCACATATGTGTATTTTTACGTAACACAAAGAGAAACTACCTAATTATATCAAACATTTATATTTTCCTGAAATGGAAATGTTATCTTGTCTTCTGCAACGGTTTATTTTGATGCACCCTGTATATATATTTTCGATGTCAGAGCAAAAAGTGTTGTTTTCATATTCTACACATCAGGATACGTACGAAAGGCACAAATTAGCACAAAGAGCATAAAATAATTCATTTAGTAACATATATTCTACATTAACGACTTTAACCCTTACCTTCTCAATGAGATCACATGACGCACACCTTCTGTAAAAAATTGACTCCAATTACCACTGAGTTATTCATTTTTCCTATAATTTCCTTATTTCTCCTAAAAGTGTTGGTTGGCAACCGCCTAACAATATATTATATGTCATTATGTACATATTGAATTGTTATGAATTGTCGTGTATTATAATGTGTTTTGGTCTATATCTTAAGAACCATTTAACATATTTTCACGAAATAAAGCGCAACTCGAGTACATGCACTACTCTCATCGCGGTCGCCAACCCGGGTCCCTATGGCTGAAACAAAATACCTTAATCTCTACCATGTTTGGTACTACTTTATTGTTTTTTTCAAAATAACACATGTTTCACTGCACATCCTTACACTTACACACCACTAGGTTGCTTGCATATGAGACCCGAGGATCACATACGTGTATTTTTACGTGACACAAAGAGAAACTACGTAATTATATCAAACTTCTATATTTTTCTGAAATCGAAGTGTTATCGTGTGTTCTGCAACGGTTCATTTTGATGCACCCTGTATACATATTTTCGATGTCAGAACAAAATATGTTGTTTTCATATGCTACACATCAGGATAGGTACGAGAGGCACAATTAGCACAAAAAGGATAAAATAATGTAGTCAGTAACATATATTCTACATGAACGACTTTAACCCTTACCTTCTCAATGAGATCACATGACGCACACCTTCTGTAAAAAATTGACTCCAATTACCACTGAGTTATTCATTTTTCCTATAATTTCCTTATTTCTCCTAAAAGTGTTGGTTGGCAACCGCCTAACAATATATTATATGTCATTATGTACATATTGAATTGTTATGAATTGTCGTGTATTATAATGTGTTTTGGTCTATATCTTAAGAACCATTTAACATATTTTCACGAAATAAAGCGCAAACTCGAGTACATGCACTACTCTCATAGCGGTCGCCAACACCGGTCCCTATGGCTGAAACAAAGTACCTTATACTCTACCATGTTTGGTACTACTTTATTGTTTTTTTCAAAATAACGCATATTTCACAGCACTTCCTTACACTGACACACCACTAGGTTGCTTGCATATGAGACCCGAGGATCACATACGTGTGTTTTTACGTGACACAAAGAGAAACTACGTAATTATATCAAACTTCTATATTTTTCTGAAATCGAAGTGTTATCTTGTCTTCTGCAACGGTTCATTTTCATGCACCCTGTATACATATTTTCGATGTCAGAACAAAATATGTTGTTTTCATATGCTACACATCAGGATAGGTACGAGAGGCACAATTAGCACAAAGAGCATAAAATAATGTAGTCAGTAACATATATTCTACATGAACGACTTTAACACTTACCTTCTCAATGAGATCACATGACGCACACCTTCTGTAAAAAATTGACTCCAATTACCACTGAGTTATTCATTTTTCCTATAATTTCCTTATTTCTCCTAAAAGTGTTGGTTGGCAACCGCCTAACAATATATTATATGTCATTATGTACATATTGAATTGTTATGAATTGTCGTGTATTATAATGTGTTTTGGTCTATATCTTAAGAACCATTTAACATATTTTCACGAAATAAAGCGCAAACTCGAGTACATGCACTACTCTCATAGCGGTCGCCAACCCGGGTCCCTATGGCTGAAACAAAGTACCTTATTCTCTACCATGTTTGGTACTACTTTATTGTTTTTTTCAAAATAAGGCATATTTCACAGCACTTCCTTACACTGACACACCACTAAGTTGCTTGCATATGAGACCCGAGGATCACATACGTGTGTTTTTACGTGACACAAAGAGAAACTACGTTATTATATCAAACATTTATATTCTTCTGAAATGGAAGTGTTATCTTGTCTTTTGCAACGGTTTATTTTGAAGCACCCTGTATATATATTTTCGATGTCAGAGCAAAATATGTTGTTTTCATATTCTAGACATCAGGATACGTACGAAAGGCACAAATTAGCACAAAGAGCATAAAATAATGAATTTAGTAACATATACTCTACATTAACGACTTTAACCCTTACATTCTCAATGAGATCACATGACGCACACCTGTCAAAAATTGATTCCAATTACCACTGACTTATTCATTTTTGTGATAATTTTCTTCTTTCACGTAAAAATTTTGGCTGGCAACCGCCTAACAGTATATTATATGTCATTATGTACATATTGAATTGTTATGAATTGTCGTGTATTATAATTTGTTTTGGTCTATATCTTAAGAACCATTTAACATATTTTCAAGAAATAAAGCGCAACTCGAGTACATGCACTACTCTCATCGCGGTCGCCAACCCGGGTCCCTATGACTGAAACAAAATACCTTAATGTCTACCATGTTTGGTACTACTTTATTGTTTTTTTCAAAATAACACATATTTCACTGCACATCCTTACACTCACAAACAAACCTGGTTGCTTGCAAATGACACCGAGGATCAAATATGTGTATTTTTACGAAACACAAAGAGAAACTACCTATATATATCAAACATATATATTTTTCTGAAATGGAAATGTTGTCTTGTCTTCTGCAACGGCTTATTTTGATGCACCCTGTATATATATTTTCGATGTCAGAGCAAAATATGTAGTTTTCATATCCTACACATCAGGATACGTACGAAAGGAACAAATTAGCAAAAAAGCATAAAATAATGAATTTAGTAACATATATTCTACATTAACGACTTTAACCCTTACCTTCTCAATGAGATCACATGACGCACACCTTCTGTAGAAAATTGACTCCAATTACCACTGAGTTATTCATTTTCCCTATAATTTCTTTATTTATCTTAAAAATGTTTGTTGGCAACCGCCTAACAATATATTATATGTTATTATGTACATATTGAATTGTTATGAATTGTCGTGTATTATAATTTGTTTTGGTCTATATCTTAAGAACCATTTAACATATTTTCACGAAATAAAGCGCAAACTCGAGTACATGCACTGCTCTCATCGCTGTCGCCAATCCGGGTCCTTATGGCTGAAACAAAGTACCTTATTCTCTACCATGTTTGGTACTACTTTATTGTTTTTTTCAAAATAACACATATTTCACTGAACTTCCCTACACTGACACACCACTAGGTTGCTTGCATATGACACCCGAGGATCACATACGTGTATTTTTACGTAACACAAAAAGAAATTACGTAATTATATCAAACATTTATATTTTTCTGAAATGGAAACGTTATTTTGTCTTCTGCAACGGTTTATTTTGATGCACCCTGTATATATATTTTCGATGTCAGAGCAAAATATGCTGTTTTCATATTCTACACATCAGGATACGTACGAAAGGCACAAATTATCACAAAAAGCATAAAATAATGAATTTAGTAACATATATTCTACATTAACGACTTTAACCCTTACCTTCTCAATGAGATCACATGACGCACACCTTCTGTAAAAAATTGACTCCAATTAGCACTGAGTTATTCAGTTATCCTATAATTTCCTTATTTATCTTAAAAGTTTTGGCTGGCAATCGCCTAACAATATATTATATGTCATTATGTACATATTGAATTGTTATGAATTGTCGTGTATTATAATGTGTTTTGGTCTATATCTTAAAAACCATTTAACATATTTTCACGAAATAAAGCGCAACTCGAGTACATGCACTACTCTCATCGCGGTCGCCAAGCCGGGTCCCTATGACTGAAACAAAATACCTTAATCTCTACCATGTTTGGTACTACTTTATTGTTTTTTCAAAATAACACATATTTCACTGCACATCCTTACACTCACAAACAAACCTGGTTGCTTGCAAATGACACCGAGGATCACATATGTGTATTTTTACGAAACACAAAGAGAAACTACCTATATATATCAAACATATATATTTTTCTGAAATGGAAATGTTATCTTGTCTTCTGCAACGGCTTATTTTGATGCACCCTGTATATATATTTTCGATGTCAGAGCAAAATATGTTGTTTTCATATCCTACACATCAGGATACGTACGAAAGGAACAAATTAGCACAAAAAGCATAAAATAATGAATTTAGTAACATATATTCTACATGAACGACTTTAACCCTTACCTTCTCAATGAGATCACATGACGCACACCTTCTGTAGAAAATTGACTCCAATTACCACTGAGTTATTCATTTTCCCTATAATTTCTTTATTTATCTTAAAAATGTTTGTTGGCAACCGCCTAACAATATATTATATATCATTATGTACATATTGAATTGTTATGAATTGTCGTGTATTATAATTTGTTTTGGTCTATATCTTAAGAACCATTTAACATATTTTCACGAAATAAAGCGCAACTCGAGTACATGCACTACACTCATCGCGGTCGCCAACCCGGGTCCCTAAGGCTGAAACAAAATACCTTATTCTCTACCATGTTTGGTACTACTTTATTGTTTTTTTTCAAAATAACACATATTTCACTGCACTTCCCTACACTTACACACCACTAGGTTGCTTGCATATGACACCCGAGGATCATATATGTTTATTTTTACGTAACACAAAGAAAAACTACCTAATTATATCAAACATTTATATTTTTCTGAAATGGAAGTGTTATCTTGTCTTTTGCAACGGTTTATTTTGAAGCACCCTGTATATATATTTTCGATGTCAGAGCAAAATATGTTGTTTTCATATTCTAGACATCAGGATACGTACGAAAGGCACAAATTAGCACAAAGAGCATAAAATAATGAATTTAGTAACATATACTCTACATCAACGACTTTAACCCATACATTCTCAATGAGATCACATGACGCACACCTGTCAAAAATTGATTCCAATTACCACTGACTTATTCATTTTTGTGATAATTTTCTTCTTTCACGTAAAAATTTTGGCTGGCAACCGCCTAACAGTATATTATATGTCATTATGTACATATTGAATTGTTATGAATTGTCGTGTATTATAATTTGTTTTGGTCTATATCTTAAGAACCATTTAACATATTTTCACGAAATAAAGCGCAAACTCGAGTACATGCACTGCTCTCATCGCGGTCGCCAATCCGGGTCCTTATGGCTGAAACAAAGTACCTTATTCTCTACCATGTTTGGTACTACTTTATTGTTTTTTTCAAAATAACACATATTTCACTGAACTTCCCTACACTGACACACCACTAGGTTGCTTGCATATGACACCCGAGGATCACATACGTGTATTTTTACGTAACACAAAAAGAAATTACGTAATTATATCAAACATTTATATTTTTTTGAAATGGAAACGTTATTTTGTCTTCTGCAACGGTTTATTTTGATGCACCCTGTATATATATTTTCGATGTCAGAGCAAAATATGCTGTTTTCATATTCTACACATCAGGATACGTACGAAAGGCACAAATTATCACAAAAAGCATAAAATAATGAATTTAGTAACATATATTCTACATTAACGACTTTAACCCTTACCTTCTCAATGAGATCACATGACGCACACCTTCTGTAAAAAATTGACTCCAATTAGCACTGAGTTATTCAGTTATCCTATAATTTCCTTATTTATCTTAAAAGTTTTGGCTGGCAATCGCCTAACAATATATTATATGTCATTATGTACATATTGAATTGTTATGAATTGTCGTGTATTATAATGTGTTTTGGTCTATATCTTAAAAACCATTTAACATATTTTCACGAAATAAAGCGCAACTCGAGTACATGCACTACTCTCATCGCGGTCGCCAAGCCGGGTCCCTATGACTGAAACAAAATACCTTAATCTCTACCATGTTTGGTACTACTTTATTGTTTTTTCAAAATAACACATATTTCACTGCACATCCTTACACTCACAAACAAACCTGGTTGCTTGCAAATGACACCGAGGATCACATATGTGTATTTTTACGAAACACAAAGAGAAACTACCTATATATATCAAACATATATATTTTTCTGAAATGGAAATGTTATCTTGTCTTCTGCAACGGCTTATTTTGATGCACCCTGTATATATATTTTCGATGTCAGAGCAAAATATGTTGTTTTCATATCCTACACATCAGGATACGTACGAAAGGAACAAATTAGCACAAAAAGCATAAAATAATGAATTTAGTAACATATATTCTACATGAACGACTTTAACCCTTACCTTCTCAATGAGATCACATGACGCACACCTTCTGTAGAAAATTGACTCCAATTACCACTGAGTTATTCATTTTCCCTATAATTTCTTTATTTATCTTAAAAATGTTTGTTGGCAACCGCCTAACAATATATTATATATCATTATGTACATATTGAATTGTTATGAATTGTCGTGTATTATAATTTGTTTTGGTCTATATCTTAAGAACCATTTAACATATTTTCACGAAATAAAGCGCAACTCGAGTACATGCACTACACTCATCGCGGTCGCCAACCCGGGTCCCTAAGGCTGAAACAAAATACCTTAATCTCTACCATGTTTGGTACTACTTTATTGTTTTTTTCAAAATAACACATATTTCACTGCACATCCTTACACTTACACACCACTAGGTTGCTTGCATATGACCCCCGAGGATCACATATGTGTATTTTTACGTAACACAAAGAGAAACTACCTAATTATATCAAACTTTTATATTTTTCTGAAATGGGAGTGTTATCTTGTCTTCTGCAACGGTTTATTTTGATGCACCCTGTATACATATTTTCGATGTCAGAACAAAATATGTTGTTTTCATATTCAACACATCAGGATAGGTACGAATGGCCAAAATTAGCAGAAAAAGCATAAAATAATGAAGTTAGTAACATATATTCTACATGAACGACTTTAACCTTACCTTCTCAATGTGATCACATGACGCACAGCTTCTGTAAAAAAATGACTCCAATTACCACTGAGTTATTCATTTTTCCTATAATTTCCTTATTTGTCTTAAAAATGTTGGCTGGCAACCGCCTAACAATATATTATATGCCATTAAGTACATATTGAGTTGTTATGAATTGTCGTGTATTATAATCTGTTTTGGTGTATATCTTAAGAACCATTTAACATATTTTCACGAAATAAAGCGCAAACTCGAGTACATGCACTTCTCTCATCGCGGTCGCCAACCCGGGTCCCTATGGCTGAAACAAAGTACCTTATTCTCTACCATTTTGGTAGTACTTTATTGTTTTTTTCAAAATAACACATATTTCACTGCACTTCCTTACACTGACACACCACTAGGTTGCTTGCGTATGAGACCCGGGGATCACATACGTGTATTTTTACGTAACACAAAGAGAAACTACGTAATTATATCAAACTTCTATATTTTTCTGAAATCGAAGTGTTATCTTGTCTTCTGCAACGGTTTATTTTGATGCACCCTGTATATATATTTTCGATGTCAGAACAAAATATGTTGTTTTCATATGCTACACATCAGGATAGGTACGAAAGGCGCAATTTGCACAAAAAGCATAAAATAATTCATTTAATAACATATATTCTACATTAACGACTTTAACCCTTACCTTCTCAATGAGATCACATGACGCACACCTTCTGTAAAAAATTGACTCCAATTACCACTGAGTTATTCATTTTTCCTATAATTTCTTTATTTATCTTAAAAATGTTTGTTGGCAACCGCCTAACAATATATTATATGTTATTATGTACATATTGAATTGTTATGAATTGTCGTGTATTATAATGTGTTTTGGTCTATATCTTAAGAACCATTTAACATATTTTCACGAAATAAAGCGCAAACTCGAGTACATGCACTACTCTCATAGCGGTCGCCAACCCGGGTCCCTAAGGCTGAAACAAAATACCTTATTCTCTACCATGTTTGGTACTACTTTATTGTTTTTTTTCAAAATAACACATATTTCACTGCACTTCCCTACACTTACACACCACTAGGTTGCTTGCATATGACACCCGAGGATCATATATGTTTATTTTTACGTAACACAAAGAAAAACTACCTAATTATATCAAACATTTATATTTTTCTGAAATGGAAGTGTTATCTTGTCTTTTGCAACGGTTTATTTTGAAGCACCCTGTATATATATTTTCGATGTCAGAGCAAAATATGTTGTTTTCATATTCTAGACATCAGGATACGTACGAAAGGCACAAATTAGCACAAAGAGCATAAAATAATGAATTTAGTAACATATACTCTACATCAACGACTTTAACCCATACATTCTCAATGAGATCACATGACGCACACCTGTCAAAAATTGATTCCAATTACCACTGACTTATTCATTTTTGTGATAATTTTCTTCTTTCACGTAAAAATTTTGGCTGGCAACCGCCTAACAGTATATTATATGTCATTATGTACATATTGAATTGTTATGAATTGTCGTGTATTATAATTTGTTTTGGTCTATATCTTAAGAACCATTTAACATATTTTCACGAAATAAAGCGCAAACTCGAGTACATGCACTGCTCTCATCGCGGTCGCCAATCCGGGTCCTTATGGCTGAAACAAAGTACCTTATTCTCTACCATGTTTGGTACTACTTTATTGTTTTTTTCAAAATAACACATATTTCACTGAACTTCCCTACACTGACACACCACTAGGTTGCTTGCATATGACACCCGAGGATCACATACGTGTATTTTTACGTAACACAAAAAGAAATTACGTAATTATATCAAACATTTATATTTTTTTGAAATGGAAACGTTATTTTGTCTTCTGCAACGGTTTATTTTGATGCACCCTGTATATATATTTTCGATGTCAGAGCAAAATATGCTGTTTTCATATTCTACACATCAGGATACGTACGAAAGGCACAAATTATCACAAAAAGCATAAAATAATGAATTTAGTAACATATATTCTACATTAACGACTTTAACCCTTACCTTCTCAATGAGATCACATGACGCACACCTTCTGTAAAAAATTGACTCCAATTAGCACTGAGTTATTCAGTTATCCTATAATTTCCTTATTTATCTTAAAAGTTTTGGCTGGCAATCGCCTAACAATATATTATATGTCATTATGTACATATTGAATTGTTATGAATTGTCGTGTATTATAATGTGTTTTGGTCTATATCTTAAAAACCATTTAACATATTTTCACGAAATAAAGCGCAACTCGAGTACATGCACTACTCTCATCGCGGTCGCCAAGCCGGGTCCCTATGACTGAAACAAAATACCTTAATCTCTACCATGTTTGGTACTACTTTATTGTTTTTTCAAAATAACACATATTTCACTGCACATCCTTACACTCACAAACAAACCTGGTTGCTTGCAAATGACACCGAGGATCACATATGTGTATTTTTACGAAACACAAAGAGAAACTACCTATATATATCAAACATATATATTTTTCTGAAATGGAAATGTTATCTTGTCTTCTGCAACGGCTTATTTTGATGCACCCTGTATATATATTTTCGATGTCAGAGCAAAATATGTTGTTTTCATATCCTACACATCAGGATACGTACGAAAGGAACAAATTAGCACAAAAAGCATAAAATAATGAATTTAGTAACATATATTCTACATGAACGACTTTAACCCTTACCTTCTCAATGAGATCTCATGACGCACACCTTCTGTAGAAAATTGACTCCAATTACCACTGAGTTATTCATTTTCCCTATAATTTCTTTATTTATCTTAAAAATGTTTGTTGGCAACCGCCTAACAATATATTATATATCATTATGTACATATTGAATTGTTATGAATTGTCGTGTATTATAATTTGTTTTGGTCTATATCTTAAGAACCATTTAACATATTTTCACGAAATAAAGCGCAACTCGAGTACATGCACTACACTCATCGCGGTCGCCAACCCGGGTCCCTAAGGCTGAAACAAAATACCTTAATCTCTACCATGTTTGGTACTACTTTATTGTTTTTTTCAAAATAACACATATTTCACTGCACATCCTTACACTTACACACCACTAGGTTGCTTGCATATGACCCCCGAGGATCACATATGTGTATTTTTACGTAACACAAAGAGAAACTACCTAATTATATCAAACTTTTATATTTTTCTGAAATGGGAGTGTTATCTTGTCTTCTGCAACGGTTTATTTTGATGCACCCTGTATACATATTTTCGATGTCAGAACAAAATATGTTGTTTTCATATTCAACACATCAGGATAGGTACGAATGGCCAAAATTAGCAGAAAAAGCATAAAATAATGAAGTTAGTAACATATATTCTACATGAACGACTTTAACCTTACCTTCTCAATGTGATCACATGACGCACAGCTTCTGTAAAAAAATGACTCCAATTACCACTGAGTTATTCATTTTTCCTATAATTTCCTTATTTGTCTTAAAAATGTTGGCTGGCAACCGCCTAACAATATATTATATGCCATTAAGTACATATTGAGTTGTTATGAATTGTCGTGTATTATAATCTGTTTTGGTGTATATCTTAAGAACCATTTAACATATTTTCACGAAATAAAGCGCAAACTCGAGTACATGCACTTCTCTCATCGCGGTCGCCAACCCGGGTCCCTATGGCTGAAACAAAGTACCTTATTCTCTACCATTTTGGTAGTACTTTATTGTTTTTTTCAAAATAACACATATTTCACTGCACTTCCTTACACTGACACACCACTAGGTTGCTTGCGTATGAGACCCGGGGATCACATACGTGTATTTTTACGTAACACAAAGAGAAACTACGTAATTATATCAAACTTCTATATTTTTCTGAAATCGAAGTGTTATCTTGTCTTCTGCAACGGTTTATTTTGATGCACCCTGTATATATATTTTCGATGTCAGAACAAAATATGTTGTTTTCATATGCTACACATCAGGATAGGTACGAAAGGCGCAATTTGCACAAAAAGCATAAAATAATTCATTTAATAACATATATTCTACATTAACGACTTTAACCCTTACCTTCTCAATGAGATCACATGACGCACACCTTCTGTAAAAAATTGACTCCAATTACCACTGAGTTATTCATTTTTCCTATAATTTCTTTATTTATCTTAAAAATGTTTGTTGGCAACCGCCTAACAATATATTATATGTTATTATGTACATATTGAATTGTTATGAATTGTCGTGTATTATAATGTGTTTTGGTCTATATCTTAAGAACCATTTAACATATTTTCACGAAATAAAGCGCAAACTCGAGTACATGCACTACTCTCATAGCGGTCGCCAACCCGGGTCCCTATGGCTGAAACAAAGTACCTTATTCTCTACCATGTTTGGTACTACTTTATTGTTTTTTTTCAAAATAACACATATTTCACTGCACTTCCCTACACTTACACACCACTAGGTTGCTTGCATATGACACCCGAGGATCATATATGTTTATTTTTACGTAACACAAAGAGAAACTACCTAATTATATCAAACATTTATATTTTTCTGAAATGGAAGTGTTATCTTGTCTTTTGCAACGGTTTATTTTGAAGCACCCTGTATATATATTTTCGATGTCAGAGCAAAATATGTTGTTTTCATATTCTAGACATCAGGATACGTACGAAAGGCACAAATTAGCACAAAGAGCATAAAATAATGAATTTAGAAACATATACTCTACATTAACGACTTTAACCCTTACATTCTCAATGAGATCACATGACGCACACCTGTCAAAAATTGATTCCAATTACCACTGACTTATTCATTTTTGTGATAATTTTCTTCTTTCACGTAAAAATTTTGGCTGGCAACCGCCTAACAGTATATTATATGTCATTATGTACATATTGAATTGTTATGAATTGTCGTGTATTATAATTTGTTTTGGTCTATATCTTAAGAACCATTTAACATATTTTCACGAAATAAAACGCAAATTCGAGCACATGCACTGCTCTCATCGCGGTCGCCAATCCGGGTCCTTATGGCTGAAACAAAGTACCTTATTCTCTACCATGTTTGGTACTACTTTATTGTTTTTTTCAAAATAACACATATTTCACTGAACTTCCCTACACTGACACACCACTAGGTTGCTTGCATATGACACCCGAGGATCACATACGTGTATTTTTACGTAACACAAAAAGAAATTACGTAATTATATCAAACATTTATATTTTTCTGAAATGGAAACGTTATTTTGTCTTCTGCAACGGTTTATTTTGATGCACCCTGTATATATATTTTCGATGTCAGAGCAAAATATGTTGTTTTCATATTCTACACATCAGGATACGTACGAAAGGCACAAATTATCACAAAAAGCATAAAATAATGAATTTAGTAACATATATTCTACATTAACGACTTTAACCCTTACCTTCTCAATGAGATCACATGACGCACACCTTCTGTAAAAAATTGACTCCAATTAGCACTGAGTTATTCAGTTATCCTATAATTTCTTTATTTATCTTAAAAATGTGTGTTGGCAACCGCCTAACAATATATTATATGTTATTATGTACATATTGAATTGTTATGAATTGTCGTGTATTATAATGTGTTTTGGTCTATATCTTAAGAACCATTTAACATATTTTCACGAAATAAAGCGCAAACTCGAGTACATGCACTACTCTCATCGCGGTCGCCAACCCGGGTCCCTATGACTGAAACAAAATACCTTAATCTCTACCATGTTTGGTACTACTTTATTGTTTTTTTCAAAATAACACATATTTCACTGCACATCCTTACACTCACAAACAAACCTGGTTGCTTGCAAATGACACCGAGGATCACATATGTGTATTTTTACGAAACACAAAGAGAAACTACCTATATATATCAAACATATATATTTTTCTGAAATGGAAATGTTATCTTGTCTTCTGCAACGGCTTATTTTGATGCACCCTGTATATATATTTTCGATGTCAGAGCAAAATATGTTGTTTTCATATCCTACACATCAGGATACTTACGAAAGGAACAAATTAGCACAAAAAGCATAAAATAATGAATTTAGTAACATATATTCTACATGAACGACTTTAACCCTTACCTTCTCAATGAGATCACATGACGCACACCTTCTGTAGTAAATTGACTCCAATTACCACTGAGTTATTCATTTTCCCTATAATTTCTTTATTTATCTTAAAAATGTTTGTTGGCAACCGCCTAACAATATATTATATGTCATTATGTACATATTGAATTATTATGAATTGTCGTGTATTATAATGTGTTTTGGTCTATATCTTAAGAACCATTTAACATATTTTCACGAAATAAAGCGCAAACTCGAGTACATGCACTACTCTCATAGCGGTCGCCAACCCGGGTCCCTATGGCTGAAACAAAGTACCTTATTCTCTACCATGTTTGGTACTACTTTATTGTTTTTTTCAAAATAACGCATATTTCACAGCACTTCCTTACACTGACACGCCACTAGGTTGCTTGCATATTAGACGCGAGGATCACATACGTGTGTTTTACGTGACACAAAGAGAAACTACGTAATTATATCAAACTTCTATATTTTTCTGAAATCGAAGTGTTATCTTGTGTTCCGCAACGGTTCATTTTGATGCACCCTGTATACATATTTTCGATGTCAGAACAAAATATGTTGTTTTCATATGCTACACATCAGGATAGGTACGAGAGGCACAATTAGCACAAAAAGCAGATTATAATGTAGTCAGTAACATGTATTCTATATGAACGACTTTAACCCTTACCTTCTCAATGAGATCACATGACGCACACCTTCTGTAAAAAATTGACTCCAATTACCACTGAGTTATTCAGTTATCCAATAATTTCTTTATTTATCTTAAAAGTGTTGGCTGGCAACCGCCTAACAATATATTATATGTTATTATGTACATATTGAATTGTTATGAATTGTCGTGTATTATAATGTGTTTTGGTATATATCTTAAGAACCATTTAACATATTTTCACGAAATAAAGCGCAACTCGAGTACATGCACTACTCTCATCGCGGTCGCCAACCCGGGTCACTAAGGCTGAAACAAAATACCTAATCTCTACCATGTTTGGTACTACTTTATTGTTATTTTCAAAATAACACATATTTCACTGCACATCCTTACACTTACACACCACTAGGTTGCTTGCATATGACCCCCGAGGATCACATATGTGTATTTTTACGTAACACAAAGAGAAACTACCTAATTATATCAAACTTTTATATTTTTCTGAAATGGGAGTGTTATCTTGTCTTCTGCAACGGTTTATTTTGATGCACCCTGTATACATATTTTCGATGTCAGAACAAAATATGTTGTTTTCATATTCAACACATCAGGATAGGTACGAATGGCCAAAATTAGCAGAAAAAGCATAAAATAATGATTTTAGTAACATATATTCTACATGAACGACTTTAACCCTTACCTTCTCAATGTGATCACATGACGCACTGCTTCTGTAAAAAAATGACTCCAATTACCACTGAGTTATTCATTTTTCCTATAATTTCCTTATTTGTCTTAAAAATGTTGGCTGGCAACCGCCTAACAATATATTATATGCCATTAAGTACATATTGAGTTGTTATGAATTGTCGTGTATTATAATCTGTTTTGGTGTATATCTTAAGAACCATTTAACATATTTTCACGAAATAAAGCGCAAACTCGAGTACATGCACTTCTCTCATCGCGGTCGCCAACCCGGGTCCCTATGGCTGAAACAAAGTACCTTATTCTCTACCATTTTGGTAGTACTTTATTGTTTTTTTCAAAATAACACATATTTCACTGCACTTCCTTACACTAACACACCACTAGGTTGCTTGCGTATGAGACCCGGGGATCACATACGTGTGTTTTTACGTGACACAAAGAGAAACTACGTAATTATATCAAACTTCTATATTTTTCTGAAATCGAAGTGTTATCTTGTTTTCTGCAACGGTTTATTTTGATGCACCCTGTATATATATTTTCGATGTCAGAACAAAATATGTTGTTTTCATATGCTACACATCAGGATAGGTACGAAAGGCGCAATTTGCACAAAAAGCATAAAATAATTCATTTAGTAACATATATTCTACATTAACGACTTTAACCCTTACCTTCTCAATGAGATCACATGACGCACACCTTCTGTAAAAAATTGACTCCAATTACCACTGAGTTATTCATTTTTCCTATAATTTCCTTATTTCTCTTAAAAATGTTGGTTGGCAACCGCCTAACAATATATTATATGTCATTATGTACATATTGAATTGTTATGAATTGTCGTGTATTATAATGTGTTTTGGTCTATATCTTAAGAACCATTTAAAATATTTTCACGATATAAAGCGCAAACTCGAGTACATGAACTTCTCTCATCGCGGTCGCCAACCCTGGTCCCTATGGCTGAAACAAAGTACCTTATTCTCTACCATGTTTAGTACTACTTTATTGTTTTTTTGAAAATAACACATATTTCACTGCATTTCCTTACACTGACACACCACTAGGTTGCTTGCATATGACACCCGAGGACCACATATGTGTATTTTTACGTAACACAAAGAGAAACTACCTAATTATATCAAACTTTTATATTTTTCTTAAATGGAAATGTTATCTTGTCTTCTGCAACGGTTTATTTTGATGCACCCTGTATATATATTTTCGATGTCAGTAAAAAATATATTGTTTTTATATTCTACACATCAGGATAGGTACGAATGGCAAAAATTAGCAGAAAAAGCATAAAATGATAAAGTTAGTAACATATATTCTTCATGAACGACTTTAACCCTTACCTTCTCAATGAGATCACATGACGCACACCTTCTGTAAAAAATTGACTCCAATTACCACTGAGTTATTCAGTTTTCCTATAATTATCTTATTTGTCTTTAAAATGTTGGCTGGCAACTGCCTAACAATATATTTTATGTCATTATGTACATATTGAATTGTTATGAATTGTCGTGTATTATAATGTGTTTTGGTTTTATATCTTAAGAACCCTTTAGCATATTTTCACGAAATCAAGCTCAAACTCGAGTACATGCACTTCTCTCATCGCGGTCGCCAACCCGGGTCGCTATGGCTGAAACAAAGTACCTTATTCTCTACCATGTTTGGTACTACTTTATTGTTTTCTTCAAAATAACACATATTTCACTGCACTTCTTTACACTGACACACCACTAGGTTGCTTGCATATGAGACCCGAGGATCACATACGTGTATTTTTACGTGACACAAAGAGAAACTACGTAATTATATTAAACTTCTATATTTTTCTGAAATCGAAGTGTTATCTTGTCTTCTGCAACGGTTCATTTTGATGCACCCTGTATACATATTTTCGATGTCAGAACAAAATATGTTGTTTTCATATGCTACACATCAGGATAGGTACGAGAGGCACAATTAGCACAAAAAGGATAAAATAATGTAGTCAGTAACATATATTCTACATGAACGACTTTAACCCTTACCTTCTCAATGAGATCACATGACGCACACCTTCTGTAAAAAATTGACTCCAATTAGACTGAGTTATTCATTTTTCCTATAATTTCCTTATTTCTCCTAAAAGTGTTGGTTGGCAACCGCCTAACAATATATTATATGTCATTATGTACATATTGAATTGTTATGAATTGTCGTGTATTATAATGTGTTTTGGTCTATATCTTAAGAACCATTTAACATATTTTCACGAAATAAAGCGCAAACTCGAGTACATGCACTACTCTCACAGCGGTCGCCAACCGGGTCCCTATGGCTGAAACAAAGTACCTTATACTCTACCATGTTTGGTACTACTTTATTGTTTTTTTCAAAATAACACATATTTCACTGCACTTCCTTACACTGACACACCACTAGGTTGCTTGCATATGAGACCCGAGGATCACATACGTGTGTTTTTACGTGACACAAAGAGAAACTACGTTATTATATCAAACTTCTATATTTTTCTGAAATCGAAGTGTTATCTTGTCTTCTGCAACGGTTCATTTTGATGCACCCTGTATACATATTTTCGATGTCAGAACAAAATATGTCGTTTTCATATGCTACACATCAGGATAGGTACGAGAGGCACAATTAGCACAAAAAGCATAAAATAATGTAGTCATTAACATATATTCTACATGAACGACTTTAACCCTTACCTTCTCAATGAGATCACATGACGCACACCTTCTGTAAAAAATTGACTCCAATTACCACTGAGTTATTCATTTTTCCTATAATTTCCTTATTTCTCCTAAAAGTGTTGGTTGGCAACCGCCTAACAATATATTATATGTCATTATGTACATATTGAATTGTTATGAATTGTCGTGTATTATAATGTGTTTTGGTCTATATCTTAAGAACCATTTAACATATTTTCACGAAATAAAGCGCAAACTCGAGTACATGCACTACTCTCATAGCGGCCGCCAACCCGGGTCCCTATGGCTGAAACAAAGTACCTTATTCTCTACCATGTCTGGTACTACTTTATTGTTTTTTTTCAAAATAACACATATTTCACTGCACTTCCCTACACTTACACACCACTAGGTTGCTTGCATATGACACCCGAGGATCATATATGTTTATTTTTACGTAACACAAAGAGAAACTACCTAATTATATCAAACATTTATATTTTTCTGAAATGGAAGTGTTATCTTTTCTTTTGCAACGGTTTATTTTGAAGCACCCTGTATATATATTTTCGATGTCAGAGCAAAATATGTTGTTTTCATATTCTAGACATCAGGATACGTACGAAAGGCACAAATTAGCAAAAAGAGCATAAAATAATGAATTTAGTAACATATACTCTACATTAACGACTTTAACCCTTACATTCTCAATGAGATCACATGACGCACACCTGTCAAAAATTGATTCCAATTACCACTGACTTATTCATTTTTGTGATAATTTTCCTCTTTCACGTAAAAATTTTGGCTGGCAACCGCCTAACAGTATATTATATGTCATTATGTACATATTGAATTGTTATGAATTGTCGTGTATTATAATTTGTTTTGGTCTATATCTTAAGAACCATTTAAGATATTTTCACGAAATAAAGCGCAAATTCGAGCACATGCACTGCTCTCATCGCGGTCGCCAATCCGGGTCCTTATGGCTGAAACAAAGTACCTTATACTCTACCATGTTTGGTACTACTTTATTGTTTTTTTCAAAATAACACATATTTCACTGAACTTCCCTACACTGACACACCACTAGGTTGCTTGCATATGACACCCGAGGATCACATACGTGTATTTTTACGTAACACAAAGAGAAATTACGTAATTATATCAAACATTTATATTTTTCTGAAATGGAAACGTTATTTTGTCTTCTGCAACGGTTTATTTTGATGCACCCTGTATATATATTTTCGATGTCAGAGCAAAATATGCTGTTTTCATATTCTACACATCAGGATACGTACGAAAGGCACAAATTATCACAAAAAGCATAAAATAATGAATTTAGTAACATATATTCTACATTAACGACTTTAACCCTTACCTTCTCAATGAGATCACATGACGCACACCTTCTGTAAAAAATTGACTCCAATTAGCACTGAGTTATTCAGTTATCCTATAATTTCCTTATTTATCATAAAAGTTTTGGCTGGCAATCGCCTAACAATATATTATATGTCATTATGTACATATTGAATTGTTATGAATTGTCGTGTATTATAATGTGTTTTGGTCTATATCTTAAAAACCATTTAACATATTTTCACGAAATAAAGCGCAACTCGAGTACATGCACTACTCTCTTCGCGGTCGCCAACCCGGGTCCCTATGACTGAAACAAAATACCTTAATCTCTACCATGTTTGGTACTACTTTATTGTTTTTTTCAAAATTACACATATTTCACTGCACATCCTTACACTCACAAAAAAACCTGGTTGCTTGCAAATGACACCGAGGATCACATATGTGTATTTTTACGAAACACAAAGAGAAACTACCTATATATATCAAACATATATATTTTTCTGAAATGGAAATGTTATCTTGTCTTCTGCAACGGCTTATTTTGATGCACCCTGTATATATATATTCGATGTCAGAGCAAAATATGTTGTTTTCATATCCTACACATCAGGATACGTACAAAAGGAACAAATTAGCACAAAAAGCATAAAATAATGAATTTAGTAACATATATTCTACATGAACGACTTTAACCCTTACCTTCTCAATGAGATCACATGACGCACACCTTCTGTAGAAAATTGACTCCAATTACCACTGAGTTATTCATTTTCCCTATAATTTCTTTATTTATCTTAAAAATGTTTGTTGGCAACCGCATAACAATATATTATATGTCATTATGTACATATTGAATTGTTATGAATTGTCGTGTATTATAATTTGTTTTGGTCTATATCTTAAGAACCCTTTTACATATTTTCACGAAATAAAGCGCAAACTCGAGTACATGCACTACTCTCATCGCGGTCGCCAACCCGGGTCCCTATGGCTGAAACAAAGTACCTTATTCTCTACCATGTTTGGTACTACTTTATTGTTTTTTTCAAAATAACGCATATTTCACAGCACTTCCTTACACTGACACACCACTAGGTTGCTTGCATATGAGACCCGAGGATCACATACGTGTGTTTTTACGTGACACAAAGAGAAACTACGTAATTATATCAAACTTCTATATTTTTCTGAAATCGAAGTGTTATCTTGTCTTCTGCAACGGTTCATTTTGATGCACCCTGTATATATATTTTCGATGTCAGAACAAAATATGTTGTTTTCATATGCTACACATCAGGATAGGTACGAGAGGCACAATTAGCACAAAAAGCATAATATAATGTAGTCAGTAACATGTATTCTACATGAACGACTTTAACCCTTACCTTCTCAATGAGATCACATGACGCACACCTTCTGTAAAAAATTGACTCCAATTACCACCGAGTTATTCATTTTTCCTATAATTTCCTTATTTTTCTTAAAAGTGTTGGTTGGCAACCGCCTAACAATATATTATATGTCATTATGTACATATTGAATTGTTATGAATTGTCGTGTATTATAATGTGTTTTGGTCTATATCTTAAGAACCATTTAACATATTTTCACGAAATAAACGCAAACTCGAGTACATGCACCACTCTCATCGCGGTCGAAAACCCGGGTCCCTATGGATGAAACAAAGTACCTTATTCTCTACCATGTCTGGTACTACTTTATTGTTTTTTTCAAAATAACACATTTTTCACTGCACTTCCCTACATTTACACACCACTAGGTTGCTTGCATATGACACCCGAGGATCATATATGTGTATTTTTACGTAACACAAAGAGAAACTACCTAATTATATCAAACATTTATATTTTTCTGAAATGGAAGTGTTATCTTGTCTTATGCAACGGTTTATTTTGATGCACCCTGTATATATATTTTCGATGTCAGAGCAAAATATTTTGTTTTCATATTCTAGACATCAGGATACGTACGAAAGGCACAAATTAGCACAAAGAGCATAAAATAATGAATTTAGTAACATATATTCTACATTAACGACTTTAACCCTTACATTCTCAATGAGATCACATGACGCACACCTTCTGTAAAAAATTGACTCCAATTACCACTGAGTTATTCATTTTTCCTATAATTTCCTTATTTCTCTTAAAAATGTTGGTTGGCAACCGCCTAACAATATATTATATATCATTATGTACATATTGAATTGTTATGAATTGTCGTGTATTATAATGTGTTTTGGTCTATATCTTAAGAACCATTTAACATATTTTCACGAAATAAAGCGCAAACTCGAGTACATGCACTGCTCTCATCGCGGTCGCCAACCCGGGTCCCTATGGCTGAAACAAAGTACCTTATTCTCTACCATGTTTGGTACTACTTTATTGTTTTTTTTTCAAAATAACACATATTTCACTGCACTTCCCTACACTTACACACCACTAGGTTGCTTGCATATGACACCCGAGGATCATATATGTTTATTTTTACGTAACACAAAGAGAAACTACCTAATTATATCAAACATAAATTTTTTTCTGAAATGGAAGTGTTATCTTGCCTTTGCAACGGTTTATTTTGATGCACCCTGTATATATATTTTCGATGTCAGTACAAATTTTGTTGTTTTCATATTCTACACATCAGGATAGGTACGAAAAGCAAAAATTAGCACAAAGAGCATAAAATAATGAATTTAGTAACATATATTCTACATTAACGACTTTAACCCTTACATTCTCAATGAGATCACATGACGCACACCTTCTGTAAAAAATTGACTCCAATTACCACTGAGTTATTCATTTTTCCTATAATTTCCTTATTTCTCTTAAAAATATTGGTTGGCAACCGCCTAACAATATATTATATATCATTATGTACATATTGAATTGTTATGAATTGTCGTGTATTATAATGTGTTTTGGTCTATATCTTAAGAACCATTTATCATATTTTCACGAAATAAAGCGCAAACTCGAGTACATGCACCGCTCTCATCGCGGTCGCCAACCCGGGTCCCTATGGATGAAACAAAGTACCTTATTCTCTACCATGTCTGGTACTACTTTATTGTTTTTTTCAAAATAACACATTTTTCACTGCACTTCCCTACATTTACACACCACTAGGTTGCTTGCATATGACACCCGAGGATCATATATGTGTATTTTTACGTAACACAAAGAGAAACTACCTAATTATATCAAACATTTATATTTTTCTGAAATGGAAGTGTTATCTTGTCTTATGCAACGGTTTATTTTGATGCACCCTGTATATATATTTTCGATGTCAGAGCAAAATATTTTGTTTTCATATTCTAGACATCAGGATACGTACGAAAGGCACAAATTAGCACAAAGAGCATAAAATAATGAATTTAGTAACATATATTCTACATTAACGACTTTAACCCTTACATTCTCAATGAGATCACATGACGCACACCTTCTGTAAAAAATTGACTCCAATTACCACTGAGTTATTCATTTTTCCTATAATTTCCTTATTTCTCTTAAAAATGTTGGTTGGCAACCGCCTAACAATATATTATATATCATTATGTACATATTGAATTGTTATGAATTGTCGTGTATTATAATGTGTTTTGGTCTATATCTTAAGAACCATTTAACATATTTTCACGAAATAAAGCGCAAACTCGAGTTCATGCACTGCTCTCATCGCGGTCGCCAACCCGGGTCCCTATGGCTGAAACAAAGTACCTTATTCTCTACCATGTTTGGTACTACTTTATTGTTTTTTTCAAAATAACACATATTTCACTGCACTTCCCTACACTTACACACCACTAGGTTGCTTGCATATGACACCCGAGGATCATATATGTTTATTTTTACGTAACACAAAGAGAAACTACCTAATTATATCAAACATTTATATTTTTCTGAAATGGAAGTGTTATCTTGCCTTTGCAACGGTTTATTTTGATGCACCCTGTATATATATTTTCGATGTCAGTACAAATTTTGTTGTTTTCATATTCTACACATCAGGATAGGTACGAAAAGCAAAAATTAGCACAAAGAGCATAAAATAATGAATTTAGTAACATTGATTCTACATTAACGACTTTAACCCTTACATTCTCAATGAGATCACATGACGCACACCTTCTGTAAAAAATTGACTCCAATTACCACTGAGTTATTCATTTTTCCTATAATTTCCTTATTTCTCTTAAAAATATTGGTTGGCAACCGCCTAACAATATATTATATATCATTATGTACATATTGAATTGTTATGAATTGTCGTGTATTATAATGTGTTTTGGTCTATATCTTAAGAACCATTTATCATATTTTCACGAAATAAAGCGCAAACTCGAGTACATGCACTACTCTCATCGCGTTCGCCAACCCGGGTCCCTATGGCTGAAACAAAGTACCTTATTCTCTACCATGTTTGGTACTACTTTATTGTTTTTTTCAAAATAACGCATATTTCACAGCACTTCCTTACACTGACACACCACTAGGTTGCTTGCATATGAGACCCGAGGATCACATACGTGTGTTTTTACGTGACACAAAGAGAAACTACCTAATTATATCAAACTTCTATATTTTTTTGAAATCGAAGTGTTATCTTGTGTACTGCAACGGTTCATTTTGATGCACCCTGTATACATATTTTCGATGTCAGAACAAAATATGTTGTTTTCATATGCTACACATCAGGATAGGTACGAGAGGCAGAATTAGCACAAAAAGCATAAAATAATGTAGTCAGTAACATGTATTCTACATGAACGACTTTAACACTTACCTTCTCAATGAGATCACATGACGCACACCTTCTGTAAAAAATTGACTCCAATTACCACTGAGTTATTCATTTTTCCTATAATTTCCTTATTTCTCTTAAAAGTGTTGGTTGGCAACCGCCTAACAATATATTATATGTCATTATGTACATATTGAATTGTTATGAATTGTCGTGTATTATAATGTGTTTTGGTCTATATCTTAAGAACCATTTAACATATTTTCACGAAATAAAGCGCAAACTCGAGTACATGCACTACTCTCATCGCGGTCGCCAATCCGGGTCCCTATGGATGAAACAAAGTACCTTATTCTCTACCATGTCTGGTACTACTTTATTGTTTTTTTCAAAATAACACATATTTCACTGCACTTCCCTACACTTACACACCACTAGGTTGCTTGCATATGACACCCGAGGATCATATATGTGTATTTTTACGTAACACAAAGAGAAACTACCTAATTATATCAAACATTTATATTTTTCTGAAATGGAAGTGTTATCTTGTCTTTTGCAACGGTTTATTTTGATGCACCCATTATATATATTTTCGATGTCAGAGCAAAATATTTTGTTTTCTAATTCTAGACATCAGGATACGTACGAAAGGCACAAATTAGCACAAAGAGCATAAAATAATGAATTTAGTAACATGTATTCTACATTAACGGCTTTAACCTTTACATTCTCAATGAGATCACATGACGCACACCTTCTGTAAAAAATTGACTCCAATTTCCACTGAGTTATTCATTTTTCCTATAATTTCCTTATTTCTCTTAAAAATGTTGGTTGGCAACCGCCTAACAATATATTATATGTCATTATGTACATATTGAATAGTTATGAATTGTCGTGTATTATAATGTGTTTTGGTCTATATCTTAAGAACCATTTAACATATTTTCACGAAATAAGCGCAAACTCGAGTACATGCACAACTCTCATCGCGGTCGCCAACCCGGATCCCTATGGATGTAACAAAGTACCTTATTCTCTACCATGTCTGGTACTACTTTATTGTTTTTTTCAAAATAACACATATTTCACTGCACTTCCCTACACTTACACACCACTAGGTTGCTTGCGTATGACACCCGAGGATCATATATGTGTATTTTTACGTAACACAAAGAGAAACTACCTAATTATATCAAACATTTATATTTTTCTGAAATGGAAGTGTTATCTTGTCTTTTGCAACGGTTTATTTTGATGCACCCTGTATATATATTTTCGATGTCAGAGCAAAATATGTTGTTTTCATATTCTAGACATCAGGATACGTACGAAAGGCACAAATGAGCACAAAGAGCATAAAATAATGAATTTAGTAACATATATTCTACATTAACGACTTTAACACTTACATTCTCAATGAGATCACATGACGCACACCTTCTGTAAAAAAATTGACTCCAATTACCACTGAGTTATTCATTTTTCCTATAATTTCCTTATTTCTCTTAAAAATGTTGGTTGGCAACCGCCTAACAATATATTATATGTCATTATGTACATATTGAATTGTTATGAATTGTCGTGTATTATAATGTGTTTTGGTCTATATCTTAAGAACCATTTAACATATTTTCACGAAATAAAGCGCAAACTCGAGTACATGCACTGCTCTCATCGCGGTCGCCAACCCGGGTCCCTATGGCTAAAACAAAGTACCTTATTCTCTACCATGTTTGGTACTACTTTATTGTTTTTTTCAAAATAACACATATTTCACTGCACTTCCCTACACTTACACACCACTAGGTTGCTTGCATATGACACCCGAGGATCATATATGTTTATTTTTACGTAACACAAAGAGAAACTACCTAATTACATCAAACATTTATGTTTTTCTGAAATGGAAGTGTTATCTTGTCTTTTGCAACGGTTTATTTTGATGCACCCTGTATATATATTTTCGATGTCAGTACAAATTTTGTTGTTTTCATATTCTACACATCAGGATAGGTACGAAAGGCAAAAATTAGCAGAAAAATTATAAAATAATAAAGTTAAAACATATATTCTACATGAACGACTTTAACCATTATCTTCTCAATGAGATCACATGACGCACACCTTCTGTTAAAAAAAATGACTCCAATTACGACTGAGTTATTCATTTTTCCTATAATTTACTTATTTGTCTTAAAAGTGTTGGTTGGCAACCGCCTAACAATATATTATATGTCATTATGTACATATTGAATTGTTATGAATTGTCGTGTATTATAATGTGTTTTGGTATATATCTTAAGAACAATTTAACATATTTTCACGAAATAAAGCGCAAACTCGAGTACATGCACTACTCTCATCGCGGTCGCCAACCCGGGTCCCTATGGCTGAAACAAAGTACCTTATTCTCTACCATGTTTGGTACTACTTTATTGTTTTTTTCAAAATAACGCATATTTCACAGCACTTCCTTACACTGACACACCACTAGGTTGCTTGCATATGAGACCCGAGGATCACATACGTGTGTTTTTACGTGACACAAAGAGAAACTACGTAATTATATCAAACTTCTATATTTTTCTGAAATCGAAGTGTTATCTTGTGTTCTGCAACGGTTCATTTTGATGCACCCTGTATACATATTTTCGATGTCAGAACAAAATATGTTGTTTTCATATGCTACACATCAGGATAGGTACGAGAGGCACAATTAGAACAAAAAGCATAAAATAATGTAGTCAGTAACATGTATTCTACATGAACGACTTTAACCCTTACCTTCTCAATGAGATCACATGACGCACACCTTCTGTAAAAAATTGACTCCAATTACCACCGAGTTATTCATTTTTCCTATAATTTCCTTATTTCTCTTAAAAGTGTTGGTTGGCAACCGCCTAACAATATATTATATGTCATTATGTACATATTGAATTGTTATGAATTGTCGTGTATTATAATGTGTTTTGGTCTATATCTTAAGAACCATTTAACATATTTTCACGAAATAAAGAGCAAACTCGAGTACATGCACCACTCTCATCGCGGTCGCCAACCCGGGTCCCTATGGATGAAACAAAGTACCTTATTCTCTACCATGTCTGGTACTACTTTATTGTTTTTTTCAAAATAACACATATTTCACTGCACTTCCCTACACTTACACACCACTAGGTTGCTTGCATATGACACCCGAGGATCATATATGTGTATTTTTACGTAACACAAAGAGAAACTACCTAATTATATCAAACATTTATATTTTTCTGAAATGGAAGTGTTATCTTGTCTTTTGCAACGGTTTATTTTGATGCACCCTGTATATATATTTTCGATGTCAGAGCAAAATATTTTGTTTTCATATTCTAGACATCAGGATACGTACGAAAGGCACAAATTAGCACAAAGAGCATAAAATAATGAATTTAGTAACATATATTCTACATTAACGGCTTTAACCTTTACATTCTCAATGAGATCACATGACGCACACCTTCTGTAAAAAATTGACTCCAATTACCACTGAGTTATTCATTTTTCCTATAATTTCCTTATTTCTCTTAAAAATGTTGGTTGGCAACCGCCTAACAATATATTATATGTCATTATGTACATATTGAATTGTTATGAATTGTCGTGTATTATAATGTGTTTTGGTCTATATCTTAAGAACCATTTAACATATTTTCACGAAATAAAGCGCAAACTCGAGTACATGCACAGCTCTCATCGCGGTCGACAACCCGGGTCCCTATGGCTGAAACAAAGTACCTTATTCTCTACCATGTTTGGTACTACTTTATTCTTTTTTTCAAAATAACACATATTTCACTGCACTTCCCTACACTTACACACCACTAGGTTGCTTGCATATGACACCCGAGGATCATATTTGTTTATTTTTACGTAACACAAAGAGAAACTACCTAATTATATCAAACATTTATATTTTTCTGAAATGGAAGTGTTATCTTGTCTTTTGCAACGGTTTATTTTGATGCACCCTGTATATATATTTTCGATGTCAGTACAAATTTTGTTGTTTTCATATTCTACACATCAGGATAGGTACGAAAGGCAAAAATTAGCAGAAAAATTATAAAATAATAAAGTTAAAACATATATTCTACATGAACGACTTTAACCATTATCTTCTCAATGAGATCACATGACGCACACCTTCTGTTAAAAAAATGACTCCAATTACCACTGAGTTATTCATTTTTCCTATAATTTACTTATTTGTCTTAAAAGTGTTGGTTGGCAACCGCCTAACAATATATTATATGTCATTATGTACATATTGAATTGTTATGAATTGTCGTGTATTATAATGTGTTTTGGTCTATATCTTAAGAACCATTTAACATATTTTCACGAAATAAAGCGCAAACTCGAGTACATGCACTACTCTCATCGCGTTCGCCAACCCGGGTCCCTATGGCTGAAACAAAGTACCTTATTCTCTACCATGTTTGGTACTACTTTATTGTTTTTTTCAAAATAACGCATATTTCACAGCACTTCCTTACACTGACACACCACTAGGTTGCTTGCATATGAGACCCGAGGATCATATACGTGTGTTTTTACGTGACACAAAGAGAAACTACGTAATTATATAAAACTTCTATATTTTTCTGAAATCGAAGTGTTATCTTGTGTTCTGCAACGGTTCATTTTGATGCACCCTGTATACATATTTTCGATGTCAGAACAAAATATGTTGTTTTCATATGCTACACATCAGGATAGGTACGAGAGGCACAATTAGTACAAAAAGCATAAAATAATGAATTTAGTAACATATATTCTACATTAACGACTTTAACCCTTACCTTCTCAATGAGATCACATGACGCACACCTTCTGTAAAAAATTGACTCCAATTACCACCGAGTTATTCATTTTTCCTATAATTTCCTTATTTCTCTTAAAAGTGTTGGTTGGCAACCGCCTAACAATATATTATATGTCATTATGTACATATTGAATTGTTATGAATTGTCGTGTATTATAATGTGTTTTGGTCTATATCTTAAGAACCATTTAACATATTTTCACGAAATAAAGCGCAAACTCGAGTACATGCACCACTCTCATCGCGGTCGCCAACCCGTGTCCCTATGGATGAAACAAAGTACCTTATTCTCTACCATGTCTGGTACTACTTTATTGTTTTTTTCAAAATAACACATATTTCACTGCACTTACCTACACTTACACACCACTAGGTTGCTTGCATATGACACCCGAGGTTCATATATGTGTATTTTTACGTAACACAAAGAGAAACAACCTAATTATATCAAACATTTATATTTTTCTGAAATGGAAGTGTTATCTTGTCTTTTGCAACGGTTTATTTTGATGCACCCTGTATATATATTTTCGATGTCAGAGCAAAATATGTTGTTTTCATATTCTAGACATCAGGATACGTACGAAAGGCACAAATGAGCACAAAGAGCATAAAATAATGAATTTAGTAACATATATTCTACATTAACGACTTTAACACTTACATTCTCAATGAGATCACATGACGCACACCTTCTGTAAAAAAATTGACTCCAATTACCACTGAGTTATTCATTTTTCCTATAATTTCCTTATTTCTCTTAAAAATGTTGGTTGGCAACCGCCTAACAATATATTATATGTCATTATGTACATATTGAATTGTTATGAATTGTCGTGTATTATAATGTGTTTTGGTCTATATCTTAAGAACCATTTAACATATTTTCACGAAATAAAGCGCAAACTCGAGTACATGCACTGCTCTCATCGCGGTCGCCAACCCGGGTCCCTATGGCTGAAACAAAGTACCTTATTCTCTACCATGTTTGGTACTACTTTATTGTTTTTTTCAAAATAACACATATTTCACTGCACTTCCCTACACCTACACACCACTAGGTTGCTTGCATATGACACCCGAGGATCGTATATGTTTATTTTTACGTAACACAAAGAGAAACGACCTAATTATATCAAACATTTATATTTTTCTGAAATGGAAGTGTTATCTTGTCTTTTGCAACGGTTTATTTTGATGCACCCTGTATATATATTTTCGATGTCAGTACAAATTTTGTTGTTTTCATATTCTACACATCAGGATAGGTACGAAAGGCAAAAATTAGCAGAAAAATTATAAAATAATAAAGTTAAAACATATATTCTACATGAACGACTTTAACCATTATCTTCTCAATGAGATCACATGACGCACACCTTCTGTTAAAAAAATGACTCCAATTACCACTGAGTTATTCATTTTTCCTATAATTTACTTATTTGTCTTAAAAGTGTTGGTTGGCAACCGCCTAACAATATATATATATGTCATTATGTACATATTGAATTGTTATGAATTGTCGTGTATTATAATGTGTTTTGGTCTATATCTTAAGAACCATTTAACATATTTTCACGAAATAAAGCGCAAACTCGAGTACATGCACTACTCTCATCGCGGTCGCCAACCCGGGTCCCTATGGCTGAAACAAAGTACCTTATTCTCTACCATGTTTGGTACTACTTTATTGTTTTTTTCAAAATAACGCATATTTCACAGCACTTCCTTACACTGACACACCACTAGGTTGCTTGCATATGAGACCCGAGGATCACGTACGTGTGTTTTTACGTGACACAAAGAGAAACTACGTAATTATATCAAACTTCTATATTTTTCTGAAATTGAAGTGTTATCTTGTGTTCTGCAACGGTTCATTTTGATGCACCCTGTATACATATTTTCGATGTCAGAACAAAATATGTTGTTTTCATATGCTACACATCAGGATAGGTACGAGAGGCACAATTAGAACAAAAAGCATAAAATAATGTAGTCAGTAACATGTATTCTACATGAACGACTTTAACCCTTACCTTCTCAATGAGATCACATGACGCACACCTTCTGTAAAAAATTGACTCCAATTACCACTGAGTTATTCATTTTTCCTATAATTTCCTTATTTCTCTTAAAAATGTTGGTTGGCAACCGCCTAACAATATATTATGTGTCATTATGTACATATTGAATTGTTATGAATTGTCGTGTATTATAATGTGTTTTGGTCTATATCTTAAGAACCATTTAACATATTTTCACGAAATAAAGCGCAAACTCGAGTACATGCACTACTCTCATCGCGGTCGCCAACCCGGGTCCCTATGGCTGAAACAAAGTACCTTATTCTCTACCATGTTTGGTACTACTTTATTGTTTTTTTCAAAATAACGCATATTTCACAGCACTTCCTTACACTGACACACCACTAGGTTGCTTGCATATGAGACCCGAGGATCACATACGTGTGTTTTTACGTGACACAAAGAGAAACTACCTAATTATATCAAACTTCTATATTTTTCTGAAATCGAAGTGTTATCTTGTGTTCTGCAACGGTTCATTTTGATGCACCCTGTATACATATTTTCGATGTCAGAACAAAATATGTTGTTTTCATATTCTACACATCAGGATAGGTACGAGAGGCACAATTAGCACAAAAAGCATAAAATAATGTAGTCAGTAACATGTATTCTACATGAACGACTTTAACCCTTACCTTCTCAATGAGATCACATGACGCACACCTTCTGTAAAAAATTGACTCCAATTACCACTGAGTTATTCATTTTTCCTATAATTTCCTTATTTCTCTTAAAAGTGTTGGTTGGCAACCGCCTAACAATATATTATATGTCATTATGTACATATTGAATTGTTATGAATTGTCGTGTATTATAATGTGTTTTGGTCTATATCTTAAGAACCATTTAACATATTTTCACGAAATAAAGCGCAAACTCGAGTACATGCACTACTCTCATCGCAGTCGCCAACCCGGGTCCCTATGGATGAAACAAAGTACCTTATTCTCTACCATGTCTGGTACTACTTTATTGTTTTTTTCAAAATAACACATATTTCACTGCACTTCCCTACACTTACACACCACTAGGTTGCTTGCATATGACACCCGAGGATCATATATGTGTATTTTTACGTAACACAAAGAGAAACTACCTAATTATATCAAACATTTATATTTTTCTGAAATGGAAGTGTTATCTTGTCTTTTGCAACGGTTTATTTTGATGCACCCTGTATATATATTTTCGATGTCAGAACAAAATATTTTGTTTTCATATTCTAGACATCAGGATACGTACGAAAGGCACAAATTAGCACAAAGAGCATAAAATAATGAATTTAGTAACATATATTCTACATTAACGGCTTTAACCCTTACATTCTCAATGAGATCACATGACGCACACCTTCTGTAAAAAATTGACTCCAATTACCACTGAGTTATTCATTTTTCCTATAATTTCCTTATTTCTCTTAAAAATGTTGGTTGGCAACCGCCTAACAATATATTATATGTCATTATGTACATATTGAATTGTTATGAATTGTCGTGTATTATAATGTGTTTTGGTATATATCTTAAGAACCATTTAACATATTTTCACGAAATAAAGCGCAAATTCGAGTACATGCACCACTCTCATCGCGGTCGCCAGCCCGGATCCCTATGGATGAAACAAAGTACCTTATTCTCTACCATGTCTGGTACTACTTTATTGTTTTTTTCAAAATAACACATATTTCACTGCACTTCCCTACACTTACATACCACTAAGTTGCTTGCATATGACACCCGAGGATCATATATGTGTATTTTTACGTAACACAAAGAGAAACTACCTAATTATATCAAACATTTATATTTTTCTGAAATGGAAGTGTTATCTTGTCTTTTGCAACGGTTTATTTTGATGCACCCTGTATATATATTTTCGATGTCAGAGCAAAATATGTTGTTTTCATATTCTAGACATCAGGATACGTACGAAAGGCACAAATGAGCACAAAGAGCATAAAATAATGAATTTAGTAACATTGATTCTACATTAACGACTTTAACACTTACATTCTCAATGAGATCACATGACGCACACCTTCTGTAAAAAATTGACTCCAATTACCACTGAGTTATTCATTTTTCCTATAATTTCCTTATTTCTCTTAAAAATGTTGGTTGGCAACCGCCTAACACTATATTATATGTCATTATGTACATATTGAATTGTTATGAAATGTGTATTATAATGTGTTTTGGTCTATATCTTAAGAACCATTTAACATATTTTCACGAAATAAAGCGCAAACTCGAGTACATGCACTACTCTCATCGCGGTCGCCAACCCGGGTCCCTATGGCTGAAAGAAAGTACCTTATTCTCTACCATGTTTGGTACTACTTTATTGTTTTTTTCAAAATAACGCATATTTCACAGCACTTCCTTACACTGACACACCACTAGGTTGCTTGCATATGAGACCCGAGGATCACATACGTGTGTTTTTACGTGACACAAAGAGAAACTACGTAATTATATCAAACTTCTATATTTTTCTGAAATCGAAGTGTTATCTTGTCTTCTGCAACGGTTCATTTTGATGCACCCTGTATACATATTTTCGATGTCAGAACAAAATATGTTGTTTTCATATGCTACACATCAGGATAGGTACGAGCGGCACAATTAGCACAAAAAGCATAAAATAATGTAGTCAGTAACATATATTCTACATGAACGACTTTAACCCTTACCTTCTCAATGAGATCACATGACGCACACCTTCTGTAAAAAATTGACTCCAATTACCACTGAGTTATTCATTTTTCCTATAATTTCCTTATTTCTCTTAAAAATGTTGGTTGGCAACCGCCTAACAATATATTATATGTCATTATGTACATATTGAATTGTTATGAATTGTCGTGTATTATAATGTGTTTTGGTCTATATCTTAAGAACCATTTATTATATTTTCACGAAATAAAGCGCAAACTCGAGTACATGCACCACTCTCATCGCGGTCGCCAACCCGGATCCCTATGGCTGAAACAAAGTACCTTATTCTCTACCATGTTTGGTACTACTTTATTGTTTTTTTCAAAATAACGCATATTTCACAGCACTTCCTTACACTGACACACCACTAGGTTGCTTGCATATGAGACCCGAGGATCACATACGTGTGTTTTTACGTGACACAAAGAGAAACTACGTAATTATATCAAACTTCTATATTTTTCTGAAATCGAAGTGTTATCTTGTGTTTTGCAACGGTTCATTTTGATGCACCCTGTATACATATTTTCGATGTCAGAACAAAATATGTTGTTTTCATATGCTACACATCAGGATAGGTACGAGAGGCACAATTAGCACAAAAAGCATAAAATAATGTAGTCAGTAACATATATTCTACATGAACGACTTTAACCCTTACCTTCTCAATGAGATCACATGACGCACACCTTCTGTAAAAAATTGACTCCAATTACCACTGAGTTATTCATTTTTCCTATAATTTCCTTATTTCTCTTAAAAATGTTGGTTGGCAACCGCCTAACAATATATTATATGTCATTATGTACATATTGAATTGTTATGAATTGTCGTGTATTATAATGTGTTTTGGTCTATATCTTAAGAACCATTTAACATATTTTCACGAAATAAAGCGCAAACTCGAGTACATGCACCACTCTCATCGCGGTCGCCAACCCGGATCCCTATGGATGAAACAAAGTACCTTATTCTCTACCATGTCTGGTACTACTTTATTGTTTTTTTCAAAATAACACATATTTCACTGCACTTCCCTACACTTACACACCACTAGGTTGCTTGCATATGACACCCGAGGATCATATATGTGTATTTTTACGTAACACAAAGAGAAACTACCTAATTATATCAAACATTTATATTTTTCTGAAATGGAAGTGTTATCTTGTCTTTTGCAACGGTTTATTTTGATGCACCCTGTATATATATTTTCGATGTCAGAGCAAAATATGTTGTTTTCATATTCTAGACATCAGGATACGTACGAAAGGCACAAATGAGCACAAAGAGCATAAAATAATGAATTTAGTAATATATATTCTACATTAACGACTTTAACAATTAAATTCTCAATGAGATCACATGACGCACACCTTCTGTAAAAAATTGACTCCAATTACCACTGAGTTATTCATTTTTCCTATAATTTCCTTATTTCTCTTAAAAATGTTGTTTGGCAACAGCCTAACAATATATTATATGTCATTATGTACATATTGAATTGTTATGAATTGTCGTGTATTATAATGTGTTTTGGTCTATATCTTAAGAACCATTTAACATATTTTCACGAAATAAAGCGCAAACTCGAGTACATGCACTGCTCTCATCGCGGTCGCCAACCCGGGTCCCTATGGATGAAACAAAGTACCTTATTCTCTACCATGTCTGGTACTACTTTATTGTTTTTTTCAAAATAACACATATTTCACTGCACTTCCCTACATTTACATACCACTAAGTTGCTTGCATATGACACCCGAGGATCATATATGTGTATTTTTACGTAACACAAAAAGAAACTACCTAATTATATCAAACATTTATATTTTTTTGAAATGGAAGTGTTATCTTGTCTTATGCAACGGTTTATTTTGATGCACCCTGTATATATATTTTCGATGTCAGTACAAATTTTGTTGTTTTCATATTCTACACATCAGGATAGGTACGAAAGGCAAAAATTAGCAGAAAAATATTAAATAATAATAAAGTTAAAACATATATTCTACATGAACGACTTTAACCATTATCTTCTCAATGAGATCACATGACGCACACCTTCTGTTAAAAAAATGACTCCAATTACCACTGAGTTATTCATTTTTCCTATAATTTACTTATTTGTCTTAAAAGTGTTGGTTGGCAACCGCCTAACAATATATTATATGTCATTATGTACATATTGAATTGTTATGAATTGTCGTGTATTATAATCTGTTTTGGTCTATATCTTAAGAACCACTTAACATATTTTCACGAAATAAAGCGCAAACTCGAGTACATGCACTACTCTCATCGCGGTCGCCAACCCGGGTCCCTATGGCTGAAACAAAGTACCTTATTCTCTACCATGTTTGGTACTACTTTATTATTTTTTTCAAAATAACGCATATTTCACAGCACTTCCTTACACTGACACACCACTAGGTTCCTTGCATATGAAACCCGAGGATCACAAACGTGTGTTTTTACGTGACACAAAGAGAAACTACGTAATTATATCAAACTTCTATATTTTTCTGAAATCGAAGTGTTATCTTGTGTTTTGCAACGGTTCATTTTGATGCACCCTGTATACATATTTTCGATGTCAGAACAAAATATGTTGTTTTCATATGCTACACATCAGGATAGGTACGAGAGGCACAATTAGCACAAAAAGCATAAAATAATGTAGTCAGTAACATGTATTCTACATGAACGACTTTAACCCTTACCTTCTCAATGAGATCACATGACGCACACCTTCTGTAAAAAATTGACTACAATTACCACCGAGTTATTCATTTTTCCTATAATTTCCTTATTTCTCTTAAAAGTGTTGGTTGGCAACCGCCTAACAATATATTATATGTCATTATGTACATATTGAATTGTTATGAATTGTCGTGTATTATAATGTGTTTTGGTCTATATCTTAAGAACCATTTAACATATTTTCACGAAATAAAGCGCAAACTCGAGTACATGCACTACTCTCATCGCGGTCGCCAACCCGGGTCCCTATGGCTGAAACAAAGTACCTTAATCTCTACCATGTTTGGTACTACTTTATTGTTTTTTTCAAAATAACGCATATTTCACAGCACTTCCTTACACTGACACACCACTAGGTTGCTTGCATATGAAACCCGAGGATCACATACGTGTGTTTTTACGTGACACAAAGAGAAACTACCTAATTATATCAAACTTCTATTTTTTTCTGAAATCGAAGTGTTATCTTGTGTTCTGCAACGGTTCATTTTGATGCACCCTGTATACATATTTTCGATGTCAGAACAAAATATGTTGTTTTCATTTGCTACACATCAGGATAGGTACGAGAGGCACAATTAGCACAAAAAGCATAAAATAATGTAGTCAGTAACATGTATTCTACATGAACGACTTTAACCCTTACCTTCTCAATGAGATCACATGACGCACACCTTCTGTAAAAAATTGACTCCAATTACCACTGAGTTATTCATTTTTCCTATAATTTCCTTATTTCTTTTAAAAATGTTGGTTGGCAACCGCCTAACACTATATAATATGTCATTATGTACATATTGAATTGTTATGAAATGTGTATTATAATGTGTTTTGGTCTATATCTTAAGAACCATTTAACATATTTTCACGAAATAAAGCGCAAACTCGAGTACATGCACTACTCTCATCGCGGTCGCCAACCCGGGTCCCTATGGCTGAAAGAAAGTACCTTATTCTCTACCATGTTTGGTACTACTTTATTGTTTTTTTCAAAATAACGCATATTTCACAGCACTTCCTTACACTGACACACCACTAGGTTGCTTGCATATGAGACCCGAGGATCACATACGTGTGTTTTTACGTGACACAAAGAGAAACTACGTAATTATATCAAACTTCTATATTTTTCTGAAATCGAAGTGTTATCTTGTCTTCTGCAACGGTTCATTTTGATGCACCCTGTATACATATTTTCGATGTCAGAACAAAATATGTTGTTTTCATATGCTACACATCAGGATAGGTACGAGAGGCACAATTAGCACAAAAAGCATAAAATAATGTAGTCAGTAACATATATTCTACATGAACGACTTTAACACTTACCTTCTCAATGAGATCACATGACGCACACCTTCTGTAAAAAATTGACTCCAATTACCACTGAGTTATTCATTTTTCCTATAATTTCCTTATTTCTCTTAAAAATGTTGGTTGGCAACCGCCTAACAATATATTATATGTCATTATGTACATATTGAATTGTTATGAATTGTCGTGTATTATAATGTGTTTTGGTCTATATCTTAAGAACCATTTATTATATTTTCACGAAATAAAGCGCAAACTCGAGTACATGCACCACTCTCATCGCGGTCGCCAACCCGGATCCCTATGGATGAAACAAAGTACCTTATTCTCTACCATGTCTGGTACTACTTTATTGTTTTTTTCAAAATAACGCATATTTCACAGCACTTCCTTACACTGACACACCACTAGGTTGCTTGCATATGAGACCCGAGGATCACATACGTGTGTTTTTACGTGACACAAAGAGAAACTACGTAATTATATCAAACTTCTATATTTTTCTGAAATCGAAGTGTTATCTTGTCTTCTGCAACGGTTCATTTTGATGCACCCTGTATACATATTTTCGATGTCAGAACAAAATATGTTGTTTTCATATGCTACACATCAGGATAGGTACGAGAGGCACAATTAGCACAAAAAGCATAAAATAATGTAGTCAGTAACATGTATTCTACATGAACGACTTTAACCCTTACCTTCTCAATGAGATCACATGACGCACACCTTCTGTAAAAAATTGACTCCAATTACCACTGAGTTATTCATTTTTCCTATAATTTCCTTATTTCTCTTAAAAGTGTTGGTTGGCAACCGCCTAACAATATATTATATGTCATTATGTACATATTGAATTGTTATGAATTGTCGTGTATTATAATGTGTTTTGGTCTATATCTTAAGAACCATTTAACATATTTTCACGAAATAAAGCGCAAACTCGAGTACATGCACTGCTCTCATCGCGGTCGCCAACCCGGGTCCCTATGGATGAAACAAAGTACCTTATTCTCTACCATGTCTGGTACTACTTTATTGTTTTTTTCAAAATAACACATATTTCACTGCACTTCCCTACATTTACATACCACTAAGTTGCTTGCATATGACACCCGAGGATCATATATGTGTATTTTTACGTAACACAAAAAGAAACTACCTAATTATATCAAACATTTATATTTTTTTGAAATGGAAGTGTTATCTTGTCTTATGCAACGGTTTATTTTGATGCACCCTGTATATATATTTTCGATGTCAGTACAAATTTTGTTGTTTTCATATTCTACACATCAGGATAGGTACGAAAGGCAAAAATTAGCAGAAAAATATTAAATAATAATAAAGTTAAAACATATATTCTACATGAACGACTTTAACCATTATCTTCTCAATGAGATCACATGACGCACACCTTCTGTTAAAAAAATGACTCCAATTACCACTGAGTTATTCATTTTTCCTATAATTTACTTATTTGTCTTAAAAGTGTTGGTTGGCAACCGCCTAACAATATATTATATGTCATTATGTACATATTGAATTGTTATGAATTGTCGTGTATTATAATCTGTTTTGGTCTATATCTTAAGAACCACTTAACATATTTTCACGAAATAAAGCGCAAACTCGAGTACATGCACTACTCTCATCGCGGTCGCCAACCCGGGTCCCTATGGCTGAAACAAAGTACCTTATTCTCTACCATGTTTGGTACTACTTTATTATTTTTTTCAAAATAACGCATATTTCACAGCACTTCCTTACACTGACACACCACTAGGTTCCTTGCATATGAAACCCGAGGATCACAAACGTGTGTTTTTACGTGACACAAAGAGAAACTACGTAATTATATCAAACTTCTATATTTTTCTGAAATCGAAGTGTTATCTTGTGTTTTGCAACGGTTCATTTTGATGCACCCTGTATACATATTTTCGATGTCAGAACAAAATATGTTGTTTTCATATGCTACACATCAGGATAGGTACGAGAGGCACAATTAGCACAAAAAGCATAAAATAATGTAGTCAGTAACATGTATTCTACATGAACGACTTTAACCCTTACCTTCTCAATGAGATCACATGACGCACACCTTCTGTAAAAAATTGACTACAATTACCACCGAGTTATTCATTTTTCCTATAATTTCCTTATTTCTCTTAAAAGTGTTGGTTGGCAACCGCCTAACAATATATTATATGTCATTATGTACATATTGAATTGTTATGAATTGTCGTGTATTATAATGTGTTTTGGTCTATATCTTAAGAACCATTTAACATATTTTCACGAAATAAAGCGCAAACTCGAGTACATGCACTACTCTCATCGCGGTCGCCAACCCGGGTCCCTATGGCTGAAACAAAGTACCTTATTCTCTACCATGTTTGGTACTACTTTATTGTTTTTTTCAAAATAACGCATATTTCACAGCACTTCCTTACACTGACACACCACTAGGTTGCTTGCATATGAAACCCGAGGATCACATACGTGTGTTTTTACGTGACACAAAGAGAAACTACCTAATTATATCAAACTTCTATTTTTTTCTGAAATCGAAGTGTTATCTTGTGTTCTGCAACGGTTCATTTTGATGCACCCTGTATACATATTTTCGATGTCAGAACAAAATATGTTGTTTTCATTTGCTACACATCAGGATAGGTACGAGAGGCACAATTAGCACAAAAAGCATAAAATAATGTAGTCAGTAACATGTATTCTACATGAACGACTTTAACCCTTACCTTCTCAATGAGATCACATGACGCACACCTTCTGTAAAAAATTGACTCCAATTACCACTGAGTTATTCATTTTTCCTATAATTTCCTTATTTCTTTTAAAAATGTTGGTTGGCAACCGCCTAACACTATATAATATGTCATTATGTACATATTGAATTGTTATGAAATGTGTATTATAATGTGTTTTGGTCTATATCTTAAGAACCATTTAACATATTTTCACGAAATAAAGCGCAAACTCGAGTACATGCACTACTCTCATCGCGGTCGCCAACCCGGGTCCCTATGGCTGAAAGAAAGTACCTTATTCTCTACCATGTTTGGTACTACTTTATTGTTTTTTTCAAAATAACGCATATTTCACAGCACTTCCTTACACTGACACACCACTAGGTTGCTTGCATATGAGACCCGAGGATCACATACGTGTGTTTTTACGTGACACAAAGAGAAACTACGTAATTATATCAAACTTCTATATTTTTCTGAAATCGAAGTGTTATCTTGTCTTCTGCAACGGTTCATTTTGATGCACCCTGTATACATATTTTCGATGTCAGAACAAAATATGTTGTTTTCATATGCTACACATCAGGATAGGTACGAGAGGCACAATTAGCACAAAAAGCATAAAATAATGTAGTCAGTAACATATATTCTACATGAACGACTTTAACACTTACCTTCTCAATGAGATCACATGACGCACACCTTCTGTAAAAAATTGACTCCAATTACCACTGAGTTATTCATTTTTCCTATAATTTCCTTATTTCTCTTAAAAATGTTGGTTGGCAACCGCCTAACAATATATTATATGTCATTATGTACATATTGAATTGTTATGAATTGTCGTGTATTATAATGTGTTTTGGTCTATATCTTAAGAACCATTTATTATATTTTCACGAAATAAAGCGCAAACTCGAGTACATGCACCACTCTCATCGCGGTCGCCAACCCGGATCCCTATGGATGAAACAAAGTACCTTATTCTCTACCATGTCTGGTACTACTTTATTGTTTTTTTCAAAATAACACATATTTCACTGCACTTCCCTACATTTACATACCACTAAGTTGCTTGCATATGACACCCGAGGATCATATATGTGTATTTTTACGTAACACAAAAAGAAACTACCTAATTATATCAAACATTTATATTTTTTTGAAATGGAAGTGTTATCTTGTCTTATGCAACGGTTTATTTTGATGCACCCTGTATATATATTTTCGATGTCAGTACAAATTTTGTTGTTTTCATATTCTACACATCAGGATAGGTACGAAATGCAAAAATTAGCAGAAAAATTATAAAATAATAAAGTTAGTAACATATATTCTACATGAACGACTTTAACCCTTACCTTCTCAATGAGATCACATGACGCACACCTTCTGTAGAAAATTGACTCCAATTACCACTGAGTTATTCATTTTTCCTATAATTTCCTTATTTATCTTAAAAATGTTTGATGGCAACCGCCTAACAATATATTATATGTCATTATGTACATATTGAATTGTTATGAATTGTCGTGTATTATAATGTGTTTTGGTCTATATCTTAAGAACCATTTAACATATTTTCACGAGATGAAGCGCAAACTCGAGTGCATGCACTACTCTCATCGCGGTCGCCAACCCGGGTCCCTATGGCTGAAACAAAGTACCTTATTCTCTACCATGTTTGGTACTACTTTATTTTTTTTTTCAAAATAACGCATATTTCACAGCACTTCCTTACACTGACACACCACTAGGTTGCTTGCATATGAGACCCGAGGATCACATACGTGTGTTTTTACGTGACACAAAGAGAAACTACGTAATTATATCAAACTTCTATATTTTTCTGAAATCGAAGTGTTATCTTGTGTTTTGCAACGGTTCATTTTGATGCACCCTGTATACATATTTTCGATGTCAGAACAAAATATGTTGTTTTCATATGCTACACATCAGGATAGGTACGAGAGGCACAATTAGCACAAAAAGCATAAAATAATGTAGTCAGTAACATATATTCTACATGAACGACTTTAACCCTTACCTTCTCAATGAGATCACATGACGCACACCTTCTGTAAAAAATTGACTCCAATTACCACTGAGTTATTCATTTTTCCTATAATTTCCTTATTTCTCTTAAAAATGTTGGTTGGCAACCGCCTAACAATATATTATATGTCATTATGTACATATTGAATTGTTATGAATTGTCGTGTATTATAATGTGTTTTGGTCTATATCTTAAGAATCATTTAACATATTTTCACGAAATAAAGCGCAAACTCGAGTACATGCACCACTCTCATCGCGGTCGCCAACCCGGATCCCTATGGATGAAACAAAGTACCTTATTCTCTACCATGTCTGGTACTACTTTATTGTTTTTTTCAAAATAACACATATTTCACTGCACTTCCCTACACTTACACACCACTAGGTTGCTTGCATATGACACCCGAGGATCATATATGTGTATTTTTACGTAACACAAAGAGAAACTACCTAATTATATCAAACATTTATATTTTTCTGAAATGGAAGTGTTATCTTGTCTTTTGCAACGGTTTATTTTGATGCACCCTGTATATATATTTTCGATGTCAGAGCAAAATATGTTGTTTTCATATTCTAGACATCAGGATACGTACGAAAGGCACAAATGAGCACAAAGAGCATAAAATAATGAATTTAGTAACATATATTCTACATTAACGACTTTAACAATTAAATTCTCAATGAGATCACATGACGCACACTTTCTGTAAAAAATTGACTCCAATTACCACTGAGTTATTCATTTTTCCTATAATTTCCTTATTTCTCTTAAAAATGTTGTTTGGCAACCGCCTAACAATATATTATATGTCATTATGTACATATTGAATTGTTATGAATTGTCGTGTATTATAATGTGTTTTGGTCTATATCTTAAGAACCATTTAACATATTTTCACGAAATAAAGCGCAAACTCGAGTACATGCACTGCTCTCATCGCGGTCGCCAACCCGGGTCCCTATGGCTGAAACAAAGTACCTTATTCTCTACCATGTTTGGTACTACTTCTTTGTTTTTATCAAAATAACACATATTTCACTGCACTTCCCTACACTTACACACCACAAGGTTGCTTGCATATGACACCCGAGGATCATATATGTTTATTTTTACGTAACACCAAGAGAAACTACCTAATTATATCAAACATTTATATTTTTCTGAAATGGAAGTGTTATCTTGTCTTTTGCAACGGTTTATTTTGATGCACCCTGTATATATATTTTCGATGTCAGTACAAATTTTGTTGTTTTCATATTCTACACATCAGGATAGGTACGAAAGGCAAAAATTAGCAGAAAAATTATAAAATAATAAAGTTAAAACATATATTCTACATGAACGACTTTAACCATTATCTTCTCAATGAGATCACATGACGCACACCTTCTGTTAAAAAAATGACTCCAATTACCACTGAGTTATTCATTTTTCCTATAATTTACTTATTTGTCTTAAAAGTGTTGGTTGGCAACCGCCTAACAATATATTATATGTCATTATGTACATATTGAATTGTTATGAATTGTCGTGTATTATAATCTGTTTTGGTCTATATCTTAAGAACCACTTAACATATTTTCACGAAATAAAGCGCAAACTCGAGTACATGCACTACTCTCGTCGCGGTCGCCAACCCGGGTCCCTATGGCTTAAACAAAGTACCTTATTCTCTACCATGTTTGGTACTACTTTATTATTTTTTTCAAAATAACGCATATTTCACAGCACTTCCTTACACTGACACACCACTAGGTTGCTTGCATATGAAACCCGAGGATCACAAACGTGTGTTTTTACGTGACACAAAGAGAAACTACGTAATTATATCAAACTTCTATATTTTTCTGAAATCGAAGTGTTATCTTGTGTTTTGCAACGGTTCATTTTGATGCACCCTGTATACATATTTTCGATGTCAGAACAAAATATGTTGTTTTCATATGCTACACATCAGGATAGGTACGAGAGGCACAATTAGCACAAAAAGCATAAAATAATGTAGTCAGTAACATGTATTCTACATGAACGACTTTAACCCTTACCTTCTCAATGAGATCACATGACGCACACCTTCTGTAAAAAATTGACTCCAATTACCACCGAGTTATTCATTTTTCCTATAATTTCCTTATTTCTCTTAAAAGTGTTGGTTGGCAACCGCCTAACAATATATTATATGTCATTATGTACATATTGAATTGTTATGAATTGTCGTGTATTATAATGTGTTTTGGTCTATATCTTAAGAACCATTTAACATATTTTCACGAAATAAAGCGCAAACTCGAGTACATGCACTACTCTCATCGCGGTCGCCAACCCGGGTCCCTATGGATGAAACAAAGTACCTTATTCTCTACCATGTCTGGTACTACTTTATTGTTTTTTTCAAAATAACACATATTTCACTGCACTTCCCTACACTTACACACCACTAGGTTGCTTGCATATGACACCCGAGGATCATATATGTGTATTTTTACGTAACACAAAGAGAAACTACATAATTATATCAAACATTTATATTTTTCTGAAATGGAAGTGTTATCTTGTCTTTGCAACGGTTTATTTTGATGCACCCTGTATATATATTTTCGATGTCAGTACAAATTTTGTTGTTTTCATATTCTACACATGAGGATAGGTACGAAAGGCAAAAATTAGCAGAAAAATTATAAAATATTAAAGTTAAAACATATATTCTACATGAACGACTTTAACCATTATCATCTCAATGAGATCACATGACGCACACCTTCTGTTAAAAAAATGACTCCAATTACCACTGAGTTATTCATTTTTCCTATAATTTACTTATTTGTCTTAAAAGTGTTGGTTGGCAACCGCCTAACAATATATTATATGTCATTATGTACATATTGAATTGTTATGAATTGTCGTGTATTATAATGTGTTTTGGTCTATATCTTAAGAACCATTTAACATATTTTCACGAAATAAAGCGCAAACTCGAGTACATGCACTACTCTCATCGCGGTCGCCAACCCGGGTCCCTATGGCTGAAACAAAGTACCTTATTCTCTACCATGTTTGGTACTACTTTATTGTTTTTTTCAAAATAACGCATATTTCACAGCACTTCCTTACACTGACACACCACTAGGTTGCTTGCATATGAAACCCGAGGATCACATACGTGTGTTTTTACGTGACACAAAGAGAAACTACCTAATTATATCAAACTTCTATTTTTTTCTGAAATCGAAGTGTTATCTTGTGTTCTGCAACGGTTCATTTTGATGCACCCTGTATACATATTTTCGATGTCAGAACAAAATATGTTGTTTTCATATGCTACACATCAGGATAGGTACGAGAGGCACAATTAGCACAAAAAGCATAAAATAATGTAGTCAGTAACATGTATTCTACATGAACGACTTTAACCCTTACCTTCTCAATGAGATCACATGACGCACACCTTCTGTAAAAAATTGACTCCAATTACCACTGAGTTATTCATTTTTCCTATAATTTCCTTATTTCTCTTAAAAGTGTTGGTTGGCAACCGCCTAACAATATATTATATGTCATTATGTACATATTGAATTGTTATGAATTGTCGTGTATTATAATGTGTTTTGGTCTATATCTTAAGAACCATTTAACATATTTTCACGAAATAAAGCGCAAACTCGAGAACATGCACTACTCTCATCGCGGTCGCCAACCCGGGTCCCTGTGGATGAAACAAAGTACCTTATTCTCTACCATGTCTGGTACTACTTTATTGTTTTTTTTCAAAATAGCACATATTTCACTGCACTTCCCTACACTTACACACCACTAGGTTGCTTGCATATGACACCCGAGGATCATATATGTGTATTTTTACGTAACACAAAGAGAAACTACCTAATTATATCAAACATTTATATTTTTCTGAAATGGAAGTGTTATCTTGTTTTTGCAACGGTTTATTTTGATGCACCCTGTATATATATTTTCGATGTCAGAGCAAAATATTTTGTTTTCATATTGTGGACATCAGGATACGTACGAAAGGCACAAATTAGCACAAAGAGCATAAAATAATGAATTCAGTAACATATATTCTACATTAACGGCTTTAACCCTTACATTCTCAATGAGATCACATGACGCACACCTTCTGTAAAAAATTGACTCCAATTACCACTGAGTTATTCATTTTTCCTATAATTTCCTTATTTCTCTTAAAAATGTTGGTTGGCAACCGCCTAACAATATATTATATGTCATTATGTACATATTGAATTGTTATGAATTGTCGTGTATTATAATGTGTTTTGGTCTATATCTTAAGAACCATTTAACATATTTTCACGAAATAAAGCGCAAACTCGAGTACATGCACCACTCTCATCGCGGTCGCCAACCCGGATCCCTATGGATGAAACAAAGTACCTTATTCTCTACCATGTCTGGTACTACTTTATTGTTTTTTTCAAAATAACACATATTTCACTGCACTTCCCTACACTTACATACCACTAGGTTGCTTGCATATGACACCCGAGGATCATATATGTGTATTTTTACGTAACACAAAGAGAAACTACCTAATTATATCAAACATTTATATTTTTCTGAAATGGAAGTGTTATCTTGTCTTTTGCAACGGTTTATTTTGATGCACCCTGTATATATATTTTCGATGTCAGAGCAAAATATGTTGTTTTCATATTCTAGACATCAGGATACGTACGAAAGGCACACATGAGCACAAAGAGCATAAAATAATGAATTTAGTAACATATATTCTACATTAACGACTTTAACACTTACATTCTCAATGAGATCACATGACGCACACCTTCTGTAAAAAATTGACTCCAATTACCACTGAGTTATTCATTTTTCCTATAATTTCCTTATTTCTCTTAAAAATGTTGGTTGGCAACCGCCTAAAAATATATTATATGTCATTATGTACATATTGAATTGTTATGAATTGTCGTGTATTATAATCTGTTTTGGTCTATATCTTAAGAACCATTTAACATATTTTCACGAAATAAAGCGCAAATTCGAGTACATGCACTACTCTCATCGCGGTCGCCAACCCGGGTCCCTATGGCTGAAACAAAGTACCTTATTCTCTACCATGTTTGGTACTACTTTATTGTTTTTTTCAAAATAACGCATATTTCACAGCACTTCCTTACACTGACACACCACTAGGTTGCTTGCATATGAGACCCGAGGATCACATACGTGTGTTTTTACGTGACACAAAGAGAAACTACGTAATTATATCAAACTTCTATATTTTTCTGAAATCGAAGTGTTATCTTGTGTTTTGCAACGGTTCATTTTGATGCACCCTGTATACATATTTTCGATGTCAGAACAAAATATGTTGTTTTCATATGCTACACATCAGGATAGGTACGAGAGGCACAATTAGCACAAAAAGCATAAAATAATGTAGTCAGTAACATATATTCTACATGAACGACTTTAACCCTTACCTTCTCAATGAGATCACATGACGCACACCTTCTGTAAAAAATTGACTCCAATTACCACTGAGTTATTCATTTTTCCTATAATTTCCTTATTTCTCTTAAAAATGTTGGTTGTCAACCGCCTAACAATATATTATATGTCATTATGTACATATTGAATTGTTATGAATTGTCGTGTATTATAATGTGTTTTGGTCTATATCTTAAGAACCATTTAACATATTTTCACGAAATAAAGCGCAAACTCGAGTACATGCACTACTCTCATCGCGGTCGCCAACGCGGGTCCCTATGGCTGAAACAAAGTACCTTATTCTCTACCATGTTTGGTACTACTTTATTGTTTTTTTCAAAATAACGCATATTTCACAGCACTTCCTTACACTGACACACCACTAGGTTGCTTGCATATGAGACCCGAGGATCACATACGTTTTTTTACGTGACACAAAGAGAAACTACGTAATTATATCAAACTTCTATATTTTTCTGAAATCGAAGTGTTATCTTGTCTTCTGCAACGGTTCATTTTGATGCACCCTGTATACATATTTTCGATGTCAGAACAAAATATGTTGTTTTCATATGCTACACATCAGGATAGGTACGAGAGGCACAATTAGCACAAAAAGCATAAAATAATGTAGTCAGTAACATATATTCTACATGAACGACTTTAACCCTTACCTTCTCAATGAGATCACATGACGCACACCTTCTGTAAAAAATTGACTCCAATTACCATTGACTTATTCATTTTTCCTATAATTTTCTTATTTCTCTAAAAATGTTGGTTGGCAACCGCCTAACAATATATTATATGTCATTATGTACATATTGAATTTTATGAATTGTCGTGTATTATAATGTGTTTTGGTTTATATCTTAAGAACCATTTAACATATTTTCACGAAATAAAGCGCAAATTCGAGCACATGCACTACTCTCATCGCGGTCGCCAACCCGGGTCCCTATGGCTGAAACAAAGTACCTTATTCTCTACCATGTTTGTACTGCTTTATTGTTTTTTTTTCAAAATAACACATATTTCACTGCACTTCCTTACACTGACACACTACTAGGATGCTTGCATATGACACCCGAGGATCATATATGTTTATTTTTACGTAACACAAAGAGAAACTACCTAATTATATCAAACATTTATATTTTTCTGAAATGGAAGTGTTATCTTGTCTTTTGCAACGGTTTATTTTGATGCACCCTGTATATATATTTTCGATGTCAGTACAAATTTTGTTGTTTTCATATTCTACACATCAGGATAGGTACGAAATGCAAAAATTAGCAGAAAAATTATAAAATAATAAAGTTAGTAACATATATTCTACATGAACGACTTTAACCCTTACCTTCTCAATGAGATCACATGACGCACACCTTCTGTAGAAAATTGACTCCAATTACCACTGAGTTATTCATTTTTCCTATAATTTCCTTATTTATCTTAAAAATGTTTGTTGGCAACCGCCTAACAATATATTATATGTCATTATGTACATATTGAATTGTTATGAATTGTCGTGTATTATAATGTGTTTTGGTCTATATCTTAAGAACCATTTAACATATTTTCACGAGATAAAGCGCAAACTCGAGTACATGCACTACTCTCATCGCGGTCGCCAACCCGGGTCCCTATGGCTGAAACAAAGTACCTTATTCTCTACCATGTTTGGTACTACTTTATTGTTTTTTTCAAAATAACGCATATTTCACAGCACTTCCTTACACTGACACACCACTAGTTTGCTTGCATATGAGACCCGAGGTTCACATACGTGTGTTTTTACGTGACACAAAGAGAAACTACGTAATTATATCAAACTTCTATATTTTTCTGAAATCGAAGTGTTATCATGTGTTCTGCAACGGTTCATTTTGATGCACCCTGTATACATATTTTCGATGTCAGAACAAAATATGTTGTTTTCATATGCTACACATCAGGATAGGTACGAGAGGCACAATTAGCACAAAAAGCATAAAATAATGTAGTCAGTAACATGTATTCTACATGAACGACTTTAACCCTTACCTTCTCAATGAGATCACATGACGCACACCTTCTGTAAAAAATTGACTCCAATTACCACTGAGTTATTCATTTTTCCTATAATTTCCTTATTTCTCTTAAAAATGTTGGTTGGCAACCGCCTAACAATATATTATATGTCATTATCTACATATTGAATTGTTATGAATTGTCGTGTATTATAATGTGTTTTGGTCTATATCTTAAGAACAATTTAACATATTTTCACGAAATAAAGCGCAAACTCGAGTACATGCACTACTCTCATCGCGGTCGCCAACCCGGGTCCCTATGGCTGAAACAAAGTACCTTATTCTCTACCATGTTTGGTACTACTTTATTGTTTTTTTCAAAATAACGCATATTTCACAGCACTTCCTTACACTGACACACCACTAGGTTGCTTGCATATGAGACCCGAGGATCACATACGTTTTTTTACGTGACACAAAGAGAAACTACGTAATTATATCAAACTTCTATATTTTTCTGAAATCGAAGTGTTATCTTGTCTTCTGCAACGGTTCATTTTGATGCACCCTGTATACATATTTTCGATGTCAGAACAAAATATGTTGTTTTCATATGCTACACATCAGGATAGGTACGAGAGGCACAATTAGCACAACAAGCATAAAATAATGTAGTCAGTAACATATATTCTACATGAACGACTTTAACCCTTACCTTCTTAATGAGATCACATGACGCACACCTTCTGTAAAAAATTGACTCCAATTACCACTGACTTATTCATTTTTCCTATAATTTCCTTATTTCTCTAAAAATGTTGGTTGGCAACCGCCTAACAATATATTATATGTCATTATGTACATATTGAATTTTATGAATTGTCGTGTATTATAATGTGTTTTGGTCTATATCTTAAGAACCATTTAGCATATTTTCACGAAATAAAGCGCAAATTCGAGCACATGCACTACTCTCATCGCGGTCGCCAACCGGGTCCCTATGGCTGAAACAAAGTACCTTATTCTCTACCATGTTTGGTACTACTTTATTGTTTTTTTTTTCAAAATAACACATATTTCACTGCACTTCCCTACACTTACACACCACTAGGTTGCTTGCATATGACACCCGAGGATCATATATGTTTATTTTTACGTAACACAAAGAGAAACTACCTAATTATATCAAACATTTATATTTTTCTGAAATGGAAGTGTTATCTTGTTTTTTGCAACGGTTTATTTTGATGCCCCCTGTATATATATTTTCGATGTCAGAGCAAAATATTTTGTTTTCATATTCTAGACATCAGGATACGTACGAAAGGCACAAATTAGCACAAAGAGCATAAAATAATGTAGTCAGTAACATATATTCTACATGAACGACTTTAACCCTTACATTCTCTATGAGATCACATGACGCACACCTTCTGTAAAAGATTGACTCCAATTACCACTGACTTATTCAATTTCCCTATAATTTCCTTATTTCTCTTAAAAATGTTGGTTGGCAACCGCCTAACAATATATTATATGTCATTATGTACATATTGAATTGTTATGAATTGTCGTGTATTATAATGTGTTTTGGTCTATATCTTAAGAACCATTTAACATATTTTCACGAAATAAAGCGCAAACTCGAGTACATGCACTACTCTCATCGCGGTCGCCAACCCGGGTCCCTATGGCTGAAACAAAATACCTTATTCTCTACCATGTTTGGTACTACTTTATTGTTTTTTTCAAAATAACACACATTTCACTGCACTTCCTTACACTGACACACCACTAGGTTGCTTGCATATGACACCCGAGGATCACATACGTGTGTTTTTACGTGACACAAAGAGAAACTACGTAATTATATCAAACTTCTATATTTTTCTGAAATGGAAGTGTTATCTTGCCTTTGCAACGGTTCATTTTGATGCACCGTGTATACATATTTTCGATGTCAGAACAAAATATGTTGTTTTCATATGCTACACATCAGGATAGGTACGAGAGGCACAATTAGCACAAAAAGCATAAAATAATGTAGTCAGTAACATATATTCTACATAAACGACTTTAACCCTTATCTTCTCAATGAGATCACATGACGCACACCTTCTGTAAAAAATTGATTCCAATTACCACTGAGTTATTCATTTTTCCTATAATTTCCTTATTTCTCTTAAAAATGTTGGTTGGAAACCGCCTAACAATATATTATATGTCATTATGTACATATTGAATTGTTATGAATTGTCGTGTATTATAATGTGTTTTGGTCTATATCTTAAGAACCATTTAACATATTTTCACGAGATAAAGCGCAAACTCGAGTACATGCACTACTCTCACCGCGGTCGCCAACCCGGGTCCCTATGGCTGAAACAAAGTACCTTATTCTCTACCATGTTTGGTACTACTTTATTGTTTTTTTTTTTCAAAATAACGCATATTTCACAGCACTTCCTTACACTGACACACCACTAGGTTGCTTGCATATGAGACCCGAGGATCACATACGTGTGTTTTTACGTGACACAAAGAGAAACTACGTAATTATATCAAACTTCTATATTTTTCTGAAATCGAAGTGTTAACTTGTGTTCTGCAACGGTTCATTTTGATGCACCCTGTATACATATTTTCGGTGTCAGAACAAGATATGTTGTTTTCATATGCTACACATCAGGATAGGTACGAGAGGCACAATTAGCACAAAAAGCATAAAATAATGTAGTCAGTAACATGTATTCTACATGAACGACTTTAACCCTTACCTTCTCAATGAGATCACATGACGCACACCTTCTGTAAAAAATTGACTCCAATTACCACTGAGTTATTCATTTTTCCTATAATTTCCTTATTTCTCTTAAAAGTGTTGGTTGGCAACCGCCTAACAATATATTATATGTCATTATGTACATATTGAATTGTTATGAATTGTCGTGTATTATAATGTGTTTTGGTCTATATCTTAAGAACCATTTAACATATTTTCACGAAATAAAGCTCAAACTCGAGTACATGCACTACTCTCATTGCGGTCGCCAACCCGGGTCCCTATGGATGAAACAAAGTACCTTATTCTCTACCATGTCTGGTACTACTTTATTGTTTTTTTCAATATAACACATATTTCACTGCACTTCCCTACACTTACACACCACTAGGTTGCTTGCATTTGACACCCGAGGATCATATATGTGTATTTTTACGTAACACAAAGAGAAACTACCTAATTATATCAAACATTTATATTTTTCTGAAATGGAAGTGTTATCTTGTCTTTTGCAACGGTTTATTTTGAAACACCCTGTATATATATTTTCGATGTCAGAGCAAAATATTTTGTTTTCATATTCTATACATCAGGATACGTACGAAAGGCACAAATTAGCACAAAGAGCATAAAATAATGAATTTAGTAACATATGTTCTACATTAACGACTTTAACCCTTACATTCTCAATGAGATCACATGACGCACACCTTCTGTAAAAAATTGACTCCAATTACCACTGAGTTATTCATTTCTCCTATAATTTCCTTATTTCTCTTAAAAATGTTGGTTGGCAACCGCCTAACAATATATTATATGTCATTATGTACATATTGAATTGTTATGAATTGTCGTGTATTATAATGTGTTTTGGTCTATATCTTAAGAACCATTTAACATATTTTCACGAAATAAATCGCAAACTCGAGTACATGCACTACTCTCATCGCGGTCGCCAGCCCGGGTCCCTATGGATGAAACAAAGTACCTTATTCTCTACCATGTCTGGTACTACTTTATTGTTTTTTTCAATATAACACATATTTCACTGCACTTCCTTACACTGACACACCACTAGGTTGCTTGCATATGAGACCCGAGGATCACATACGTGTGTTTTTACGTGACAGAAAGAGAAACTACGTAATTATATCAAACTTCTATATTTTTCTGAAATCGAAGTGTTATCTTGCCTTTGCAACGGTTCATTTTGATGCACCGTGTATACATATTTTCGATGTCAGAACAAAATATCTTGTTTTCATATGCTACACATCAGGATAGGTACGAGAGGCACAATTAGCACAAAAAGCATAAAATAATGTAGTCAGTAACATATATTCTACATGAACGACTTTAACCCTTATCTTCTCAATGAGATCACATGACGCACACCTTCTGTAAAAAATTGACTCCAATTACCACTGAGTTATTCATTTTTCCTATAATTTCCTTATTTCTCTTAAAAATGTTGGTTGGCAACCGCCTAACAATATATTATATGTCATTATGTACATATTGAATTGTTATGAATTGTCGTGTATTATAATGTGTTTTAGTCTATATCTTAAGAACCATTTAACATATTTTCACGAGATAAAGCGCAAACTCGAGGACATGCACTACTCTCATCGCGGTCGCCAACCCGGGTCCCTATGGCTGAAACAAAGTACCTTATTCTCTACCATGTTTGGTACTACTTTATTGTTTTTTTTTTTCAAAATAACGCATATTTCACAGCACTTCCTTACACTGACACACCACTGGGTTGCTTGCATATGAGACCCGAGGATCACATACGTATGTTTTTACGTGACACTAAGAGAAACTACGTAATTATATCAAACTTCTATATTTTTCTGAAATCGAAGTGTTATCTTGTGTTCTGCAACGGTTCATTTTGATGCACCCTGTATACATATTTTCGATGTCAGAACAAAATATGCTGTTTTCATATGCTACACATCAGGATAGGTACGAGAGGCACAATTAGCACAAAAAGCATAAAATAATGTAGTCAGTAACATGTATTCTACATGAACGACTTTAACCCTTACCTTCTCAATGAGATCACATGACGCACACCTTCTGTAAAAAATTGACTCCAATTACCACTGAGTTATTCATTTTTCCTATAATTTCCTTATTTCTCTTAAAAGTGTTGGTTGGCAACCGCCTAACAATATATTATATGTCATTATGTACATATTGAATTGTTATGAATTGTCGTGTATTATAATGTGTTTTGGTCTATATCTTAAGAACCATTTAACATATTTTCACGAAATAAAGCTCAAACTCGAGTACATGCACTACTCTCATCGCGGTCGCCAACCCGGGTCCCTGTGGATGAAACAAAGTACCTTATTCTCTACCATGTCTGGTACTACTTTATTGTTTTTTTCAATATAACACATATTTCACTGCACTTCCCTACACTTACACACCACTAGGTTGCTTGCATTTGACACCCGAGGATCATATATGTGTATTTTTACGTAACACAAAGAGAAACTACCTAATTATATCAAACATTTATATTTTTCTGAAATGGAAGTGTTATCTTGTCTTTTGCAACGGTTTATTTTGAAACACCCTGTATATATATTTTCGATGTAAGAGCAAAATATTTTGTTTTCATATTCTATACATCAGGATACGTACGAAAGGCACAAATTAGCACAAAGAGCATAAAATAATGAATTTAGTAACATATGTTCTACATTAACGACTTTAACCCTTACATTCTCAATGAGATCACATGACGCACACCTTCTGTAAAAAATTGACTCCAATTACCACTGAGTTATTCATTTTTCCTATAATTTCCTTATTTCTCTTAAAAATGTTGGTTGGCAACCGCCTAACAATATATTATATGTCATTATGTACATATTGAATTGTTATGAATTGTCGTGTATTATAATGTGTTTTGGTCTATATCTTAAGAACCATTTAACATATTTTCACGAAATAAATCGCAAACTCGAGTACATGCACTACTCTCATCGCGGTCGCCAACCCGGGTCCCTATGGATGAAACAAAGTACCTTATTCTCTACCATGTCTGGTACTACTTTATTGTTTTTTTCAATATAACACATATTTCACTGCACTTCCCTACACTTACACACCACTAGGTTGCTTGCATTTGACACCCGAGGATCATATACGTTTTTTTACGTGACACAAAGAGAAACTACGTAATTATATCAAACTTCTATATTTTTCTGAAATCGAAGTGTTATCTTGTCTTCTGCAACGGTTCATTTTGATGCACCCTGTATACATATTTTCGATGTCAGAACAAAATATGTTGTTTTCATATGCTACACATCAGGATAGGTACGAGAGGCACAATTAGCACAAAAAGCATAAAATAATGTAGTCAGTAACATATATTCTACATGAACGACTTTAACCCTTACCTTCTCAATGAGATCACATGACGCACACCTTCTGTAAAAAATTGACTCCAATTACCACTGACTTATTCATTTTTCCTATAATTTCCTTATTTCTCTAAAAATGTTGGTTGGCAACCGCCTAACAATATATTATATGTCATTATGTACATATTGAATTTTATGAATTGTCGTGTATTATAATGTGTTTTGGTCTATATCTTAAGAACCATTTAGCATATTTTCACGAAATAAAGCGCAAATTCGAGCACATGCACTACTCTCATCGCGGTCGCCAACCGGGTCCCTATGGCTGAAACAAAGTACCTTATTCTCTACCATGTTTGGTACTACTTTATTGTTTTTTTTCAAAATAACACATATTTCACTGCACTTCCCTACACTTACACACCACTAGGTTGCTTGCATATGACACCCGAGGATCATATATGTTTATTTTTACGTAACACAAAGAGAAACTACCTAATTATATCAAACATTTATATTTTTCTGAAATGGAAGTGTTATCTTTTTTTTTGCAACGGTTTATTTTGATGCCCCCTGTATATATATTTTCGATGTCAGAGCAAAATATTTTGTTTTCATATTCTAGACATCAGGATACGTACGAAAGGCACAAATTAGCACAAAGAGCATAAAATAATGTAGTCAGTAACATATATTCTACATGAACGACTTTAACCCTTACATTCTCTATGAGATCACATGACGCACACCTTCTGTAAAAGATTGACTCCAATTACCACTGACTTATTCAATTTCCCTATAATTTCCTTATTTCTCTTAAAAATGTTGGTTGGCAACCGCCTAACAATATATTATATGTCATTATGTACATATTGAATTGTTATGAATTGTCGTGTATTATAATGTGTTTTGGTCTATATCTTAAGAACCATTTAACATATTTTCACGAAATAAAGCGCAAACTCGAGTACATGCACTACTCTCATCGCGATCGCCAACCCGGGTCCCTATGGCTGAAACAAAGTACCTTATTCTCTACCATGTTTGGTACTACTTTATTGTTTTTTTCAAAATAACGCATATTTCGCAGCACTTCCTTACACTGACACACCACTAGGTTGCTTGCATATGAGACCCGAGGATCACATACGTGTGTTTATACGTGACACAAAGAGAAACTACGTAATTATATCAAACTTCTATATTTTTCTGAAATCGAAGTGTTGTCTTGTCTTCTGCAACGGTTCATTTTGATGCACCCTGTATACATATTTTCGATGTCAGAACAAAATATGTTGTTTTCATATGCTACACATCAGGATAGGTACGAGAGGCACAATTAGCACAAAAAGCATAAAATAATGTAGTCAGTAACATATATTCTACATGAACGACTTTAACCCTTACCTTCTCAATGAGATCACATGACGCACACCTTCTGTAAAAAATTGACTCCAATTACCAATGAGTTATTCATTTTTCCTATAATTTCCTTATTTCTCTTAAAAATGTTGGTTGGCAACCGCCTAACAATATATTATATGTCATTATGTACATATTGAATTGTTATGAATTGTCGTGTATTATAATGTGTTTTGTTCTATATGTTAAGAACCATTTAACATATTTTCACGAGATAAAGCGCAAACTCGAGTACATGCACTACTCTCATAGCGGTCGCCAACCCGGGTCCCTATGGCTGAAACAAAGTACCTTATTCTCTACCATGTTTGGTACTACTTTATTGTTTTTTTCAAAATAACGCATATTTCACAGCACTTCCTTACACTGACACACCACTAGGTTGCTTGCATATGAGACCCGAGGATCACATACGTGTGTTTTTACGTGACACAAAGAGAAACTACCTAATTATATCAAACTTCTATATTTTTCTGAAATCGAAGTGTTATCTTGTGTTCTGCAACGGTTCATTTTGATGCACCCTGTATACATATTTTCGATGTGAGAACAAAATATGTTGTTTTCATATGCTACACATCAGGATAGGTACGAGAGGCACAATTAGCACAAAAAGCATAAAATAATGTAGTCAGTAACATGTATTCTACATGAACGACTTTAACCCTTACCTTCTCAATGAGATCACATGACGCACACCTTCTGTAAAAAATTGACTCCAATTACCACTGAGTTATTCATTTTTCCTATAATTTCCTTATTTCTCTTAAAAATGTTGATTGGCAACCTCCTAACAATATATTATATGTCATTATGTACATATTGAATTGTTATGAATTGTCGTGTATTATAATGTGTTTTGGTCTATATCTTAAGAACCATTTAACATATTTTCACGAAATAAAGCGCAAATTAGAGCACATGCACTACTCTCATCGCGGTCGCCAACCCGGGTCCCTATGGATGAAACAAAGTACCTTATTCTCTACCATGTCTGGTACTACTTTATTGTTTTTTTCAAAATAACGCATATTTCACAGCACTTCCTTACACTGACACACCACTAGGTTGCTTGCATATGAGACCCGAGGTTCACATACGTGTGTTTTTACGTGACACAAAGAGAAACTACGTAATTATATCAAACTTATATATTTTTCTGAAATCGAAGTGTTATCTTGTCTGCTGCAACGGTTCATTTTGATGCACCCTGTATACATATTTTCGATGTCAGAACAAAATATGTTGTTTTCATATGCTACACATCAGGATAGGTACGAGAGGCACAATTAGCACACAAAGCATAAAATAATGTAGTCAGTAACATGTATTCTACATGAACGACTTTAACCCTTACCTTCTCAATGAGATCACATGACGCACACCTTCTGTAAAAAATTGACTCCAATTACCACTGAGTTATTCATTTTTCCTATAATTTACTTATTTGTCTTAAAAGTGTTGGTTTTCAACCGCCTAACAATATATTATATGTCATTATGTACATATTGAATTGTTATGAATTGTCGTGTATTATAATGTGTTTTGGTCTATATCTTAAGAACCATTTAACATATTTTCACGAAATAAAGCGCAAACTCGAGTACATGCACTACTCTCATCGCGGTCGCCAACCCGGGTCCCTATGGCTGAAACAAAGTACCTTATTCTCTACCATGTTTGTACTGCTTTATTGTTTTTTTCAAAATAACACATATTTCACTGCACTTCCTTACACTGACACACCACTAGGATGCTTGCATATGACACCCGAGGACCACATATGTGTATTTTTGCGTAACACAAAGAGAAACTACCTAATTATATCAAACATTTATATTTTTCTGAAATGGAAGTGTTATCTTGTCGTTTGCAACGGTTTATTTTGATGCACCCTGTATATATATTTTCGATGTCAGTACAAATTTTGTTGTTTTCATATTCTACACATCAGGATAGGTACGAAAGGCAAAAATTAGCCGAAAAATCATAAAATAATAAAGTTAGTAACATATATTCTACATGAACGACTTTAACCATTATCTTCTCAATGAGATCACATGACGCACACCTTCTGTTAAAAAAATGACTCCAATTACCACTGAGTTATTCATTTTTCCTATAATTTACTTATTTGTCTTAAAAATGTTGGCTGGCAACCGCCTAACGATATATTATATGCCATTAAGTACATATTGAATTGTTATGAATTGTCGTGTATTATAATCTGTTTTGGTCTATATCTTAAGAACGATTTAACATATTTTCACGAAATAAAGCGAAAACTCGAGTACATGCACTACTCTCATCGCGGTCGCCAACCCGGGTCCCTATGGATGAAACAAAGTACCTTATTCTCTACCATGTCTGGTACTACTTTATTGTTTTTTTCAAAATAACGCATATTTCACAGCACTTCCTTACACTGACACACCACTAGGTTGCTTGCATATGAGACCCGAGGATCACATACGTGTGTTTTTACGTGACACAAAGAGAAACTACGTAATTATATCAAACTTCTATATTTTTCTGAAATCGAAGTGTTATCTTGTCTTCTGCAACGGTTCATTTTGATGCACCCTGTATACATATTTTCGATGTCAGAACAAAATATGTTGTTTTCATATGCTACACATCAGGATAGGTACGAGAGGCACAATTAGCACAAAAAGCATAAAATAATGTAGTCAGTAACATATATTCTACATGAACGACTTTAACCCTTACCTTCTCAATGAGATCACATGACGCACACCTTCTGTAAAAAATTGACTCCAATTACCAATGAGTTATTCATTTTTCCTATAATTTCCTTATTTCTCTTAAAAATGTTGGTTGGCAACCGCCTAACAATATATTATATGTCATTATGTACATATTGAATTGTTATGAATTGTCGTGTATTATAATGTGTTTTGGTCTATATGTTAAGAACCATTTAACATATTTTCACGAGATAAAGCGCAAACTCGAGTACATGCACTACTCTCATAGCGGTCGCCAACCCGGGTCCCTATGGCTGAAACAAAGTACTTTATTCTCTACCATGTTTGGTACTACTTTATTGTTTTTTTCAAAATAACGCATATTTCACAGCACTTCCTTACACTGACACACCACTAGGTTGCTTGCATATGAGACCCGAGGATCACATACGTGTGTTTTTACGTGACACAAAGAGAAACTACCTAATTATATCAAACTTCTATATTTTTCTGAAATCGAAGTGTTATCTTGTGTTCTGCAACGGTTCATTTTGATGCACCCTGTATACATATTTTCGATGTGAGAACAAAATATGTTGTTTTCATATGCTACACATCAGGATAGGTACGAGAGGCACAATTAGCACAAAAAGCATAAAATAATGTAGTCAGTAACATGTATTCTACATGAACGACTTTAACCCTTACCTTCTCAATGAGATCACATGACGCACACCTTCTGTAAAAAATTGACTCCAATTACCACTGAGTTATTCATTTTTCCTATAATTTACTTATTTGTCTTAAAAGTGTTGGTTTTCAACCGCCTAACAATATATTATATGTCATTATGTACATATTGAATTGTTATTAATTGTCGTGTATTAGAATGTGTTTTGGTCTATATCTTAAGAACCATTTAACATATTTTCACGAAATAAAGCGCAAACTCGAGTACATGCACTACTCTCATCGCGGTCGCCAACCCGGGTCCCTATGGCTGAAACAAAGTACCTTATTCTCTACCATGTTTGTACTGCTTTATTGTTTTTTTCAAAATAACACATATTTCACTGCACTTCCTTACACTGACACACCACTAGGATGCTTGCATATGACACCCGAGGACCACATATGTGTATTTTTGCGTAACACAAAGAGAAACTACCTAATTATATCAAACATTTATATTTTTCTGAAATGGAAGTGTTATCTTGTCGTTTGCAACGGTTTATTTTGATGCACCCTGTATATATATTTTCGATGTCAGTACAAATTTTGTTGTTTTCATATTCTACACATCAGGATAGGTACGAAAGGCAAAAATTAGCCGAAAAATCATAAAATAATAAAGTTAGTAACATATATTCCACATGAACGACTTTAACCATTATCTTCTCAATGAGATCACATGACGCACACCTTCTGTTAAAAAAATGACTCCAATTACCACTGAGTTATTCATTTTTCCTATAATTTACTTATTTGTCTTAAAAATGTTGGCTGGCAACCGCCTAACGATATATTATATGCCATTAAGTACATATTGAATTGTTATGAATTGTCGTGTATTATAATCTGTTTTGGTCTATATCTTAAGAACGATTTAACATATTTTCACGAAATAAAGCGAAAACTCGAGTACATGCACTACTCTCATCGCGGTCGCCAACCCGGGTCCCTATGGATGAAACAAAGTACCTTATTCTCTACCATGTCTGGTACTACTTTATTGTTTTTTTCAAAATAACGCATATTTCACAGCACTTCCTTACACTGACACACCACTAGGTTGCTTGCATATGAGACCCGAGGATCACATACGTGTGTTTTTACGTGACACAAAGAGAAACTACGTAATTATATCAAACTTCTATATTTTTCTGAAATCGAAGTGTTATCTTGTCTTCTGCAACGGTTCATTTTGATGCACCCTGTATACATATTTTCGATGTCAGAACAAAATATGTTGTTTTCATATGCTACACATCAGGATAGGTACGAGAGGCACAATTAGCACAAAAAGCATAAAATAATGTAGTCAGTAACATATATTCTACATGAACGACTTTAACCCTTACCTTCTCAATGAGATCACATGACGCACACCTTCTGTAAAAAATTGACTCCAATTACCACTGAGTTATTCAGTTATCCTATAATTTCCTTATTTATCTTAAGAATGTTGGTTGGCAACCGCCTAACAATATATTATATGTCATTATGTACATATTGAATTGTTATGAATTGTCGTGTATTATAATGTGTTTTGGTCTATATCTTAAGAACCATTTAACATATTTTCACGAGATAAAGCGGAAACTCGAGTACATGCACTACTCTCATAGCGGTCGCCAACCCGGGTCCCTATGGCTGAAACAAAGTACCTTATTCTCTACCATGTTTGGTACTACTTTATTGTTTTTTTCAAAATAACGCATATTTCACAGCACTTCCTTACACTGACACACCACTAGGTTGCTTGCATATGAGACCCGAGGATCACATACGTGTGTGTTTACGTGACACAAAGAGAAACTACGTAATTATATCAAACTTCTATATTTTTCTGAAATCGAAGTGTTATCTTGTGTTCTGCAACGGTTCATTTTGATGCACCCTGTATACATATTTTCGATGTGAGAACAAAATATGTTGTTTTCACATGCTACACATCAGGATAGGTACGAGAGGCACAATTAGCACAAAAAACATAAAATAATGTAGTCAGTAACATGTATTCTACATGAACGACTTTAACCCTTACCTTCTCAATGAGATCACATGACGCACACTTTCTGTAAAAAATTGACTCCAATTACCACTGAGTTATTCATTTTTCCTATAATTTCCTCATTTCTCTTAAAAGTGTTGGTTGGCAACCGCCTAACAATATATTATATGTCATTATGTACATATTGAATTGTTATGAATTGTCGTGTATTATAATGTGTTTTGGTCTATATCTTAAGAACCATTTAACATATTTTCACGAAATAAAGCGCAAACTCGAGTACATGCACCACTCTCATCGCGGTCGCCAACCCGGGTCCCTATGGATGAAACAAAGTACCTTATTCTGTACCATGTCTGGTACTACTTTATTGTTTTTTTCAAAATAACGCATATTTCACAGCACTTCCTTACACTGACACACCACTAGGTTGCTTGCATATGAGACCCGAGGTTCACATACGTGTGTTTTTACGTGACACATAGAGAAACTACGTAATTATATCAAACTTCTATATTTTTCTGAAATCGAAGTGTTATCTTGTCTGCTGCAACGGTTCATTTTGATGCACCCTGTATACATATTTTCGATGTGAGAACAAAATATGTTGTTTTCATATGCTACACATCAGGATAGGTACGAGAGGCACAATTAGCACAAAAAGCATAAAATAATGTAGTCAGTAACATATATTCTACATGAACGACTTTAACCCTTACCTTCTCAATGAGATCACATGACGCACACCTTCTGTAAAAAATTGACTCCAATTACCACTGAGTTATTCATTTTTCCTATAATTTCCTTATTTCTCTTAAAAATGTTGGTTGGCAACCGCCTAACAATATATTATATGTCATTATGTACATATTGAATTGTTATGAATTGTCGTGTATTATAATGTGTTTTGGTCTATATCTTAAGAACCATTTAACATATTTTCACGAAATAAAGCGCAAACTCGAGTACATGCACTGCTCTCATCGCGGTCGCCAACCCGGGTCCCTATGGCTGAAACAAAGTACCTTATTCTCTACCATGTTTGGTACTACTTTATTGTTTTTTTCAAAATAACACATATTTCACTGCACTCCCCTACACTTACACACCACTAGGTTGCTTGCATATGACACCCGAGGATCATATATGTTTATTTTTACGTAACACAAAGAGAAACTACCTAATTATATCAAACATTTATATTTTTCTGAAATGGAAGTGTTATCTTGTCTTTTGCAACGGTTTATTTTGATGCACCCTGTATATATATTTTCGATGTCAGTACAAATTTTGTTGTTTTCATATTCTACACATCAGGATAGGTACGAAAGGCAAAAATTAGCAGAAAAATTATAAAATAATAAAGTTAGTAACATATATTCTACATGAACGACTTTAACCATTATCTTCTCAATGAGATCACATGACGCACACCTTCTGTTAAAAAAATGACTCCAATTACCACTGAGTTATTCATTTTTCCTATAATTTACTTATTTGTCTTAAAAGTGTTGGTTGGCAACCGCTTAACAATATATTATATGTCATTATGTACATATTGAATTGTTATGAATTGTCGTGTATTATAATGTGTTTTGGTCTATATCTTAAGAACCATTTAACATATTTTCACGAAATAAAGCGCAAATTCGAGCACATGCACTACTCTCATCGCGGTCGCCTACCCGGGTCCCTATGGCTGAAACAAAGTACCTTATTCTCTACCATGTTTGTACTGCTTTATTGTTTTTTTTCAAAATAACACATATTTCACTGCACTTCCTTACACTGACACACCACCAGGATGCTTGCATATGACACCCGAGGACCACATATGTGTATTTTTACGTAACACAATGAGAAACTACCTAATTATATCAAACATTTATATTTTTCTGAAATGGAAGTGTTATCTTGTCTTTTGCAACGGTTTATTTTGATGCACCCTGTATATATATTTTCGATGTCAGAGCAAAATATGTTATTTTCATATTCTAGACATCAGGATACGAACGAAAGGCACAAATTAGCAAAAAGAGCATAAAATAATGTAGTCAGTAACATATATTCTACATGAACGACTTTAACCCTTACCTTCTCAATGAGATCACATGACGCACACCTTCTGTAAAAAATTGACTCCAATTACCACTGAGTTATTCATTTTTCCTATAATTTCCTTATTTCTCTTAAAAATGTTGGTTGGCAACCGCCTAACAATATATTATATGTCATTATGTACATATTGAATTGTTATGAATTGTCGTGTATTATAATGTGTTTTGGTCTATATCTTAAGAACCATTTAACATATTTTCACGAAATAAAGCGCAAACTCGAGTACATGCACTGCTCTCATCGCGGTCGCCAACCCGGGTCCCTATGGCTGAAACAAAGTACCTTATTCTCTACCATGTTTGGTACTACTTTATTGTTTTTTTCAAAATAACACATATTTCACTGCACTTCCCTACACTTACACACCACTAGGTTGCTTGCATATGACACCCGAGGATCATATATGTTTATTTTTACGTAACACAAAGAGAAACTACCTAATTATATCAAACATTTATATTTTTCTGAAATGGAAGTGTTATCTTGTCTTTTGCAACGGTTTATTTTGATGCACCCTGTATATATATTTTCGATGTCAGTACAAATTTTGATGTTTTCATATTCTACACATCAGGATAGGTACGAAAGGCAAAAATTAGCAGAAAAATTATAAAATAATAAAGTTAGTAACATATATTCTACATTAACGACTTTAACCCTTACATTCTCTATGAGATCACATGACGCACACCTTCTGTAAATAAATGACTCCAATTACCACTGAGTTATTCAATTTCCCTATAATTTCCTTATTTCTCTTAAAAATGTTGGTTGGCAACCGCCTAACAATATATTATATGTCATTATGTACATATTGAATTGTTATGAATTGTCGTGTATTATAATGTGTTTTAGTCTATATCTTAAGAACCATTTAACATATTTTCACGAAATAAAGCGCAAACTCGAGCACATGCACTACTCTCATCGCGGTCGCCAACCCGGGTCCCTATGGCTGAAACAAAGTACCTTATTCTCTACCATGTTTGGTACTACTTTATTGTTTTTTTCAAAATAACACATATTTCACTGCACTTCCCTACACTGACACACCACTAGGTTGCTTGCATATGAGACCCGAGGATCACATACGTGTGTTTTTACGTGACAGAAAGAGAAACTACGTAATTATATCAAACTTCTATATTTTTCTGAAATCGAAGTGTTACCTTGTCTTCTGCAACGGTTCATTTTGATGCACCCTGTATACATATTTTCGATGTCAGAACAAAATATGTTGTTTTCATATGCTACACATCAGGATAGGTACGAGAGGCACAATTAGCACAAAAAGCATAAAATAATGTAGTCAGTAACATGTATTCTACATGAACGACTTTAACCCTTACCTTCTCAATGAGATCACATGACGCACACCTTCTGTAAAAAATTGACTCCAATTACCACTGAGTTATTCATTTTTCCTATAATTTACTTATTTGTCTTAAAAGTGTTGGTTTTCAACCGCCTAACAATATATTATATGTCATTATGTACATATTGAATTGTTATGAATTGTCGTGTATTATAATGTGTTTTGGTCTATATCTTAAGAACCATTTAACATATTTTCACGAAATAAAGCGCAAACTCGAGTACATGCACTACTCTCATCGCGGTCGCCAACCCGGGTCCCTATGGCTGAAACAAAGTACCTTATTCTCTACCATGTTTGTACTGCTTTATTGTTTTTTTCAAAATAACACATATTTCACTGCACTTCCTTACACTGACACACCACTAGGTTGCTTGCATATGACACCCGAGGACCACATATGTATATTTTTGCGTAACACAAAGAGAAACTACCTAATTATATCAAACATTTATATTTTTCTGAAATGGAAGTGTTATCTTGTCGTTTGCAACGGTTTATTTTGATGCACCCTGTATATATATTTTCGATGTCAGTACAAATTTTGTTGTTTTCATATTCTACACATCAGGATAGGTACGAAAGGCAAAAATTAGCCGAAAAATCATAAAATAATAAAGTTAGTAACATATATTCTACATGAACGACTTTAACCATTATCTTCTCAATGAGATCACATGACGCACACCTTCTGTTAAAAAAATGACTCCAATTACCAATGAGTTATTCATTTTTCCTATAATTTACTTATTTGTCTTAAAAATGTTGGCTGGCAACCGCCTAACGATATATTATATGCCATTAAGTACATATTGAATTGTTATGAATTGTCGTGTATTATAATCTGTTTTGGTCTATATCTTAAGAACGATTTAACATATTTTCACGAAATAAAGCGAAAACTCGAGTACATGCACTACTCTCATCGCGGTCGCCAACCCGGGTCCCTATGGATGAAACAAAGTACCTTATTCTCTACCATGTCTGGTACTACTTTATTGTTTTTTTCAAAATAACGCATATTTCACAGCACTTCCTTACACTGACACACCACTAGGTTGCTTGCATATGAGACCCGAGGATCACATACGTGTGTTTTTACGTGACACAAAGAGAAACTACGTAATTATATCAAACTTCTATATTTTTCTGAAATCGAAGTGTTATCTTGTCTTCTGCAACGGTTCATTTTGATGCACCCTGTATACATATTTTCGATGTCAGAACAAAATATGTTGTTTTCATATGCTACACATCAGGATAGGTACGAGAGGCACAATTAGCACAAAAAGCATAAAATAATGTAGTCAGTAACATATATTCTACATGAACGACTTTAACCCTTACCTTCTCAATGAGATCACATGACGCACACCTTCTGTAAAAAATTGACTCCAATTACCACTGAGTTATTCAGTTATCCTATAATTTCCTTATTTATTCTAAGAATGTTGGTTGGCAACCGCCTAACAATATATTATATGTCATTATGTACATATTGAATTGTTATGAATTGTCGTGTATTATAATGTGTTTTGGTCTATATCTTAAGAACCATTTAACATATTTTCACGAGATAAAGCGCAAACTCGAGTACATGCACTACTCTCATAGCGGTCGCCAACCCGGGTCCCTATGGCTGAAACAAAGTACCTTATTCTCTACCATGTTTGGTACTACTTTATTGTTTTTTTCAAAATAACGCATATTTCACAGCACTTCCTTACACTGACACACCACTAGGTTGCTTGCATATGAGACCCGAGGATCACATACGTGTGTTTTTACGTGACACAAAGAGAAACTACGTAATTATATCAAACTTCTATATTTTTCTGAAATCGAAGTGTTATCTTGTGTTCTGCAACGGTTCATTTTGATGCACCCTGTATACATATTTTCGATGTGAGAACAAAAAATGTTGTTTTCACATGCTACACATCAGGATAGGTACGAGAGGCACAATTAGCACAAAAAACATAAAATAATGTAGTCAGTAACATGTATTCTACATGAACGACTTTAACCCTTACCTTCTCAATGAGATCACATGACGCACACTTTCTGTAAAAAATTGACTCCAATTACCACTGAGTTATTCATTTTTCCTATAATTTCCTCATTTCTCTTAAAAGTGTTGGTTGGCAACCGCCTAACAATATATTATATGTCATTATGTACATATTGAATTGTTATGAATTGTCGTGTATTATAATGTGTTTTGGTCTATATCTTAAGAACCATTTAACATATTTTCACGAAATAAAGCGCAAACTCGAGTACATGCACTACTCTCATCGCGGTCGCCAACCCGGGTCCCTATGGATGAAACAAAGTACCTTATTCTCTACCATGTCTGGTACTACTTTATTGTTTTTTTCAAAATAACGCATATTTCACAGCACTTCCTTACACTGACACACCACTAGGTTGCTTGCATATGAGACCCGAGGACCACATATGTGTATTTTTGCGTAACACAAAGAGAAACTACCTAATTATATCAAACATTTATATTTTTCTGAAATGGAAGTGTTATCTTGTCGTTTGCAACGGTTTATTTTGATGCACCCTGTATATATATTTTCGATGTCAGTACAAATTTTGTTGTTTTCATATTCTACACATCAGGATAGGTACGAAAGGCAAAAATTAGCCGAAAAATCATAAAATAATAAAGTTAGTAACATATATTCTACATGAACGACTTTAACCATTATCTTCTCAATGAGATCACATGACGCACACCTTCTGTTAAAAAAATGACTCCAATTACCACTGAGTTATTCATTTTTCCTATAATTTACTTATTTGTCTTAAAAATGTTGGCTGGCAACCGCCTAACGATATATTATATGCCATTAAGTACATATTGAATTGTTATGAATTGTCGTGTATTATAATCTGTTTTGGTCTATATCTTAAGAACGATTTAACATATTTTCACGAAATAAAGCGAAAACTCGAGTACATGCACTACTCTCATCGCGGTCGCCAACCCGGGTCCCTATGGATGAAACAAAGTACCTTATTCTCTACCATGTCTGGTACTACTTTATTGTTTTTTTCAAAATAACGCATATTTCACAGCACTTCCTTACACTGACACACCACTAGGTTGCTTGCATATGAGACCCGAGGATCACATACGTGTGTTTTTACGTGACACAAAGAGAAACTACGTAATTATATCAAACTTCTATATTTTTCTGAAATCGAAGTGTTATCTTGTCTTCTGCAACGGTTCATTTTGATGCACCCTGTATACATATTTTCGATGTCAGAACAAAATATGTTGTTTTCATATGCTACACATCAGGATAGGTACGAGAGGCACAATTAGCACAAAAAGCATAAAATAATGTAGTCAGTAACATATATTCTACATGAACGACTTTAACCCTTACCTTCTCAATGAGATCACATGACGCACACCTTCTGTAAAAAATTGACTCCAATTACCAATGAGTTATTCATTTTTCCTATAATTTCCTTATTTCTCTTAAAAATGTTGGTTGGCAACCGCCTAACAATATATTATATGTCATTATGTACATATTGAATTGTTATGAATTGTCGTGTATTATAATGTGTTTTGGTCTATATGTTAAGAACCATTTAACATATTTTCACGAGATAAAGCGCAAACTCGAGTACATGCACTACTCTCATAGCGGTCGCCAACCCGGGTCCCTATGGCTGAAACAAAGTACTTTATTCTCTACCATGTTTGGTACTACTTTATTGTTTTTTTCAAAATAACGCATATTTCACAGCACTTCCTTACACTGACACACCACTAGGTTGCTTGCATATGAGACCCGAGGATCACATACGTGTGTTTTTACGTGACACAAAGAGAAACTACCTAATTATATCAAACTTTTATATTTTTCTGAAATCGAAGTGTTATCTTGTGTTCTGCAACGGTTCATTTTGATGCACCCTGTATACATATTTTCGATGTGGGAACAAAATATGTTGTTTTCATATGCTACACATCAGGATAGGTACGAGAGGCACAATTAGCACAAAAAGCATAAAATAATGTAGTCAGTAACATGTATTCTACATGAACGACTTTAACCCTTACCTTCTCAATGAGATCACATGACGCACACCTTCTGTAAAAAATTGACTCCAATTACCACTGAGTTATTCATTTTTCCTATAATTTACTTATTTGTCTTAAAAGTGTTGGTTTTCAACCGCCTAACAATATATTATATGTCATTATGTACATATTGAATTGTTATTAATTGTCGTGTATTAGAATGTGTTTTGGTCTATATCTTAAGAACCATTTAACATATTTTCACGAAATAAAGCGCAAACTCGAGTACATGCACTACTCTCATCGCGGTCGCCAACCCGGGTCCCTATGGCTGAAACAAAGTACCTTATTCTCTACCATGTTTGTACTGCTTTATTGTTTTTTTCAAAATAACACATATTTCACTGCACTTCCTTACACTGACACACCACTAGGATGCTTGCATATGACACCCGAGGGCCACATATGTGTATTTTTGCGTAACACAAAGAGAAACTACCTAATTATATCAAACATTTATATTTTTCTGAAATGGAAGTGTTATCTTGTCGTTTGCAACGGTTTATTTTGATGCACCCTGTATATATATTTTCGATGTCAGTACAAATTTTGTTGTTTTCATATTCTACACATCAGGATAGGTACGAAAGGCAAAAATTAGCCGAAAAATCATAAAATAATAAAGTTAGTAACATATATTCTACATGAACGACTTTAACCATTATCTTCTCAATGAGATCACATGACGCACACCTTCTGTTAAAAAAATGACTCCAATTACCACTGAGTTATTCATTTTTCCTATAATTTACTTATTTGTCTTAAAAATGTTGGCTGGCAACCGCCTAACGATATATTATATGCCATTAAGTACATATTGAATTGTTATGAATTGTCGTGTATTATAATCTGTTTTGGTCTATATCTTAAGAACGATTTAACATATTTTCACGAAATAAAGCGAAAACTCGAGTACATGCACTACTCTCATCGCGGTCGCCAACCCGGGTCCCTATGGATGAAACAAAGTACCTTATTCTCTACCATGTCTGGTACTACTTTATTGTTTTTTTCAAAATAACGCATATTTCACAGCACTTCCTTACACTGACACACCACTAGGTTGCTTGCATATGAGACCCGAGGATCACATACGTGTGTTTTTACGTGACACAAAGAGAAACTACGTAATTATATCAAACTTCTATATTTTTCTGAAATCGAAGTGTTATCTTGTCTTCTGCAACGGTTCATTTTGATGCACCCTGTATACATATTTTCGATGTCAGAACAAAATATGTTGTTTTCATATGCTACACATCAGGATAGGTACGAGAGGCACAATTAGCACAAAAAGCATAAAATAATGTAGTCAGTAACATATATTCTACATGAACGACTTTAACCCTTACCTTCTCAATGAGATCACATGACGCACACCTTCTGTAAAAAATTGACTCCAATTACCACTGAGTTATTCAGTTATCCTATAATTTCCTTATTTATCTTAAGAATGTTGGTTGGCAACCGCCTAACAATATATTATATGTCATTATGTACATATTGAATTGTTATGAATTGTCGTGTATTATAATGTGTTTTGGTCTATATCTTAAGAACCATTTAACATATTTTCACGAGATAAAGCGCAAACTCGAGTACATGCACTACTCTCATAGCGGTCGCCAACCCGGGTCCCTATGGCTGAAACAAAGTACCTTATTCTCTACCATGTTTGGTACTACTTTATTGTTTTTTTCAAAATAACGCATATTTCACAGCACTTCCTTACACTGACACACCACTAGGTTGCTTGCATATGAGACCCGAGGATCACATACGTGTGTGTTTACGTGACACAAAGAGAAACTACGTAATTATATCAAACTTCTATATTTTTCTGAAATCGAAGTGTTATCTTGTGTTCTGCAACGGTTCATTTTGATGCACCCTGTATACATATTTTCGATGTGAGAACAAAATATGTTGTTTTCACATGCTACACATCAGGATAGGTACGAGAGGCACAATTAGCACAAAAAACATAAAATAATGTAGTCAGTAACATGTATTCTACATGAACGACTTTAACCCTTACCTTCTCAATGAGATCACATGACGCACACTTTCTGTAAAAAATTGACTCCAATTACCACTGAGTTATTCATTTTTCCTATAATTTCCTCATTTCTCTTAAAAGTGTTGGTTGGCAACCGCCTAACAATATATTATATGTCATTATGTACATATTGAATTGTTATGAATTGTCGTGTATTATAATGTGTTTTGGTCTATATCTTAAGAACCATTTGACATATTTTCACGAAATAAAGCGCAAACTCGAGTACATGCACCACTCTCATCGCGGTCGCCAACCCGGGTCCCTATGGATGAAACAAAGTACCTTATTCTCTACCATGTCTGGTACTACTTTATTGTTTTTTTCAAAATAACGCATATTTCACAGCACTTCCTTACACTGACACACCACTAGGTTGCTTGCATATGAGACCCGAGGTTCACATACGTGTGTTTTTACGTGACACATAGAGAAACTACGTAATTATATCAAACTTCTATATTTTTCTGAAATCGAAGTGTTATCTTGTCTGCTGCAACGGTTCATTTTGATGCACCCTGTATACATATTTTCGATGTGAGAACAAAATATGTTGTTTTCATATGCTACACATCAGGATAGGTACGAGAGGCACAATTAGCACAAAAAGCATAAAATAATGTAGTCAGTAACATATATTCTACATGAACGACTTTAACCCTTACCTTCTCAATGAGATCACATGACGCACACCTTCTGTAAAAAATTGACTCCAATTACCACTGAGTTATTCATTTTTCCTATAATTTCCTTATTTCTCTTAAAAATGTTGGTTGGCAACCGCCTAACAATATATTATATGTCATTATGTACATATTGAATTGTTATGAATTGTCGTGTATTATAATGTGTTTTGGTCTATATCTTAAGAACCATTTAACATATTTTCACGAAATAAAGCGCAAACTCGAGTACATGCAGTGCTCTCATCGCGGTCGCCAACCCGGGTCCCTATGGCTGAAACAAAGTACCTTATTCTCTACCATGTTTGGTACTACTTTATTGTTTTTTTCAAAATAACACATATTTCACTGCACTCCCCTACACTTACACACCACTAGGTTGCTTGCATATGACACCCGAGGATCATATATGTTTATTTTTACGTAACACAAAGAGAAACTACCTAATTATATCAAACATTTATATTTTTCTGAAATGGAAGTGTTATCTTGTCTTTTGCAACGGTTTATTTTGATGCACCCTGTATATATATTTTCGATGTCAGTACAAATTTTGTTGTTTTCATATTCTACACATCAGGATAGGTACGAAAGGCAAAAATTAGCAGAAAAATTATAAAATAATAAAGTTAGTAACATATATTCTACATGAACGACTTTAACCATTATCTTCTCAATGAGATCACATGACGCACACCTTCTGTTAAAAAAATGACTCCAATTACCACTGAGTTATTCATTTTTCCTATAATTTACTTATTTGTCTTAAAAGTGTTGGTTGGCAACCGCTTAACAATATATTATATGTCATTATGTACATATTGAATTGTTATGAATTGTCGTGTATTATAATGTGTTTTGGTCTATATCTTAAGAACCATTTAACATATTTTCACGAAATAAAGCGCAAATTCGAGCACATGCACTACTCTCATCGCGGTCGCCTACCCGGGTCCCTATGGCTGAAACAAAGTACCTTATTCTCTACCATGTTTGTACTGCTTTATTGTTTTTTTCAAAATAACACATATTTCACTGCACTTCCTTACACTGACACACCACCAGGATGCTTGCATATGACACCCGAGGACCACATATGTGTATTTTTACGTAACACAATGAGAAACTACCTAATTATATCAAACATTTATATTTTTCTGAAATGGAAGTGTTATCTTGTCTTTTGCAACGGTTTATTTTGATGCACCCTGTATATATATTTTCGATGTCAGAGCAAAATATGTTATTTTCATATTCTAGACATCAGGATACGAACGAAAGGCACAAATTAGCAAAAAGAGCATAAAATAATGAATTTAGTAATATATATTCTACATTAACGACTTTAACCCTTACATTCTCTATGAGATCACATGACGCACACCTTCTGTAAAAAATTGACTCCAATTACCACTGACTTATTCAATTTCCCTATAATTTCCTTATTTCTCTTAAAAATGTTGGTTGGCAACAGCCTAACAATATATTATATGTCATTATGTACATATTGAATTGTTATGAATTGTCGTGTATTATAATGTGTTTTAGTCTATATCTTAAGAACCATTTAACATATTTTCACGAAATAAAGCGCAAACTCGAGCACATGCACTACTCTCATCGCGGTCGCCAACCGGGGTCCCTATGGCTGAAACAAAGTACCTTATTCTCTACCATGTTTGGTACTACTTTATTGTTTTTTTCAAAATAACGCATATTTCACAGCACTTCCTTACACTGACACACCACTAGGTTGCTTGCATATGAGACCCGAGGTTCACATACGTGTGTTTTTACGTGACACAAAGAGAAACTACGTAATTATATCAAACTTCTATATTTTTCTGAAATCGAAGTGTTATCTTGTCTGCTGCAACGGTTCATTTTGATGCACCCTGTATACATATTTTCGATGTGAGAACAAAATATGTTGTTTTCATATGCTACACATCAGGATAGGTACGAGAGGCACAATTAGCACAAAAAGCATAAAATAATGTAGTCAGTAACATATATTCTACATGAACGACTTTAACCCTTACCTTCTCAATGAGATCACATGACGCACACCTTCTGTAAAAAATTGACTCCAATTACCACTGAGTTATTCATTTTTCCTATAATTTCCTTATTTCTCTTAAAAATGTTGGTTGGCAACCGCCTAACAATATATTATATGTCATTATGTACATATTGAATTGTTATGAATTGTCGTGTATTATAATGTGTTTTGGTCTATATCTTAAGAACCATTTAACATATTTTCACGAAATAAAGCGCAAACTCGAGTACATGCACTGCTCTCATCGCGGTCGCCAACCCGGGTCCCTATGGCTGAAACAAAGTACCTTATTCTCTACCATGTTTGGTACTACTTTATTGTTTTTTTCAAAATAACACATATTTCACTGCACTTCCCTACACTTACACACCACTAGGTTGCTTGCATATGACACCCGAGGATCATATATGTTTATTTTTACGTAACACAAAGAGAAACTACCTAATTATATCAAACATTTATATTTTTCTGAAATGGAAGTGTTATCTTGTCTTTTGCAACGGTTTATTTTGATGCACCCTGTATATATATTTTCGATGTCAGTACAAATTTTGATGTTTTCATATTCTACACATCAGGATAGGTACGAAAGGCAAAAATTAGCAGAAAAATTATAAAATAATAAAGTTAGTAACATATATTCTACATTAACGACTTTAACCCTTACATTCTCTATGAGATCACATGACGCACACCTTCTGTAAATAAATGACTCCAATTACCACTGAGTTATTCAATTTCCCTATAATTTCCTTATTTCTCTTAAAAATGTTGGTTGGCAACCGCCTAACAATATATTATATGTCATTATGTACATATTGAATTGTTATGAATTGTCGTGTATTATAATGTGTTTTAGTCTATATCTTAAGAACCATTTAACATATTTTCACGAAATAAAGCGCAAACTCGAGCACATGCACTACTCTCATCGCGGTCGCCAACCCGGGTCCCTATGGCTGAAACAAAGTACCTTATTCTCTACCATGTTTGGTACTACTTTATTGTTTTTTTCAAAATAACACATATTTCACTGCACTTCCCTACACTGACACACCACTAGGTTGCTTGCATATGAGACCCGAGGATCACATACGTGTGTTTTTACGTGACAGAAAGAGAAACTACGTAATTATATCAAACTTCTATATTTTTCTGAAATCGAAGTGTTACCTTGTCTTCTGCAACGGTTCATTTTGATGCACCCTGTATACATATTTTCGATGTCAGAACAAAATATGTTGTTTTCATATGCTACACATCAGGATAGGTACGAGAGGCACAATTAGCACAAAAAGCATAAAATAATGTAGTCAGTAACATGTATTCTACATGAACGACTTTAACCCTTACCTTCTCAATGAGATCACATGACGCACACCTTCTGTAAAAAATTGACTCCAATTACCACTGAGTTATTCATTTTTCCTATAATTTACTTATTTGTCTTAAAAGTGTTGGTTTTCAACCGCCTAACAATATATTATATGTCATTATGTACATATTGAATTGTTATGAATTGTCGTGTATTATAATGTGTTTTGGTCTATATCTTAAGAACCATTTAACATATTTTCACGAAATAAAGCGCAAACTCGAGTACATGCACTACTCTCATCGCGGTCGCCAACCCGGGTCCCTATGGCTGAAACAAAGTACCTTATTCTCTACCATGTTTGTACTGCTTTATTGTTTTTTTCAAAATAACACATATTTCACTGCACTTCCTTACACTGACACACCACTAGGATGCTTGCATATGACACCCGAGGACCACATATGTGTATTTTTGCGTAACACAAAGAGAAACTACCTAATTATATCAAACATTTATATTTTTCTGAAATGGAAGTGTTATCTTGTCGTTTGCAACGGTTTATTTTGATGCACCCTGTATATATATTTTCGATGTCAGTACAAATTTTGTTGTTTTCATATTCTACACATCAGGATAGGTACGAAAGGCAAAAATTAGCCGAAAAATCATAAAATAATAAAGTTAGTAACATATATTCTACATGAACGACTTTAACCATTATCTTCTCAATGAGATCACATGACGCACACCTTCTGTTAAAAAAATGACTCCAATTACCACTGAGTTATTCATTTTTCCTATAATTTACTTATTTGTCTTAAAAATGTTGGCTGGCAACCGCCTAACGATATATTATATGCCATTAAGTACATATTGAATTGTTATGAATTGTCGTGTATTATAATCTGTTTTGGTCTATATCTTAAGAACGATTTAACATATTTTCACGAAATAAAGCGAAAACTCGAGTACATGCACTACTCTCATCGCGGTCGCCAACCCGGGTCCCTATGGATGAAACAAAGTACCTTATTCTCTACCATGTCTGGTACTACTTTATTCTTTTTTTCAAAATAACGCATATTTCACAGCACTTCCTTACACTGACACACCACTAGGTTGCTTGCATATGAGACCCGAGGATCACATACGTGTGTTTTTACGTGACACAAAGAGAAACTACGTAATTATATCAAACTTCTATATTTTTCTGAAATCGAAGTGTTATCTTGTCTTCTGCAACGGTTCATTTTGATGCACCCTGTATACATATTTTCGATGTCAGAACAAAATATGTTGTTTTCATATGCTACACATCAGGATAGGTACGAGAGGCACAATTAGCACAAAAAGCATAAAATAATGTAGTCAGTAACATATATTCTGCATTAACGACTTTAACCCTTACATTCTCAATGAGATCACATGACGCACACCTTCTGTAAAAAATTGACTCCAATTACCACTGAGTTATTCAGTTATCCTATAATTTCCTTATTTATTCTAAGAATGTTGGTTGGCAACCGCCTAACAATATATTATATGTCATTATGTACATATTGAATTGTTATGAATTGTCGTGTATTATAATGTGTTTTGGTCTATATCTTAAGAACCATTTAACATATTTTCACGAGATAAAGCGCAAACTCGAGTACATGCACTACTCTCATCGCGGTCGCCAATTCGGGTCCCTATGGCTGAAACAAAGTACCTTATTCTCTACCATGTTTGGTACTACTTTATTGTTTTTTTCAAAATAACGCATATTTCACAGCACTTCCTTACACTGACACACCACTAGGTTGCTTGCATATGAGACCCGAGGATCACATACGTGTGTTTTTACGTGACACAAAGAGAAACTACGTAATTATATCAAACTTATATATTTTTCTGAAATCGAAGTGTTATCTTGTCTGCTGCAACGGTTCATTTTGATGCACCCTGTATACATATTTTCGATGTGAGAACAAAAAATGTTGTTTTCACATGCTACACATCAGGATAGGTACGAGAGGCACAATTAGCACAAAAAACATAAAATAATGTAGTCAGTAACATGTATTCTACATGAACGACTTTAACCCTTACCTTCTCAATGAGATCACATGACGCACACTTTCTGTAAAAAATTGACTCCAATTACCACTGAGTTATTCATTTTTCCTATAATTTCCTCATTTCTCTTAAAAGTGTTGGTTGGCAACCGCCTAACAATATATTATATGTAATTATGTACATATTGAATTGTTATGAATTGTCGTGTATTATAATGTGTTTTGGTCTATATCTTAAGAACCATTTAACATATTTTCACGAAATAAAGCGCAAACTCGAGTACATGCACTACTCTCATCGCGGTCGCCAACCCGGGTCCCTATGGATGAAACAAAGTACCTTATTCTCTACCATGTCTGGTACTACTTTATTGTTTTTTTCAAAATAACGCATATTTCACAGCACTTCCTTACACTGACACACCACTAGGTTGCTTGCATATGAGACCCGAGGTTCACATACGTGTGTTTTTACGTGACACATAGAGAAACTACGTAATTATATCAAACTTCTATATTTTTCTGAAATCGAAGTGTTATCTTGTCTGCTGCAACGGTTCATTTTGATGCACCCTGTATACATATTTTCGATGTCAGAACAAAATATGTTGTTTTCATATGCTACACATCAGGATAGGTACGAGAGGCACAATTAGCACAAAAAGCATAAAATAATGTAGTCAGTAACATATATTCTACATGAACGACTTTAACCCTTACCTTCTCAATGAGATCACATGACGCACACCTTCTGTAAAAAATTGACTCCAATTACCACTGAGTTATTCATTTTTCCTATAATTTCCTTATTTCTCTTAAAAATGTTGGTTGGCAACCGCCTAACAATATATTATATGTCATTATGTACATATTGAATTGTTATGAATTGTCGTGTATTATAATGTGTTTTGGTCTATATCTTAAGAACCATTTAACATATTTTCACGAAATAAAGCGCAAACTCGAGTACATGCACTGCTCTCATCGCGGTCGCCAACCCGGGTCCCTATGGCTGAAACAAAGTACCTTATTCTCTACCATGTTTGGTACTACTTTATTGTTTTTTTCAAAATAACACATATTTCACTGCACTCCCCTACACTTACACACCACTAGGTTGCTTGCATATGACACCCGAGGATCATATATGTTTATTTTTACGTAACACAAAGAGAAACTACCTAATTATATCAAACATTTATATTTTTCTGAAATGGAAGTGTTATCTTGTCTTTTGCAACGGTTTATTTTGATGCACCCTGTATATATATTTTCGATGTCAGTACAAATTTTGTTGTTTTCATATTCTACACATCAGGATAGGTACGAAAGGCAAAAATTAGCAGAAAAATTATAAAATAATAAAGTTAGTAACATATATTCTACATGAACGACTTTAACCATTATCTTCTCAATGAGATCACATGACGCACACCTTCTGTTAAAAAAATGACTCCAATTACCACTGAGTTATTCATTTTTCCTATAATTTACTTATTTGTCTTAAAAGTGTTGGTTGGCAACCGCTTAACAATATATTATATGTCATTATGTACATATTGAATTGTTATGAATTGTCGTGTATTATAATGTGTTTTGGTCTATATCTTAAGAACCATTTAACATATTTTCACGAAATAAAGCGCAAATTCGAGCACATGCACTACTCTCATCGCGGTCGCCTACCCGGGTCCCTATGGCTGAAACAAAGTACCTTATTCTCTACCATGTTTGTACTGCTTTATTGTTTTTTTCAAAATAACACATATTTCACTGCACTTCCTTACACTGACACACCACCAGGATGCTTGCATATGACACCCGAGGACCACATATGTGTATTTTTACGTAACACAATGAGAAACTACCTAATTATATCAAACATTTATATTTTTCTGAAATGGAAGTGTTATCTTGTCTTTTGCAACGGTTTATTTTGATGCACCCTGTATATATATTTTCGATGTCAGAGCAAAAAATGTTATTTTCATATTCTAGACATCAGGATACGAACGAAAGGCACAAATTAGCAAAAAGAGCATAAAATAATGAATTTAGTAATATATATTCTACATTAACGACTTTAACCCTTACATTCTCTATGAGATCACATGACGCACACCTTCTGTAAAAAATTGACTCCAATTACCACTGACTTATTCAATTTCCCTATAATTTCCTTATTTCTCTTAAAAATGTTGGTTGGCAACAGCCTAACAATATATTATATGTCATTATGTACATATTGAATTGTTATGAATTGTCGTGTATTATAATGTGTTTTAGTCTATATCTTAAGAACCATTTAACATATTTTCACGAAATAAAGCGCAAACTCGAGCACATGCACTACTCTCATCGCGGTCGCCAACCGGGGTCCCTATGGCTGAAACAAAGTACCTTATTCTCTACCATGTTTGGTACTACTTTATTGTTTTTTTCAAAATAACGCATATTTCACAGCACTTCCTTACACTGACACACCACTAGGTTGCTTGCATATGAGACCCGAGGTTCACATACGTGTGTTTTTACGTGACACAAAGAGAAACTACGTAATTATATCAAACTTCTATATTTTTCTGAAATCGAAGTGTTATCTTGTCTGCTGCAACGGTTCATTTTGATGCACCCTGTATACATATTTTCGATGTGAGAACAAAATATGTTGTTTTCATATGCTACACATCAGGATAGGTACGAGAGGCACAATTAGCACAAAAAGCATAAAATAATGTAGTCAGTAACATATATTCTACATGAACGACTTTAACCCTTACCTTCTCAATGAGATCACATGACGCACACCTTCTGTAAAAAATTGACTCCAATTACCACTGAGTTATTCATTTTTCCTATAATTTCCTTATTTCTCTTAAAAATGTTGGTTGGCAACCGCCTAACAATATATTATATGTCATTATGTACATATTGAATTGTTATGAATTGTCGTGTATTATAATGTGTTTTGGTCTATATCTTAAGAACCATTTAACATATTTTCACGAAATAAAGCGCAAACTCGAGTACATGCACTGCTCTCATCGCGGTCGCCAACCCGGGTCCCTATGGCTGAAACAAAGTACCTTATTCTCTACCATGTTTGGTACTACTTTATTGTTTTTTTCAAAATAACACATATTTCACTGCACTTCCCTACACTTACACACCACTAGGTTGCTTGCATATGACACCCGAGGATCATATATGTTTATTTTTACGTAACACAAAGAGAAACTACCTAATTATATCAAACATTTATATTTTTCTGAAATGGAAGTGTTATCTTGTCTTTTGCAACGGTTTATTTTGATGCACCCTGTATATATATTTTCGATGTCAGTACAAATTTTGATGTTTTCATATTCTACACATCAGGATAGGTACGAAAGGCAAAAATTAGCAGAAAAATTATAAAATAATAAAGTTAGTAACATATATTCTACATTAACGACTTTAACCCTTACATTCTCTATGAGATCACATGACGCACACCTTCTGTAAATAAATGACTCCAATTACCACTGAGTTATTCAATTTCCCTATAATTTCCTTATTTCTCTTAAAAATGTTGGTTGGCAACCGCCTAACAATATATTATATGTCATTATGTACATATTGAATTGTTATGAATTGTCGTGTATTATAATGTGTTTTAGTCTATATCTTAAGAACCATTTAACATATTTTCACGAAATAAAGCGCAAACTCGAGCACATGCACTACTCTCATCGCGGTCGCCAACCCGGGTCCCTATGGCTGAAACAAAGTACCTTATTCTCTACCATGTTTGGTACTACTTTATTGTTTTTTTCAAAATAACACATATTTCACTGCACTTCCCTACACTGACACACCACTAGGTTGCTTGCATATGAGACCCGAGGATCACATACGTGTGTTTTTACGTGACAGAAAGAGAAACTACGTAATTATATCAAACTTCTATATTTTTCTGAAATCGAAGTGTTACCTTGTCTTCTGCAACGGTTCATTTTGATGCACCCTGTATACATATTTTCGATGTCAGAACAAAATATGTTGTTTTCATATGCTACACATCAGGATAGGTACGAGAGGCACAATTAGCACAAAAAGCATAAAATAATGTAGTCAGTAACATATATTCTACATGAACGACTTTAACCCTTATCTTCTCAATGAGATCACATGACGCACACCTTCTGTAAAAAATTGACTCCAATTACAACTGAGTTATTCATTTTTCCTACAATTTCCTTATTTCTCTTAAAAATGTTGGTTGGCAACCGCCTAACAATATATTATATGTCATTATGTACATATTGAATTGTTATGAATTGTCGTGTATTATAATGTGTTTTGGTCAATATCTTAAGAACCATTTAACATATTTTCACGAAATAAAGCGCAAACTCGAGTACATGCACTACTCTCGTCGCGGTCGCCAAACCGGGTCCCTATGGCTGAAACAAAGTACCTTATTCTCTACCATGTTTGGTACTACTTTAGTGTTTTTTTCAAAATAACACATATTTCACTGCACTCCCCTACACTTACACACCACTAGGTTGCTTGCATATGACACCCGAGGATCATATATGTTTATTTTTACGTAACACAAAGAGAAACTACCTAATTATATCAAACATTTATATTTTTCTGAAATGGAAGTGCTATCTTGTCTTTTGCAACGGTTTATTTTGATGCACCCTGTATATATATTTTCGATGTCAGTACAAATTTTGTTGTTTTCATATTCTACACATCAGGATAGGTACGAAAGGCAAAAATTAGCAGAAAAATCATAAAATAATAAAGTTAGTAACATATATTCTACATGAACGACTTTAACCATTATCTTCTCAATGAGATCACATGACGCACACCTTCTGTTAAAAAAATGACTCCAATTACCACTGATTTATTCATTTTTCCTATAATTTACTTATTTGTCTCAAAAATGTAGGCTGGCAACCGCGTAACGATATATTATATGCCATTAAGTACATATTGAATTGTTATGAATTGTCGTGTATTATAATCTGTTTTGGTCTATATTTTAAGAACCATTTAACATATTTTCACGAAATAAAGCGCAAACTCGAGTACATGCACTACTCTCATCGCGGTCGCCAACCCGGGTCCCTATGGCTGAAAAAAAGTACCTTATTCTCTACCATGTTTGGTACTACTTTATTGTTTTTTTCAAAATAACGCATATTTCACAGCACTTCCTTACACTGACACACCACTAGGTTGCTTGCATATGAGACCCGAGGATCACATACGTGTGTTTTTACGTGACACAAAGAGAAACTACGTAATTATATCAAACTTCTATATTTTTCTGAAATCGAAGTGTTATCTTGTGTTTTGCAACGGTTCATTTTGATGCACCCTGTATACATATTTTCGGTGTCAGAACAAAATATGTTGTTTTCATATGCTACACATCAGGATAGGTACGAGAGGCACAATTAGCACAAAAAGCATAAAATAATGTAGTCAGTAACATATATTCTACATGAACGACTTTAACCCTTACCTTCTCAATGAGATCACATGTCGCACACCTTCTGTAAAAAATTGACTCCAATTACCACTGAGTTATTCATTTTTCCTATAATTTCCTTATTTCTCTTAAAAATGTTGGTTGGCAACCGCCTAACAATATATTATATGTCATTATGTACATATTGAATTGTTATGAATTGTCGTGTATTATAATGTGTTTTGGTCTATATCTTAAGAACCATTTAACATATTTTCACGAAATAAAGCGCAAACTCGAGTACATGCACTACTCTCATCGCGGTCGCCAACGCGGGTCCCTATGGCTGAAACAAAGTACCTTATTCTCTACCATGTTTGGTACTACTTTATTGTTTTTTTCAAAATAACACATATTTCACTGCACTCCCCTACACTTACACACCACTAGGTTGCTTGCATATGACACTCGAGGATCATATATGTTTATTTTTACGTAACACAAAGAGAAACTACCTAATTATATCAAACATTTATATATTTCTGAAATGGAAGTGTTATCTTGTCTTTTGCAACGGTTTATTTTGATGCAACCTGTATATATATTTTCGATGTCAGTACAAATTTTGTTGTTTGCATATTCTACACATCAGGATAGGTACGAAAGGCAAAAATTAGCAGAAAAATCATAAAATAATAAAGTTAGTAACATATATTCTACATGAACTACTTTAACCATTATCTTTTCAATGAGATCACATGACGCACACCTTCTGTTAAAAAAATGACTCCAATTACCACTGAGTTATTCATTTTTCCTAAAATTTATTTATTTTTCTTAAAAATGTTGGCTGGCAACCGCCTAACAATATATTATATGCCATTAAGTACATATTGAATTGTTATGTATTGTCGTGTATTATAATCTGTTTTGGTCTATATCTTAAGAACCATTTAACATATTTTCACGAAATAAAGCGCAAACTCGAGTACATGCACTACTCTCATCGCGGTCGCCAACCCGGGTCCCTATGGCTGAAACAAAGTACCTTATTCTCTACCATGTTTGGTACTACTTTATTGTTTTTTTCAAAATAACGCATATTTCACAGCACTTCCTTACACTGACACACCACTAGGTTGCTTGCATATGAGACCCGAGGATCACATACGTGTGTTTTTACGTGACAGAAAGAGAAACTACGTAATTATATCAAACTTCTATATTTTTCTGAAATCAAAGTGTTATCTTGTCTTCTGCAACGGTTCATTTTGATGCACCCTGTATACATATTTTCGATGTCAGAACAAAATATGCTGTTTTCATATGCTACACATCAGGATAGGTACGAGAGGCACAATTAGCACAAAAAGCATAAAATAATGTAGTCAGTAACATATATTCTACATGAACGACTTTAACCCTTACCTTCTCAATGAGATCACATGACGCACACCTTCTGTAAAAAATTGACTCCAATTACCACTGAGTTATTCATTTTTCCTCTAATTTTCTTATTTCTCTTAAGAATGTTGGTTGGCAACCGCCTAACAATATATTATATGTCATTATGTACATATTGAATTGTTATGAATTGTCGTGTATTATAATGTGTTTTGGTCTATATCTTAAGATCCATTTAAGATATTTTCACGAAATAAAGCGCAAACTCGAGTACATGCACTACTCTCATCGCGGTCGCCAATCCGGGTCCCTATGGCTGAAACAAAGTACCTTATTCTCTATCAGGTTTGGTACTACTTTATTGTTCTTTTCAAAATAACGCATATTTCACAGCACTTCCTTACACTGACACACCACTAGGTTGCTTGCATATGAGACCCGAGGATCATATATGTTTATTTTTACGTAACACAAAGAGAAACTACCTAATTATATCAAACATTTATATTTTTCTGAAATGGAAGTGTTATCTTGTCTTTTGCAACGGTTTATTTTGATGCACCCTGTATATATATTTTCGATGTCAGAGCAAAATATGTTGTTTTCATATTCTAGACATCAGGATACGTACGAAAGGCACAAATTAGCACAAAGAGCATAAAATAATGAATTTAGTAACATATATTCTACATTAACGACTTTAACCCTTACATTCCCAATGAGATCACATGACGCACACCTTCTGTAAAAAATTGACTCCAATTACCACTGAGTTATTCATTTTTCCTATAATTTCCTTATTTCTCTTAAAAATGTTGGTTGGCAACCGCCTAACAATATATTATATGTCATTATGTACATATTGAATTGTTATGAATTGTCGTGTATTATAATGTGTTTTGGTCTATATCTTAAGAACCATTTAACATATTTTCACGAAATAAAGCGCAAACTCGAGTACATGCACTACTCTCATCGCGGTCGCCAATCCGGGTCCCTATGGCTGAAACAAAGTACCTTATTCTCTACCAGGTTTGGTACTACTTTATTGTTGTTTTCAAAATAACGCATATTTCACAGCACTTCCTTACACTGACACACCACTAGGTTGCTTGCATATGAGACCCGAGGATGACATACGTGTGTTTTTACGTGACACAAAGAGAAACTACGTAATTATATCAAACTTCTATACTTTTCTGAAATCGAAGTGTTATCTTGTGTTCTGCAACGGTTCATTTTGATGCACCCTGTACACATAATTTCGGTGTCAGAACAAAATATGTTGTTTTCATATGCTACACATCAGGATAGGTACGAGAGGCACAATTAGCACAAAAAGCATAAAATAATGTAGTCAGTAACATATATTCTACATGAACGACTTTAACCCTTACCTTCTCAATGAGATCACATGACGCACACCTTCTGTAAAAAATTGACTCCAATTACCACTGAGTTATTCATTTTTCCTATAATTTCCTTATTTCTCTTAAAAGTGTTGGTTGGCAACCGCCTAACAATATATTATATGTGATTATGTACATATTGAATTGTTATGAATTGTCGTGTATTATAATGTGTTTTGGTCTATATCTTAAGAACCATTTAACATATTTTCACGAAATAAAGCGCAAACTCGAGCACATGCACTACTCTCATCGCGGTCGCCAACCCGGGTCCCTATGGATGAAACAAAGTACCTTATTCTCTACCATGTCTGGTACTACTTTATTGTTTTTTTCAAAATAACACATATTTCACAGCACTTCCCTACACTTACACACCACTAGGTTGCTTGCATATGACACCCGAGGATCATATATGTTTATTTTTACGTAACACAAAGAGAAACTACCTAATTATATCAAACATTTATATTTTTCTGAAATGGAAGTGTTATCTTGTCTTTTGCAACGGTTTATTTTGATGCACCCTGTATATATATTTTCGATGTCAGAGCAAAATATGTTGTTTTCATATTCTAGACATCGGGATACGAACGAAAGGCACAAATTAGCACAAAGAGCAAAAAATAATGAATTTAGTAACATATATTCTACATTAACGACTTTAACCCTTACATTCTCTATGAGATAACATGACGCACACCTTCTGTAAGAAATTGACTCCAATTACCACTGAGTTATTCAATTTTCCTATAATTTCCTTATTTCTCTTAAAAATGTTGATTGGCAACCGCCTAACAATATATTATATGTCATTATGTACATATTGAATTGTTATGAATTGTCGTGTATTATAATGTGTTTTGGTCTATATCTTAAGAACCATTTAACATATTTTCACGAAATAAAGCGCAAACTCGAGTACATGCCAGACTCTCATCGCGGTCGCCAACCCGGGTCCCTATGGCTGAAACAAAGTACCTTATTCTCTACCATTTTTGGTACTACTTTATTGTTTTTTTCAAAATAACGCATATTTCACAGCACTTCCTTACACTGACACACCACTAGGTTGCTTGCATATGAGACCCGAGGATGACATACGTGTGTTTTTACGTGACACAAAGAGAAACTACCTAATTATATCAAACATTTATATTTTTCTGAAATGGAAGTGTTATCTTGTCTTTTGCAACGGTTTATTTTGATGCAACCTGTATATATATTTTCGATGTCAGTACAAATTTTGTTGTTTTCATATTCTACACATCAGGATAGGTACGAGAGGCACAATTAGCACAAAAAGCATAAAATAATGTAGTCAGTAACATATATTCTACATGAACGACTTTAACCCTTACCTTCTCAATGAGATCACATGTCGCACACCTTCTGTAAAAAATTGACTCCAATTACCACTGAGTTATTCATTTTTCCTATAATTTCCTTATTTCTCTTAAAAATGTTGGTTGGCAACCGCCTAACAATATATTATATGTCATTATGATCATATTGAATTGTTATGAATTGTCGTGTATTATAATGTGTTTTGGTCTATATCTTAAGAACCATTTAACATATTTTCACGAAATAAAGCGCAAACTCGAGTACATGCACTACTCTCATCGCGGTCGCCAACGCGGGTCCCTATGGCTGAAACAAAGTACCTTATTCTCTACCATGTTTGGTACTACTTTATTGTTTTTTTCAAAATAACACATATTTCACTGCACTCCCCTACACTTACACACCACTAGGTTGCTTGCATATGACACTCGAGGATCATATATGTTTATTTTTACGTAACACAAAGAGAAACTACCTAATTATATCAAACATTTATATATTTCTGAAATGGAAGTGTTATCTTGTCTTTTGCAACGGTTTATTTTGATGCAACCTGTATATATATTTTCGATGTCAGTACAAATTTTGTTGTTTGCATATTCTACACATCAGGATAGGTACGAAAGGCAAAAATTAGCAGAAAAATCATAAAATAATAAAGTTAGTAACATATATTCTACATGAACTACTTTAACCATTATCTTCTCAATGAGATCACATGACGCACACCTTCTGTTAAAAAAATGACTCCAATTACCACTGAGTTATTCATTTTTCCTAAAATTTATTTATTTTTCTTAAAAATGTTGGCTGGCAACCGCCTAACAATATATTATATGCCATTAAGTACATATTGAATTGTTATGTATTGTCGTGTATTATAATCTGTTTTGGTCTATATCTTAAGAACCACTTAACATATTTTCACGAAATAAAGCGCAAACTCGAGTACATGCACTACTCTCATCGCGGTCGCCAACCCGGGTCCCTATGGCTGAAACAAAGTACCTTATTCTCTACCATGTTTGGTACTACTTTATTGTTTTTTTCAAAATAACGCATATTTCACAGCACTTCCTTACACTGACACACCACTAGGTTGCTTGCATATGAGACCCGAGGATCACATACGTGTGTTTTTACGTGACAGAAAGAGAAACTACGTAATTATATCAAACTTCTATATTTTTCTGAAATCAAAGTGTTATCTTGTCTTCTGCAACGGTTCATTTTGATGCACCCTGTATACATATTTTCGATGTCAGAACAAAATATGCTGTTTTCATATGCTACACATCAGGATAGGTACGAGAGGCACAATTAGCACAAAAAGCATAAAATAATGTAGTCAGTAACATATATTCTACATGAACGACTTTAACCCTTACCTTCTCAATGAGATCACATGACGCACACCTTCTGTAAAAAATTGACTCCAATTACCACTGAGTTATTCATTTTTCCTCTAATTTTCTTATTTCTCTTAAGAATGTTGGTTGGCAACCGCCTAACAATATATTATATGTCATTATGTACATATTGAATTGTTATGAATTGTCGTGTATTATAATGTGTTTTGGTCTATATCTTAAGATCCATTTAAGATATTTTCACGAAATAAAGCGCAAACTCGAGTACATGCACTACTCTCATCGCGGTCGCCAATCCGGGTCCCTATGGCTGAAACAAAGTACCTTATTCTCTATCAGGTTTGGTACTACTTTATTGTTCTTTTCAAAATAACGCATATTTCACAGCACTTCCTTACACTGACACACCACTAGGTTGCTTGCATATGAGACCCGAGGATCATATATGTTTATTTTTACGTAACACAAAGAGAAACTACCTAATTATATCAAACATTTATATTTTTCTGAAATGGAAGTGTTATCTTGTCTTTTGCAACGGTTTATTTTGATGCACCCTGTATATATATTTTCGATGTCAGAGCAAAATATGTTGTTTTCATATTCTAGACATCAGGATACGTACGAAAGGCACAAATTAGCACAAAGAGCATAAAATAATGAATTTAGTAACATATATTCTACATTAACGACTTTAACCCTTACATTCCCAATGAGATCACATGACGCACACCTTCTGTAAAAAATTGACTCCAATTACCACTGAGTTATTCATTTTTCCTATAATTTCCTTATTTCTCTTAAAAATGTTGGTTGGCAACCGCCTAACAATATATTATATGTCATTATGTACATATTGAATTGTTATGAATTGTCGTGTATTATAATGTGTTTTGGTCTATATCTTAAGAACCATTTAACATATTTTCACGAAATAAAGCGCAAACTCGAGTACATGCACTACTCTCATCGCGGTCGCCAATCCGGGTCCCTATGGCTGAAACAAAGTACCTTATTCTCTACCAGGTTTGGTACTACTTTATTGTTGTTTTCAAAATAACGCATATTTCACAGCACTTCCTTACACTGACACACCACTAGGTTGCTTGCATATGAGACCCGAGGATGACATACGTGTGTTTTTACGTGACACAAAGAGAAACTACGTAATTATATCAAACTTCTATATTTTTCTGAAATCGAAGTGTTATCTTGTGTTCTGCAACGGTTCATTTTGATGCACCCTGTACACATAATTTCGGTGTCAGAACAAAATATGTTGTTTTCATATGCTACACATCAGGATAGGTACGAGAGGCACAATTAGCACAAAAAGCATAAAATAATGTAGTCAGTAACATATATTCTACATGAACGACTTTAACCCTTACCTTCTCAATGAGATCACATGACGCACACCTTCTGTAAAAAATTGACTCCAATTACCACTGAGTTATTCATTTTTCCTATAATTTCCTTATTTCTCTTAAAAGTGTTGGTTGGCAACCGCCTAACAATATATTATATGTGATTATGTACATATTGAATTGTTATGAATTGTCGTGTATTATAATGTGTTTTGGTCTATATCTTAAGAACCATTTAACATATTTTCACGAAATAAAGCGCAAACTCGAGCACATGCACTACTCTCATCGCGGTCGCCAACCCGGGTCCCTATGGATGAAACAAAGTACCTTATTCTCTACCATGTCTGGTACTACTTTATTGTTTTTTTCAAAATAACACATATTTCACAGCACTTCCCTACACTTACACACCACTAGGTTGCTTGCATATGACACCCGAGGATCATATATGTTTATTTTTACGTAACACAAAGAGAAACTACCTAATTATATCAAACATTTATATTTTTCTGAAATGGAAGTGTTATCTTGTCTTTTGCAACGGTTTATTTTGATGCACCCTGTATATATATTTTCGATGTCAGAGCAAAATATGTTGTTTTCATATTCTAGACATCGGGATACGAACGAAAGGCACAAATTAGCACAAAGAGCAAAAAATAATGAATTTAGTAACATATATTCTACATTAACGACTTTAACCCTTACATTCTCTATGAGATAACATGACGCACACCTTCTGTAAGAAATTGACTCCAATTACCACTGAGTTATTCAATTTTCCTATAATTTCCTTATTTCTCTTAAAAATGTTGATTGGCAACCGCCTAACAATATATTATATGTCATTATGTACATATTGAATTGTTATGAATTGTCGTGTATTATAATGTGTTTTGGTCTATATCTTAAGAACCATTTAACATATTTTCACGAAATAAAGCGCAAACTCGAGTACATGCCAGACTCTCATCGCGGTCGCCAACCCGGGTCCCTATGGCTGAAACAAAGTACCTTATTCTCTACCATTTTTGGTACTACTTTATTGTTTTTTTCAAAATAACGCATATTTCACAGCACTTCCTTACACTGACACACCACTAGGTTGCTTGCATATGAGACCCGAGGATGACATACGTGTGTTTTTACGTGACACAAAGAGAAACTACCTAATTATATCAAACATTTATATTTTTCTGAAATGGAAGTGTTATCTTGTCTTTTGCAACGGTTTATTTTGATGCAACCTGTATATATATTTTCGATGTCAGTACAAATTTTGTTGTTTTCATATTCTACACATCAGGATAGGTACGAAAGGCAAAAATTAGCAGAAAAATCATAAAATAATAAAGTTAGTAACATATATTCTACATGAACGACTTTAACCATTATCTTCTCAATGAGATCACATGACGCACACCTTCTGTTAAAAAAATGACTCCAATTACCACTGAGTTATTCATTTTTCCTATAATTTACTTATTTGTCTTAAAAATGTTGGCTGGCAACCGCCTAACAATATATTATATGCCATTAAGTACATATTGAATTGTTATGAATTGTCGTGTATTATAATCTGTTTTGGTCTATATCTTAAGAACCATTTAACATATTTTCACGAAATAAAGCGCAAATTCGAGTACATGCACTACTCTCATCGCGGTCGCCAACCCGGGTCCCTATGGCTGAAACAAAGTACCTTATTCTCTACCATGTTTGGTACTACTTTATTGTTTTTTTCAAAATAACACATATTTCACAGCACTTCCTTACACTGACACACCACTAGGTTGCTTGCATATGAGACCTGAGGATCACATACGTGTGTTTTTACGTGACACAAAGAGAAACTACGTAATTATATCAAACTTCTATATTTTTCTGAAATCGAAGTGTTATCTTGTGTTCTGCAACGGTTCATTTTGATGCACCCTGTATACATATTTTCGATGTCAGAACAAAATATGTTGTTTTCATATGCTACACATCAGGATAGGTACGAGAGGCACAATTAGCACAAAAAGCATAAAATAATGTAGTCAGTAACATATATTCTACATGAACGACTTTAACCCTTACCTTCTCAATGAGATCACATGACGCACGCCTGTCAAAAATTGCTTCGAATTACCACTGAGTTATTCATTTTTCCTATAATTTCCTTATTTCTCTTAAAAATGTTGGTTGGCAACCGCCAAACAATATATTATATGTCATTATGTACATATTGAATTGTTATGAATTGTCGTGTATTATAATGTGTTTTGGTCTATATCTTAAGAACCATTTAACATATTTTCACGAAATAAAGCGCAAACTCGAGTACATGCACTACTCTCATCGCGGTCGCCAATTCGGGTCCCTATGGCTGAAACAAAGTACCTTATTCTCTACCATGTTTGGTACTACTTTATTGTTTTTTTTCAAAATAACGCATATTTCACAGCACTTCCTTACACTGACACACCACTAGGTTGCTTGCATATGAGACCCGAGGATCACATACGTGTGTTTTTACATGACACAAAGAGAAACTACTTAATTATATCAAACTTCTATATTTTTCTGAAATCGAAGTGTTATCTTGTCTTCTGCAACGGTTCATTTTGATGCACCCTGTATACATATTTTCGATGTCAGAACAAAATATGTTGTTTTCATATGCTACACATCAGGATAGGTACGAGAGGCACAATTAGCACAAAAAGCATAAAATAATGTAGTCAGTAACATATATTCTACATGAACGACTTTAACCCTTACCTTCTCAATGAGATCACATGACGCACACCTTCTGTAAAAAATTGACTCCAATTACCACTGAGTTATTCATTTTTCCTATAATTTCCTTATTTCTCTTAAAAATGTTGGTTGGCAACCGCCTAACAATATATTATATGTCATTATGTACATATTGAATTGTTATGAATTGTCGTGTATTATAATGTGTTTTGGTCTATATCTTAAGAACCATTTAACATATTTTCACGAAATAAAGCGCAAACTCGAGTACATGCACTACTCTCATCGCGGTCGCCAACCCGGGTCCCTATGGCTGAAACAAAGTTCCTTATTCTCTACCATGTTTGGTACTACTTTATTGTTTTTTTTCAAAATAACGCATATTTCACAGCACTTCCTTACACTGACACACCACTAGGTTGCTTGCATATGAGACCCGAGGATCACATACGTGTGTTTTTACGTGACACAAAGAGAAACTACGTAATTATATCAAACTTCTATATTTTTCTGAAATCGAAGTGTTATCTTGTCTTCTGCAACGGTTCATTTTGATGCACCCTGTATACATATTTTCGATGTCAGAAAAAAATATGTTGTTTTCATATGCTACACATCAGGATAGGTACGAGAGGCACAATTAGCACAAAAAGCATAAAATAATGTAGTCAGTAACATATATTCTACATGAACGACTTTAACCCTTACCTTCTCAATGAGATCACATGACGCACACCTTCTGTAAAAAATTGACTCCAATTACCACTGAGTTATTCATTTTTCCTATAATTTACTTATTTGTCTTAAAAATGTTGGCTGGCAACCGCCTAACAGTATATTATATGCCATTAAGTACATATTGAATTGTTATGAATTGTCGTGTATTATAATCTGTTTTGGTCTATATCTTAAGAACCATTTAACATATTTTCACGAAATAAAGCGCAAACTCGAGTACATGCACTACTCTCATAGCGGTCGCCAACCCGGGTCCCTATGGCTGAAACAAAGTACCTTATTCTCTACCATGTTTGGTACTACTTTATTGTTTTTTTCAAAATAACACATATTTCACAGCACTTCCTTACACTGACACACCACTAGGTTGCTTGCATATGAGACCTGAGGATCACATACGTGTGTTTTTACGTGACACAAAGAGAAACTACGTAATTATATCAAACTTCTATATTTTTCTGAAATCGAAGTGTTATCTTGTGTTCTGCAACGGTTCATTTTGATGCACCCTGTATACATATTTTCGATGTCAGAACAAAATATGTTGTTTTCATATGCTACACATCAGGATAGGTACGAGAGGCACAATTAGCACAAAAAGCATAAAATAATGTAGTCAGTAACATATATTCTACATGAACGACTTTAACCCTTACCTTCTCAATGAGATCACATGACGCACGCCTGTCAAAAATTGCTTCGAATTACCACTGAGTTATTCATTTTTCCTATAATTTCCTTATTTCTCTTAAAAATGTTGGTTGGCAACCGCCAAACAATATATTATATGTCATTATGTACATATTGAATTGTTATGAATTGTCGTGTATTATAATGTGTTTTGGTCTATATCTTAAGAACCATTTAACATATTTTCACGAAATAAAGCGCAAACTCGAGTACATGCACTACTCTCATCGCGGTCGCCAATTCGGGTCCCTATGGCTGAAACAAAGTACCTTATTCTCTACCATGTTTGGTACTACTTTATTGTTTTTTTTCAAAATAACGCATATTTCACAGCACTTCCTTACACTGACACACCACTAGGTTGCTTGCATATGAGACCCGAGGATCACATACGTGTGTTTTTACGTGACACAAAGAGAAACTACTTAATTATATCAAACTTCTATATTTTTCTGAAATCGAAGTGTTATCTTGTCTTCTGCAACGGTTCATTTTGATGCACCCTGTATACATATTTTCGATGTCAGAACAAAATATGTTGTTTTCATATGCTACACATCAGGATAGGTACGAGAGGCACAATTAGCACAAAAAGCATAAAATAATGTAGTCAGTAACATATATTCTACATGAACGACTTTAACCCTTACCTTCTCAATGAGATCACATGACGCACACCTTCTGTAAAAAATTGACTCCAATTACCACTGAGTTATTCATTTTTCCTATAATTTCCTTATTTCTCTTAAAAATGTTGGTTGGCAACCGCCTAACAATATATTATATGTCATTATGTACATATTGAATTGTTATGAATTGTCGTGTATTATAATGTGTTTTGGTCTATATCTTAAGAACCATTTAACATATTTTCACGAAATAAAGCGCAAACTCGAGTACATGCACTACTCTCATCGCGGTCGCCAACCCGGGTCCCTATGGCTGAAACAAAGTTCCTTATTCTCTACCATGTTTGGTACTACTTTATTGTTTTTTTTCAAAATAACGCATATTTCACAGCACTTCCTTACACTGACACACCACTAGGTTGCTTGCATATGAGACCCGAGGATCACATACGTGTGTTTTTACGTGACAAAAAGAGAAACTACGTAATTATATCAAACTTCTATATTTTTCTGAAATCGAAGTGTTATCTTGTCTTCTGCAACGGTTCATTTTGATGCACCCTGTATACATATTTTCGATGTCAGAAAAAAATATGTTGTTTTCATATGCTACACATCAGGATAGGTACGAGAGGCACAATTAGCACAAAAAGCATAAAATAATGTAGTCAGTAACATATATTCTACATGAACGACTTTAACCCTTACCTTCTCAATGAGATCACATGTCGCACACCTTCTGTAAAAAATTGACTCCAATTACCACTGAGTTATTCATTTTTCCTATAATTTCCTCATTTCTCTTAAAAATGTTGGTTGGCAACCGCCTAACAATATATTATATGTCATTATGTACATATTGAATTGTTATGAATTGTCGTGTATTATAATGTGTTTTGGTCTATATCTTAAGAACCATTTAACATATTTTCACGAAATAAAGCGCAAACTCGAGTACATGCACTACTCTCATCGCGGTCGCCAACGCGGGTCCCTATGGCTGAAACAAAGTACCTTATTCTCTACCATGTTTGGTACTACTTTATTGTTTTTTTCAAAATAACACATATTTCACTGCACTCCCCTACACTTACACACCACTAGGTTGCTTGCATATGACACTCGAGGATCATATATGTTTATTTTTACGTAACACAAAGAGAAACTACCTAATTATATCAAACATTTATATATTTCTGAAATGGAAGTGTTATCTTGTCTTTTGCAACGGTTTATTTTGATGCAACCTGTATATATATTTTCGATGTCAGTACAAATTTTGTTGTTTGCATATTCTACACATCAGGATAGGTACGAAAGGCAAAAATTAGCAGAAAAATCATAAAATAATAAAGTTAGTAACATATATTCTACATGAACGACTTTAACCATTATCTTCTCAATGAGATCACATGACGCACACCTTCTGTTAAAAAAATGACTCCAATTACCACTGAGTTATTCATTTTTCCTAAAATTTATTTATTTTTCTTAAAAATGTTGGCTGGCAACCGCCTAACAATATATTATATGCCATTAAGTACATATTGAATTGTTATGTATTGTCGTGTATTATAATCTGTTTTGGTCTATATCTTAAGAACCATTTAACATATTTTCACGAAATAAAGCGCAAACTCGAGTACATGCACTACTCTCATCGCGGTCGCCAACCCGGGTCCCTATGGCAGAAACAAAGTACCTTATTCTCTACCATGTTTGGTACTACTTTATTGTTTTCTTCAAAATAACGCATATTTCACAGCACTTCCTTACACTGACACACCACTAGGTTGCTTGCATATGAGACCCGAGGATCACATACGTGTGTTTTTACGTGACAGAAAGAGAAACTACGTAATTATATCAAACTTCTATATTTTTCTGAAATCGAAGTGTTATCTTGTCTTCTGCAACGGTTCATTTTGATGCACCCTGTATACATATTTTCGATGTCAGAACAAAATATGCTGTTTTCATATGCTACACATCAGGATAGGTACGAGAGGCACAATTAGCACAAAAAGCATAAAATAATGTAGTCAGTAACATATATTCTACATGAACGACTTTAACCCTTACCTTCTCAATGAGATCACATGACGCACACCTTCTGTAAAAAATTGACTCCAATTACCACTGAGTTATTCATTTTTCCTATAATTTTCTTATTTCTCTTAAGAATGTTGGTTGGCAACCGCCTAACAATATATTATATGTCATTATGTACATATTGAATTGTTATGAATTGTCTTGTATTATAATGTGTTTTGGTCTATATCTTAAGATCCATTTAAGATATTTTCACGAAATAAAGCGCAAACTCGAGTACATGCACTACTCTCATCGCGGTCGCCAATCCGGGTCCCTATGGCTGAAACAAAGTACCTTATTCTCTATCAGGTTTGGTACTACTTTATTGTTCTTTTCAAAATAACGCATATTTCACAGCACTTCCTTACACTGACACACCACTAGGTTGCTTGCATATGAGACCCGAGGATCATATATGTTTATTTTTACGTAACACAAAGAGAAACTACCTAATTATATCAAACATTTATATTTTTCTGAAATGGAAGTGTTATCTTGTCTTTTGCAACGGTTTATTTTGATGCACCCTGTATATATATTTTCGACGTCAGAGCAAAATATGTTGTTTTCATATTCTAGACATCAGGATACGTACGAAAGGCACAAATTAGCACAAAGAGCATAAAATAATGAATTTAGTAACATATATTCTACATTAACGACTTTAACCCTTACATTCCCAATGAGATCACATGACGCACACCTTCTGTAAAAAATTGACTCCAATTACCACTGAGTTATTCATTTTTCCTATAATTTCCTTATTTCTCTTAAAAATGTTGGTTGGCAACCGCCTAACAATATATTATATGTCATTATGTACATATTGAATTGTTATGAATTGTCGTGTATTATAATGTGTTTTGGTCTATATCTTAAGAACCATTTAACATATTTTCACGAAATAAAGCGCAAACTCGAGTACATGCACTACTCTCATCGCGGTCGCCAACCCGGGTCCCTATGGCTGAAACAAAGTACCTTATTCTCTACCAGGTTTGGTACTACTTTATTGTTGTTTTCAAAATAACGCATATTTCACAGCACTTCCTTACACTGACACACCACTAGGTTGCTTGCATATGAGACCCGAGGATGACATACGTTTGTTTTTAAGTGACACAAAGAGAAACTACGTAATTATATCAAACTTCTATATTTTTCTGAAATCGAAGTGTTATTTTGTGTTCTGCAACGGTTCATTTTGATGCACCCTGTACACATAATTTCGGTGTCAGAACAAAATATGTTGTTTTCATATGCTACACATCAGGATAGGTACGAGAGGCACAATTAGCACAAAAAGCATAAAATAATGTAGTCAGTAACATATATTCTACATGAACGACTTTAACCCTTACCTTCTCAATGAGATCACATGACGCACACCTTCTGTAAAAAATTGACTCCAATTACCACTGAGTTATTCATTTTTCCTATAATTTCCTTATTTCTCTTAAAAGTGTTGGTTGGCAACCGCCTAACAATATATTATATGTGATTATGTACATATTGAATTGTTATGAATTGTCGTGTATTATAATGTGTTTTGGTCTATATCTTAAGAACCATTTAACATATTTTCACGAAATAAAGCGCAAACTCGAGTACATGCACTACTCTCATCGCGGTCGCCAACCCGGGTCCCTATGGATGAAACAAAGTACCTTATTCTCTACCATGTCTGGTACTACTTTATTGTTTTTTTCAAAATAACACATATTTCACAGCACTTCCCTACACTTACACACCACTAGGTTGCTTGCATATGACACCCGAGGATCATATATGTTTATTTTTACGTAACACAAAGAGAAACTACCTAATTATATCAAACATTTATATTTTTCTGAAATGGAAGTGTTATCTTGTCTTTTGCAACGGTTTATTTTGATGCACCCTGTATATATATTTTCGATGTCAGAGCAAAATATGTTGTTTTCATATTCTAGACATCGGGATACGAACGAAAGGCACAAATTAGCACAAAGAGCAAAAAATAATGAATTTAATAACATATATTCTACATTAACGACTTTAACCCTTACATTCTCTATGAGATAACATGACGCACACCTTCTGTAAGAAATTGACTCCAATTACCACTGCGTTATTCAATTTTCCTATAATTTCCTTATTTCTCTTAAAAATGTTGATTGGCAACCGCCTAACAATATATTATATGTCATTATGTACATATTGAATTGTTATGAATTGTCGTGTATTATAATGTGTTTTGGTCTATATCTTAAGAACCATTTAACATATTTTCACGAAATAAAGCGCAAACTCGAGTACATGCCAGACTCTCATCGCGGTCGCCAACCCGGGTCCCTATGGCTGAAACAAAGTACCTTATTCTCTACCATTTTTGGTACTACTTTATTGTTTTTTTCAAAATAACGCATATTTCACAGCACTTCCTTACACTGACACACCACTAGGTTGCTTGCATATGAGACCCGAGGATGACATACGTGTGTTTTTACGTGACACAAAGAGAAACTACCTAATTATATCAAACATTTATATTTTTCTGAAATGGAAGTGTTATCTTGTCTTTTGCAACGGTTTATTTTGATGCAACCTGTATATATATTTTCGATGTCAGTACAAATTTTGTTGTTTTCATATTCTACACATCAGGATAGGTACGAAAGGCAAAAATTAGCAGAAAAATCATAAAATAATAAAGTTAGTAACATATATTCTACATGAACGACTTTAACCATTATCTTCTCAATGAGATCACATGACGCACACCTTCTGTTAAAAAAATGACTCCAATTACCACTGAGTTATTCATTTTTCCTATAATTTACTTATTTGTCTTAAAAATGTTGGCTGGCAACCGCCTAACAATATATTATATGCCATTAAGTACATATTGAATTGTTATGAATTGTCGTGTATTATAATCTGTTTTGGTCTATATCTTAAGAACCATTTAACATATTTTCACGAAATAAAGCGCAAATTCGAGTACATGCACTACTCTCATCGCGGTCGCCAACCCGGGTCCCTATGGCTGAAACAAAGTACCTTATTCTCTACCATGTTTGGTACTACTTTATTGTTTTTTTCAAAATAACACATATTTCACAGCACTTCCTTACACTGACACACCACTAGGTTGCTTGCATATGAGACCTGAGGATCACATACGTGTGTTTTTACGTGACACAAAGAGAAACTACGTAATTATATCAAACTTCTATATTTTTCTGAAATCGAAGTGTTATCTTGTGTTCTGCAACGGTTCATTTTGATGCACCCTGTATACATATTTTCGATGTCAGAACAAAATATGTTGTTTTCATATGCTACACATCAGGATAGGTACGAGAGGCACAATTAGCACAAAAAGCATAAAATAATGTAGTCAGTAACATATATTCTACATGAACGACTTTAACCCTTACCTTCTCAATGAGATCACATGACGCACGCCTGTCAAAAATTGCTTCGAATTACCACTGAGTTATTCATTTTTCCTATAATTTCCTTATTTCTCTTAAAAATGTTGGTTGGCAACCGCCAAACAATATATTATATGTCATTATGTACATATTGAATTGTTATGAATTGTCGTGTATTATAATGTGTTTTGGTCTATATCTTAAGAAGCATTTAACATATTTTCACGAAATAAAGCGCAAACTCGAGTACATGCACTACTCTCATCGCGGTCGCCAATTCGGGTCCCTATGGCTGAAACAAAGTACCTTATTCTCTACCATGTTTGGTACTACTTTATTGTTTTTTTTCAAAATAACGCATATTTCACAGCACTTCCTTACACTGACACACCACTAGGTTGCTTGCATATGAGACCCGAGGATCACATACGTGTGTTTTTACGTGACACAAAGAGAAACTACTTAATTATATCAAACTTCTATATTTTTCTGAAATCGAAGTGTTATCTTGTCTTCTGCAACGGTTCATTTTGATGCACCCTGTATACATATTTTCGATGTCAGAACAAAATATGTTGTTTTCATATGCTACACATCAGGATAGGTACGAGAGGCACAATTAGCACAAAAAGCATAAAATAATGTAGTCAGTAACATATATTCTACATGAACGACTTTAACCCTTACCTTCTCAATGAGATCACATGACGCACACCTTCTGTAAAAAATTGACTCCAATTACCACTGAGTTATTCATTTTTCCTATAATTTCCTTGTTTCTCTTAAAAATGTTGGTTGGCAACCGCCTAACAATATATTATATGTCATTATGTACATATTGAATTGTTATGAATTGTCGTGTATTATAATGTGTTTTGGTCTATATCTTAAGAACCATTTAACATATTTTCACGAAATAAAGCGCAAACTCGAGTACATGCACTACTCTCATCGCGGTCGCCAACCCGGGTCCCTATGGCTGAAACAAAGTTCCTTATTCTCTACCATGTTTGGTACTACTTTATTGTTTTTTTTCAAAATAACGCATATTTCACAGCACTTCCTTACACTGACACACCACTAGGTTGCTTGCATATGAGACCCGAGGATCACATACGTGTGTTTTTACGTGACACAAAGAGAAACTACGTAATTATATCAAACTTCTATATTTTTCTGAAATCGAAGTGTTATCTTGTCTTCTGCAACGGTTCATTTTGATGCACCCTGTATACATATTTTCGATGTCAGAAAAAAATATGTTGTTTTCATATGCTACACATCAGGATAGGTACGAGAGCCACAATTAGCACAAAAAGCATAAAATAATGTAGTCAGTAACATATATTCTACATGAACGACTTTAACCCTTACCTTCTCAATGAGATCACATGACGCACACCTTCTGTAAAAAATTGACTCCAATTACCACTGAGTTATTCATTTTTCCTATAATTTCCTTATTTCTCTTAAAAATGTTGGCTGGCAACCGCCTAACAGTATATTATATGCCATTAAGTACATATTGAATTGTTATGAATTGTCGTGTATTATAATCTGTTTTGGTCTATATCTTAAGAACCATTTAACATATTTTCACGAAATAAAGCGCAAACTCGAGTACATGCACTACTCTCATAGCGGTCGCCAACCCGGGTCCCTATGGCTGAAACAAAGTACCTTATTCTCTACCATGTTTGGTACTACTTTATTGTTTTTTTCAAAATAACACATATTTCACTGCACTTCCCTACACTTACACACCACTAGGTTGCTTGCATATGAGACCCGAGGATCACATACGTGTGTTTTTACGTGACACAAAGAGAAACTACGTAATTATATCAAACTTCTATATTTTTCTGAAATCGAAGTGTTATCTTGTGTTCTGCAACGGTTCATTTTGATGCACCCTGTATACATATTTTCGGTGTCAGAACAAAATATGTTGTTTTCATATGCTACACATCAGGATAGGTACGAGAGGCACAATTAGCACAAAAAGCATAAAATAATGTAGTCAGTAACATATATTCTACATGAACGACTTTAACCCTTACCTTCTCAATGAGATCACATGACGCACACCTTCTGTAAAAAATTGACTCCAATTACCACTGACTTATTCAATTTCCCTATAATTTCCTTATTTCTCTTAAGAATGTTGGTTGGCAACCGCCTAACAATATATTATATGTCATTATGTACATATTGAATTGTTATGAATTGTCGTGTATTATAATGTGTTTTGGTCTATATCTTAAGAACCATTTAACATATTTTCACGAAATAAAGCGCAAACTCGAGTACATGCACTACTCTCATCGCGGTCGCCAATCCGGGTCCCTATGGCTGAAACAAAGTACCTTATTCTCTACCAGGTTTGGTACTACTTTATTGTTCTTTTCAAAAGAACGCATATTTCACAGCACTTCCTTACACTGAAACACCACTAGGTTGCTTGCATATGAGACCCGAAGATCACATACGTGTGTTTTTACGTGACACAAAGAGAAACTACGTAATTATATCAAACTTCTATATTTTTCTGAAATCGAAGTGTTATCTTGTGTTCTGCAACGGTTCATTTTGATGCACCCTGTATACATATTTTCGATGTCAGAACAAAATATGTTGTTTTCATATGCTACACATCAGGATAGGTACGAGAGGCACAATTAGCACAAAAAGCATAAAATAATGTAGTCAGTAACATATATTCTACATGAACGACTTTAACCCTTATCTTCTCAATGAGATCACATGACGCACACCTTCTGTAAAAAATTGACTCCAATTACAACTGAGTTATTCATTTTTCCTATAATTTCCTTATTTCTCTTAAAAATGTTGGTTGGCAACCGCCTAACAATATATTATATGTCATTATGTACATATTGAATTGTTATGAATTGTCGTGTATTATAATGTGTTTTGGTCTATATCTTAAGAACCATTTAACATATTTTCACGAAATAAAGCGCAAACTCGAGTACATGCACGACTCTCATCGCGGTCGCCAACCCGGGTCCCTATGGCTGAAACAAAGTACCTTATTCTCTACCATGTTTGGTACTACTTTATTCTTTTTTTCAAAATAACACATATTTCACTGCACTCCCCTACACTTACACACCACTAGGTTGCTTGCATATGACACCCGAGGATCATATATGTTTATTTTTACGTAACACAAAGAGAAACTACCTAATTATATCAAACATTTATATTTTTCTGAAATGGAAGTGTTATCTTGTCTTTTGCAACGGTTTATTTTGATGCACCCTGTATATATATTTTCGATGTCAGTAAAAATTTTGTTGTTTTCATATTCTACACATCAGGATAGGTACGAAAGGCAAAAATTAGCAGAAAAATCATAAAATAATAAAGTTAGTAACATATATTCTACATGAACGACTTTAACCCTTATCTTCTCAATGAGATCACATGACGCACACCTTCTGTAAAAAATTGACTCCAATTACAACTGAGTTATTCATTTTTCCTATAATTTCCTTATTTCTCTTAAAAATGTTGGTTGGCAACCGCCTAACAATATATTATATGTCATTATGTACATATCGAATTGTTATGAATTGTCGTGTATTATAATGTGTTTTGGTCTATATCTTAAGAACCATTTAACATATTTTCACGAAATAAAGCGCAAACTCGAGTACATGCACTACTCTCATCGCGGTCGCCAATCCGGGTCCCTATGGCTGAAACAAAGTACCTTATTCTCTACCAGGTTTGGTACTACTTTATTGTTCTTTTCAAAATAACGCATATTTCACAGCACTTCCTTACACTGACACACCACTAGGTTGCTTGCATATGAGACCCGAAGATCACATACGTGTGTTTTTACATGACACAAAGAGAAACTACGTAATTATATCAAACTTCTATATTTTTCTGAAATCGAAGTGTTATCTTGTCTTCTGCAACGGTTCATTTTGATGCACCCTGTATACATATTTTCGATGTCAGAACAAAATATGTTGTTTTCATATGCTACACATCAGGATAGGTACGAGAGGCACAATTAGCACAAAAAGCATAAAATAATGTAGTCAGTAACATATATTCTACATGAACGACTTTAACCCTTATCTTCTCAATGAGATCACATGACGCACACCTTCTGTAAAAAATTGACTCCAATTACAACTGAGTTATTCATTTTTCCTATAATTTCCTTATTTCTCTTAAAAATGTTGGTTGGCAACCGCCTAACAATATATTATATGTCATTATGTACATATGGAATTGTTATGAATTGTCGTGTATTATAATGTGTTTTGGTCTATATCTTAAGAAGCATTTAACATATTTTCACGAAATAAAACGCAAACTCGAGTACATGCACGACTCTCATCGCGGTCGCCAACCCGGGTCCCTATGGCTGAAACAAAGTACCTTATTCTCTACCATGTTTGGTACTACTTTATTGTTTTTTTCAAAATAACACATATTTCACTGCACTCCCCTACACTTACACACCACTAGGTTGCTTGCATATGACACCCGAGGATCATATATGTTTATTTTTACGTAACACAAAGAGAAACTACCTAATTATATCAAACATTTATATTTTTCTGAAATGGAAGTGTTATCTTGTCTTTTGCAACGGTTTATTTTGATGCACCCTGTATATATATTTTCGATGTCAGTAAAAATTTTGTTGTTTTCATATGCTACACATCAGGATAGGTACGAGAGCCACAATTAGCACAAAAAGCATAAAATAATGTAGTCAGTAACATATATTCTACATGAACGACTTTAACCCTTACCTTCTCAATGAGATCACATGACGCACACCTTCTGTAAAAAATTGACTCCAATTACCACTGAGTTATTCATTTTTCCTATAATTTCCTTATTTCTCTTAAAAATGTTGGCTGGCAACCGCCTAACAGTATATTATATGCCATTAAGTACATATTGAATTGTTATGAATTGTCGTGTATTATAATGTGTTTTGGTCTATATCTTAAGAACCATTTAACATATTTTCACGAAATAAAGCGCAAACTGGAGTACATGCACTACTCTCATAGCGGTCGCCAACCCGGGTCCCTATGGCTGAAACAAAGTACCTTATTCTCTACCATGTTTGGTACTACTTTATTGTTTTTTTCAAAATAACACATATTTCACTGCACTTCCCTACACTTACACACCACTAGGTTGCTTGCATATGAGACCCGAGGATCACATACGTGTGTTTTTACGTGACACAAAGAGAAACTACGTAATTATATCAAACTTCTATATTTTTCTGAAATCGAAGTGTTATCTTGTGTTCTGCAACGGTTCATTTTGATGCACCCTGTATACATATTTTCGGTGTCAGAACAAAATATGTTGTTTTCATATGCTACACATCAGGATAGGTACGAGAGGCACAATTACCACAAAAAGCATAAAATAATGTAGTCAGTAACATATATTCTACATGAACGACTTTAACCCTTACCTTCTCAATGAGATCACATGACGCACACCTTCTGTAAAAAATTGACTCCAATTACCACTGAGTTATTCATTTTTCCTATAATTTCCTTATTTCTCTTAAGAATGTTGGTTTTCAACCGCCTAACAATATATTATATGTCATTATGTACATATTGAATTGTTATGAATTGTCGTGTATTATAATGTGTTTTGGTCTATATCTTAAGAACCATTTAACATATTTTCACGAAATAAAGCGCAACTCGAGTACATGCACTACTCTCATCGCGGTCGCCAATCCGGGTCCCTATGGCTGAAACAAAGTACCTTATTCTCTACCAGGTTTGGTACTACTTTATTGTTCTTTTCAAAATAACGCATATTTCACAGCACTTCCTTACACTGACACACCACTAGGTTGCTTGCATATGAGACCCGAAGATCACATACGTGTGTTTTTACGTGACACAAAGAGAAACTACGTAATTATATCAAACTTCTATATTTTTCTGAAATCGAAGTGTTATCTTGTCTTCTGCAACGGTTCATTTTGATGCACCCTGTATACATATTTTCGATGTCAGAACAAAATATGTTGTTTTCATATGCTACACATCAGGATAGGTACGAGAGGCACAATTAGCACAAAAAGCATAAAATAATGTAGTCAGTAACATATATTCTACATGAACGACTTTAACCCTTACCTTCTCAATGAGATCACATGACGCACACCTTCTGTAAAAAATTGACTCCAATTACCACTGAGTTATTCATTTTTCCTATAATTTCCTTATTTCTCTTAAAAATGTTGGCTGGCAACCGCCTAACAGTATATTATATGCCATTAAGTACATATTGAATTGTTATGAATTGTCGTGTATTATAATGTGTTTTGGTCTATATCTTAAGAACCATTTAACATATTTTCACGAAATAAAGCGCAAACTCGAGTACATGCACTACTCTCATAGCGGTCGCCAACCCGGGTCCCTATGGCTGAAACAAAGTACCTTATTCTCTACCATGTTTGGTACTACTTTATTGTTTTTTTCAAAATAACACATATTTCACTGCACTTCCCTACACTTACACACCACTAGGTTGCTTGCATATGACACCCGAGGATCATATATGTTTATTTTTACGTAACACAAAGAGAAACTACCTAATTATATCAAACATTTATATTTTTCTGAAATGGAAGTGTTATCTTGTCTTTTGCAACGGTTTATTTTGATGCACCCTGTATATATATTTTCGATGTCAGAGCAAAATATGTTGTTTTCATATTCTAGACATCAGGATACGTACGAAAGGCACAAATTAGCACAAAGAGCATAAAATAATGAATTTAGTAACATATATTCTACATTAACGACTTTTAACCCTTACATTCTCAATGAGATCACATGACGCACACCTTCTGTAAAAAATTGACTCCAATTACCACTGAGTTATTCATTTTTCCTATAATTTCCTTATTTCTCTTAAAAATGTTGGTTGGCAACCGCCTAACAATATATTATATGTCATTATGTACATATTGAATTGTTATGAATTGTCGTGTATTATAATGTGTTTTGGTCTATATCTTAAGAACCATTTAACATATTTTCACGAAATAAAGCGCAAACTCGAGTACATGCACTACTCTCATCGCGGTCGCCAATCCGGGTCCCTATGGCTGAAACAAAGTACCTTATTCTCTACCAGGTTTGGTACTACTTTATTGTTCTTTTCAAAATAACGCATATTTCACAGCACTTCCTTACACTGACACACCACTAGGTTGCTTGCATATGAGACCCGAGGATCACATACGTGTGTTTTTACGTGACACAAAGAAAAACTACGTAATTATATCAAACTTCTATATTTTTCTGAAATCGAAGTGTTATCTTGTGTTCTGCAACGGTTCATTTTGATGCACCCTGTATACATATTTTCGGTGTCAGAACAAAATATGTTGTTTTCATATGCTGCACATCAGGATAGGTACGAGAGGCACAATTAGCACAAAAAGCATAAAATAATGTAGTCAGTAACATATATTCTACATGAACGACTTTAACCCTTACCTTCTCAATGAGATCACATGACGCACACCTTCTGTAAAAAATTGACTCCAATTACCACTGAGTTATTCATTTTTCCTATAATTTCCTTATTTCTCTTAAAAGTGTTGGTTGGCAACCGCCTAACAATATATTATATGTCATTATGTACATATTGAATTGTTATGGATTGTCGTGTATTATAATGTGTTTTGGTCTATATCTTAAGAACCATTTAACATATTTTCACGAAATAAAGCGCAACCTCGAGTACATGCACTACTCTCATCGCGGTCGCCAACCCGGGTCCCTATAGATGAAACAAAGTACCTTATTCTCTACCATGTCTGGTACTACTTTATTGTTTTTTTCAAAATAACACATATTTCACTGCACTTCCCTACACTTACACACCACTAGGTTGCTTGCATATGACACCCGAGGATCATATATGTTTATTTTTACGTAACACAAAGAGAAACTACCTAATTATATCAAAGATTTATATTTTTCTGAAATGGAAGTGTTATCTTGTCTTTTGCAACGGTTTATTTTGATGCACCCTGTATATATATTTTCGATGTCAGAGCAAAATATGTTTTTTTCATATTCTAGACATCAGGATACGTACGAAAGGCACAAATTAGCACAAAGAGCATAAAATAATGAATTTAGTAACATATATTCTACATTAACGACTTTTAACCCATACATTCTCAATGAGATCACATGACGCACACCTTCTGTAAAAAATTGACTCCAATTACCACTGAGTTATTCATTTTTCCTATAATTTCCTTATTTTTCTTAAAAATGTTGGTTTGCAACCGCCTAACAATATATTATATGTCATTATGTACATATTGAATTGTTATGAATTGTCGTGTATTATAATGTGTTTTGGTCTATATCTTAAGAACCATTTAACATATTTTCACGAAATAAAGCGCAAACTCGAGTACATGCACTACTCTCATCGCGGCCGCCAATTCGGGTCCCTATGGCTGAAACAAAGTACCTTATTCTCTACCAGGTTTGGTACTACTTTATTGTTCTTTTCAAAATAACGCATATTTCACAGCACTTCCTTACACTGACACACTACTAGGTTGCTTGCATATGAGACCCGAGGATCACATACGTGTGTTTTTACGTGACACAAAGAGAAACTACGTAATTATATCAAACTTCTATATTTTTCTGAAATCGAAGTGTTATCTTGTGTTCTGCAACGGTTCATTTTGATGCACCCTGTATAGATATTTTCGGTGTCAGAACAAAATATGTTGTTTTCATATGCTACACATCAGGATAGGTACGAGAGGCACAATTAGCACAAAAAGCATAAAATAATGTAGTCAGTAACATATATTCTACATGAACGACTTTAACCATTACCTTCTCAATGAGATCACATGACGCACACCTTCTGTAAAAAATTGACTCCAATTACCACTGAGTTATTCATTTTTTTTATAATTTCCTTATTTCTCTTAAAAGTGTTGGTTGGCAACCGCCTAACAATATATTATATGTCATTATGTACATATTGAATTGTTATGAATTGTCGTGTATTATAATGTGTTTTGGTCTATATCTTAAGAACCATTTAACATATTTTCACGAAAAAAAGCGCAAACTCGAGTACATGCACTACTCTCATCGCGGTCGCCAATTCGGGTCCCTATGGCAGAAACAAAGTACCTTATTCTCTACCAGGTTTGGTACTACTTTATTGTTCTTTTCAAAATAACGCATATTTCACAGCACTTCCTTACACTGACACACCACTAGGTTGCTTGCATATGAGACCCGAGGATCACATACGTGTGTTTTTACGTGACACAAAGAGAAACTACGTAATTATATCAAACTTCTATATTTTTCTGAAATCGAAGTGTTATCTTGTGTTCTGCAACGGATCATTTTGATGCACCCTCTATAGATATTTTCGGTGTCAGAACAAAATATGTTGTTTTCATATGCTACACATCAGGATAGGTACGAGAGGCACAATTAGCACAAAAAGCATAAAATAATGTAGTCAGTAACATATATTCTACATGAACGACTTTAACCCTTACATTCTCAATGAGATCACATGACGCACACCTTCTGTAAAAAATTGACTCCAATTACAACTGAGTTATTCATTTTTCCTATAATTTCCTTTTTTATCTTAAAAATGTTGGCTGGCAACCGCCTAACAGTATATTATATGCCATAAAGTACATATTGAATTGTTATGAATTGTCGTGTATTATAATCTGTTTTGGTCTATATCTTAAGAACCATTTAACATATTTTCACGAAATAAAACGCAAACTAGAGTACATGCACTACTCTCATAGCGGTCGCCAACCCGGGTCCTTATGGCTGAAACAAAGTACCTTATTCTCTACCATGTTTGGTACTACTTTATTGTTTTTTTTCAAAATAACACATATTTCACTGCACTTCCTTACACTGACACACCACTAGGTTGCTTGCATATGAGACCCGAGGATCACATACGTGTGTTTTTACGTGACACAAAGAGAAACTACGTAATTATATCAAACTTCTATATTTTTCTGAAATCGAAGTGTTATCTTGTGTTCTGCAACGGTTCATTTTGATGCACCCTGTATACATATTTTCGGTGTCAGAACAAAATATGTTGTTTTCATATGCTACACATCAGGATAGGTACGAGAGGCACAATTAGCACAAAAAGCATATAATAATGTAGTCAGTAACATATATTCTACATGAACGACTTTAACCCTTACCTTCTCAATGAGATCACATGACGCACACCTTCTGTAAAAAATTGACTCCAATTACCACTGAGTTATTCATTTTTCCTATAATTTCCTTATTTCTCTTAAAAGTGTTGGTTGGCAACCGCCTAACAATATATTATATGTCATTATGTACATATTGAATTGTTATGAATTGTCGTGTATTATAATGTGTTTTGGTCTATATCTTAAGAACCATTTAACATATTTTCACGAAATAAAGCGCAAACTCGAGTACATGCACTACTCTCATCGCGGTCGCCAACCCGGGTCCCTATAGATGAAACAAAGTACCTTATTCTCTACCATGTCTGGTACTACTTTATTGTTTTTTTCAAAATAACACATATTTCACTGCACTTCCCTACACTTACACACCACTAGGTTGCTTGCATATGACACCCGAGGATCATATATGTTTATTTTTACGTAACACAAAGAGAAACTACCTAATTATATCAAACATTTATATTTTTCTGAAATGGAAGTGTTATCTTGTCTTTTGCAACGGTTTATTTTGATGCACCCTGTATATATATTTTCGATGTCAGAGCAAAATATGTTGTTTTCATATTCTAGACATCAGGATACGTACGAAAGGCACAAATTAGCACAAAGAGCATAAAATAATGAATTTACTAACATATATTCTACATTAACGACTTTAACCCTTACATTCTCAATGAGATCACATGACGCACACCTTCTGTAAAAAATTGACTCCAATTACCACTGAGTTATTCATTTTTCCTATAATTTCCTTATTTCTCTTAAAAATGTTGGTTGGCAACCGCCTAACAATATATTATATGTCATTATGTAAATATTGAATTGTTATGAATTGTCGTGTATTATAATGTGTTTTGGTCTATATCTTAAGAACCATTTAACATATTTTCACGAAATAAAGCGCAAACTCGAGTACATGCACTACTCTCATCGCGGTCGCCAATCCGGGTCCCTATGGCTGAAACAAAGTACCTTATTCTCTACCAGGTTTGGTACTACTTTATTGTTCTTTTCAAAATAACGCATATTTCACAGCACTTCCTTACACTGACACACCACTAGGTTGCTTGCATATGAGACCCGAGGATCACATACGTGTGTTTTTACGTGACACAAAGAGAAACTACGTAATTATATCAAACTTCTATATTTTTCTGAAATCGAAGTGTTATCTTGTGTTCTGCAACGGTTCATTTTGATGCACCCTGTATACATATTTTCGGTGTCAGAACAAAATATGTTGTTTTCATATGCTACACATCAGGATAGGTACGAGAGGCACAATTAGCACAAAAAGCATAAAATAATGTAGTCAATAACATATATTCTACATGAACGACTTTAACCCTTACCTTCTCAATGAGATCACATGACGCACACCTTCTGTAAAAAATTGACTCCAATTACCACTGAGTTATTCATTTTTCCTATAATTTCCTTATTTCTCTTAAAAGTGTTGGTTGGCAACCGCCTAACAATATATTATATGTCATTATGTACATATTGAATTGTTATGAATTGTCGTGTATTATAATGTGTTTTGGTCTATATCTTAAGAACCATTTAACATATTTTCACGAAATAAAGCGCAAACTCGAGTACATGCACTACTCTCATCGCGGTCGCCAACCCGGGTCCCTATGGATGAAACAAAGTACCTTATTCTCTACCATGTCTGGTACTACTTTATTGTTTTTTTCAAAATAACACATATTTCACTGCACTTTCCTACACTTACACACCACTAGGTTGCTTGCATATGACACCCGAGGATCATATATGTTTATTTTTACGTAACACAATGAGAAACTACCTAATTATATCAAACATTTATATTTTTCTGAAATGGAAGTGTTATCTTGTCTTTTGCAACGGTTTATTTTGATGCACCCTGTATATATATTTTCGATGTCAGAGCAAAATATGTTGTTTTCATATTCTAGACATCAGGATACGTACGAAAGGCACAAATTAGCACAAAGAGCATAAAATAATGAATTTAGTAACATATATTCTACATTAACGACTTTTAACCCTTACATTCTCAATGAGATCACATGACGCACACCTTCTGTAAAAAATTGACTCCAATTACCACTGAGTTATTCATTTTTCCTATAATTTCCTTATTTCTCTTAAAAATGTTGGTTGGCAACCGCCTAACAATATATTATATGTCATTATGTACATATTGAATTGTTATGAATTGTCGTGTATTATAATGTGTTTTGGTCTATATCTTAAGAACCATTTAACATATTTTCACGAAATAAAGCGCAAACTCGAGTACATGCACTACTCTCATCGCGGTCGCCAATCCGGGTCCCTATGGCTGAAACAAAGTACCTTATTCTCTACCAGGTTTGGTACTACTTTATTGTTCTTTTCAAAATAACGCATATTTCACAGCACTTCCTTACACTGACACACCACTAGGTTGCTTGCATATGAGACCCGAGGATCACATACGTGTGTTTTTACGTGACACAAAGAGAAACTACGTAATTATATCAAACTTCTATATTTTTCTGAAATCGAAGTGTTATCTTGTGTTCTGCAACGGTTCATTTTGATGCACCCTGTATACATATTTTCGGTGTCAGAACAAAATATGTTGTTTTCATATGCTACACATCAGGATAGGTACGAGAGGCACAATTAGCACAAAAAGCATAAAATAATGTAGTCAATAACATATATTCTACATGAACGACTTTAACCCTTACCTTCTCAATGAGATCACATGACGCACACCTTCTGTAAAAAATTGACTCCAATTACCACTGAGTTATTCATTTTTCCTATAATTTCCTTATTTCTCTTAAAAGTGTTGGTTGGCAACCGCCTAACAATATATTATATGTCATTATGTACATATTGAATTGTTATGAATTGTCGTGTATTATAATGTGTTTTGGTCTATATCTTAAGAACCATTTAACATATTTTCACGAAATAAAGCGCAAACTCGAGTACATGCACTACTCTCATCGCGGTCGCCAACCCGGGTCCCTATGGATGAAACAAAGTACCTTATTCTCTACCATGTCTGGTACTACTTTATTGTTTTTTTCAAAATAACACATATTTCACTGCACTTTCCTACACTTACACACCACTAGGTTGCTTGCATATGACACCCGAGGATCATATATGTTTATTTTTACGTAACACAATGAGAAACTACCTAATTATATCAAACATTTATATTTTTCTGAAATGGAAGTGTTATCTTGTCTTTTGCAACGGTTTATTTTGATGCACCCTGTATATATATTTTCGATGTCAGAGCAAAATATGTTGTTTTCATATTCTAGACATCAGGATACGTACGAAAGGCACAAATTAGCACAAAGAGCATAAAATAATGAATTTAGTAACATATATTCTACATTAACGACTTTTAACCCTTACATTCTCAATGAGATCACATGACGCACACCTTCTGTAAAAAATTGACTCCAATTACCACTGAGTTATTCATTTTTCCTATAATTTCCTTATTTCTCTTAAAAATGTTGGTTGGCAACCGCCTAACAATATATTATATGTCATTATGTACATATTGAATTGTTATGAATTGTCGTGTATTATAATGTGTTTTGGTCTATATCTTAAGAACCATTTAACATATTTTCACGAAATAAAGCGCAAACTCGAGTACATGCACTACTCTCATCGCGGTCGCCAATCCGGGTCCCTATGGCTGAAACAAAGTACCTTATTCTCTACCAGGTTTGGTACTACTTTATTGTTCTTTTCAAAATAACGCATATTTCACAGCACTTCCTTACACTGACACACCACTAGGTTGCTTGCATATGAGACCCGAGGATCACATACGTGTGTTTTTACGTGACACAAAGAGAAACTACGTAATTATATCAAACTTCTATATTTTTCTGAAATCGAAGTGTTATCTTGTGTTCTGCAACGGTTCATTTTGATGCACCCTGTATAGATATTTTCGGTGTCAGAACAAAATATGTTGTTTTCATATGCTACACATCAGGATAGGTACGAGAGGCACAATTAGCACAAAAAGCATAAAATAATGAATTTAGTAACATATATTCTACATTAACGACTTTAACCCTTACATTCTCAATGAGATCACATGACGCACACCTTCTGTAAAAAATTGACTCCAATTACCACTGAGTTATTCATTTTTCCTATAATTTCCTTATTTCTCTTAAAAATGTTGGTTGGCAACCGCTTAACACTATATTATATGTCATTATGTACACTCATGTCCAAAATTATTGTCGCATGTCTATAAGTATGTTGTTGTAGGAATATAATTTGATAACGAATTCGCCCGGTATTTATTGTAATGTTAGTATATGTATAATCGGCAAAGACATGTATGTGGAAAATTTCATGTCAAAAGAGCAGTAAATAAGAACATTAAAACGAGAAGAAAAACTTTATTGTCCATTTAGCAACATTTTGTTTTACTCATTCTAATTTTCGTATTTATAATTCTTTTCCTATGAAATTTACCACAAATATATGTTTCCCGATTATACACATAGTATCGGTATTAAAAGTACCCTGCAAAATCATTATCAAATTACAATCTTAGAAGAAGACAGTTATAGATATGCGACAATCATTTTGGACATGACTGTACATATTGAATTGTTATGAATTGTCGTGTATTATAATGTGTTTTGGTCTATATCTTAAGAACCATTTAACATATTTTCACGAAATAAAGGGCAAACTCGAGTACATGCACTACTCTCATCGTGGTCGCCAACCCGGATCCCTATGGATGAAACAAAGTACCTTATTCTCTACCATGTCTGGTACTACTTTATTGTTTTTTTCAAAATAACACATATTTCACTGCACTTCCCTACACTTACGCACCACTAGGTTGCTTGCATATGACACCCGAGGATCATATATGTTTATTTTTACGTAACACAAAGAGAAACTACCTAATTATATCAAACATTTATATTTTTCCGAAATGGAAGTGTTATCTTGTCTTTTGCAACGGTTTATTTTGATGCACCCTGTATATAGGGGAACGTGGGGCATAACGGGGTAGGGGGCATAACGGGGTATCGGTATTTTTTGAACTGTAATTAACTGCAATCTAGCGATAAGTACCTAAACAAGATTCTCAAGGACGAAGGGCTGTTGCGCTTGAGCAGCGTTCTTATCAGTTGAAAAGGAACAGTGCTGTGTGTCAGTTCTTTGTTTTCGCGCTAAGGCATATAACGATTGGGATTTTACTTCGGTCAAGGTAAGGCAAGTTATTTATTACACACTTTTAAACTATTGATATGTTGAAAGAATATTTCTTCTGTGTTTGTTGTGTGTTTTTGAGGTTTACGGATTGTAAGTTATAACAGAGATACTCGTTGATTTAACACTACAACTCATCTGGGGCAAAACGGGGTGGGGCAAAACGGTATTGCAATCACCCCATATTGCCCCATTACCCCATTATGCCCCGTAAGAGTATCGATTGTGTAGTTTACTATCCAGCTCGAAACATTTCTTGTTAATGCTGGGATTGCATTTGCGCAGTTTTGTTTAAGTTCTTCATGCTGAATTTTCAAAATTTGGTTATGTTGATTTGATGTCAGGAAATATTAAGTTTTAACTGGCAATAATTCGATGTAATCTGCATAAACTTTGTATATTTGATTATTGAGTCTAATAAATATTTCATAAAATTCAAGTTGTGTTGTATAATAGTAATCATATATTGTTGTTTTATGATAAGACTATATTAGAGCTGGATATTATAGATGTAATAGTGTACGGGGCAGTATGAGGTAGGGGCATAATGGGGTTGACTGAAATCCAATGTTCCATTATGCCCCACGTAGGGGGCATAATGGGGAAAAGAGCCATTTTTGGAATAAGCTAAGCAAAAAGGTCCAAAACAATATTTTTGAAAGGATTTGCTTGTTGAAATATCACAATAAATGTCCAACGTGTCTACCGCAGAAAAATTACTGCAATTGAGATATTGGTTACCAATTTAGAAAGGCAAATATCTTAGCTTCCCCATTATGCCCCACGTTCCCCTATATTTTCGATGTCAGAGCAAAATATGTTGTTTTCATATTCTAGACATCAGGATACGTACGAAAGGCACAAATTAGCACAAAGAGCATAAAATAATGAATTTAGTAACTTATATTCTACATTAACGACTTTAACCCTTACATTCTCAATGAGATCACATGACGCACACCTTCTGTAAACAATTGACTCCAATTACCACTGAGTTATTCATTTTTCCTATAATTTCCTTATTTCTCTTAAAAATGTTGGTTGGCAACCGCCTAACAATATATTATATGTCATTATGTACATATTGAATTGTTATGAATTGTCGTGTATTATAATGTGTTTTGGTCTATATCTTAAGAACCATTTAACATATTTTCACGAAAAAAAGCGCAAACTCGAGTACATGCACTACTCTCATCGCGGTCGCCAATTCGGGTCCCTATGGCAGAAACAAAGTACCTTATTCTCTACCAGGTTTGGTACTACTTTATTGTTCTTTTCAAAATAACGCATATTTCACAGCACTTCCTTACACTGACACACCACTAGGTTGCTTGCATATGAGACCCGAGGATCACATACGTGTGTTTTTACGTGACACAAAGAGAAACTACGTAATTATATCAAACTTCTATATTTTTCTGAAATCGAAGTGTTATCTTGTGTTCTGCAACGGATCATTTTGATGCACCCTCTATAGATATTTTCGGTGTCAGAACAAAATATGTTGTTTTCATATGCTACACATCAGGATAGGTACGAGAGGCACAATTAGCACAAAAAGCATAAAATAATGTAGTCAGTAACATATATTCTACATGAACGACTTTAACCCTTACATTCTCAATGAGATCACATGACGCACACCTTCTGTAAAAAATTGACTCCAATTACCACTGAGTTATTCATTTTTCCTATAATTTCCTTTTTTATCTTAAAAATGTTGGCTGGCAACCGCCTAACAGTATATTATATGCCATAAAGTACATATTGAATTGTTATGAATTGTCGTGTATTATAATCTGTTTTGGTCTATATCTTAAGAACCATTTAACATATTTTCACGAAATAAAACGCAAACTAGAGTACATGCACTACTCTCATAGCGGTCGCCAACCCGGGTCCTTATGGCTGAAACAAAGTACCTTATTCTCTACCATGTTTGGTACTACTTTATTGTTTTTTTCAAAATAACACATATTTCACTGCACTTCCTTACACTGACACACCACTAGGTTGCTTGCATATGAGACCCGAGGATCACATACGTGTGTTTTTACGTGACACAAAGAGAAACTACGTAATTATATCAAACTTCTATATTTTTCTGAAATCGAAGTGTTATCTTGTGTTCTGCAACGGTTCATTTTGATGCACCCTGTATACATATTTTCGGTGTCAGAACAAAATATGTTGTTTTCATATGCTACACATCAGGATAGGTACGAGAGGCACAATTAGCACAAAAAGCATATAATAATGTAGTCAGTAACATATATTCTACATGAACGACTTTAACCCTTACCTTCTCAATGAGATCACATGACGCACACCTTCTGTAAAAAATTGACTCCAATTACCACTGAGTTATTCATTTTTCCTATAATTTCCTTATTTCTCTTAAAAGTGTTGGTTGGCAACCGCCTAACAATATATTATATGTCATTATGTACATATTGAATTGTTATGAATTGTCGTGTATTATAATGTGTTTTGGTCTATATCTTAAGAACCATTTAACATATTTTCACGAAATAAAGCGCAAACTCGAGTACATGCACTACTCTCATCGCGGTCGCCAACCCGGGTCCCTATAGATGAAACAAAGTACCTTATTCTCTACCATGTCTGGTACTACTTTATTGTTTTTTTCAAAATAACACATATTTCACTGCACTTCCCTACACTTACACACCACTAGGTTGCTTGCATATGACACCCGAGGATCATATATGTTTATTTTTACGTAACACAAAGAGAAACTACCTAATTATATCAAACATTTATATTTTTCTGAAATGGAAGTGTTATCTTGTCTTTTGCAACGGTTTATTTTGATGCACCCTGTATATATATTTTCGATGTCAGAGCAAAATATGTTGTTTTCATATTCTAGACATCAGGATACGTACGAAAGGCACAAATTAGCACAAAGAGCATAAAATAATGAATTTAGTAACTTATATTCTACATTAACGACTTTAACCCTTACATTCTCAATGAGATCACATGACGCACACCTTCTGTAAAAAATTGACTCCAATTACCACTGAGTTATTCATTTTTCCTATAATTTCCTTATTTCTCTTAAAAATGTTGGTTGGCAACCGCCTAACAATATATTATATGTCATTATGTACATATTGAATTGTTATGAATTGTCGTGTATTATAATGTGTTTTGGTCTATATCTTAAGAACCATTTAACATATTTTCACGAAATAAAGCGCAAACTCGAGTACATGCTCTACTCTCATCGCGGTCGCCAATCCGGGTCCCTATGGCTGAAACAAAGTACCTTATTCTCTACCAGGTTTGGTACTACTTTATTGTTCTTTTCAAAATAACGCATATTTCACAGCACTTCCTTACACTGACACACCACTAGGTTGCTTGCATATGAGACCCGAGGATCACATACGTGTGTTTTTACGTGACACAAAGAGAAACTACGTAATTATATCAAACTTCTATATTTCTCTGAAATCGAAGTGTTATCTTGTGTTCTGCAACGGTTCATTTTGATGCACCCTGTATACATATTTTCGGTGTCAGAACAAAATATGTTGTTTTCATATGCTAAACATCAGGATAGGTACGAGAGGCACAATTAGCACAAAAAGCATAAAATAATGTAGTCAGTAACATATATTCTACATGAACGACTTTAACCCTTACCTTCTCAATGAGATCACATGACGCACACCTTCTGTAAAAAATTGACTCCAATTACCACTGAGTTATTCATTTTTCCTATAATTTCCTTATTTCTCTTAAAAGTGTTGGTTGGCAACCGCCTAACAATATATTATATGTCATTATGTACATATTGAATTGTTATGAATTGTCGTGTATTATAATGTGTTTTGGTCTATATCTTAAGAACCATTTAACATATTTTCACGAAATAAAGCGCAAACTCGAGTACATGCACTACTCTCATCGCGGTCGCCAATCCGGGTCCCTATGGCTGAAACAAAGTACCTTATTCTCTACCAGGTTTGGTACTACTTTATTGTTCTTTTCAAAATAACGCATATTTCACAGCACTTCCTTACACTGACACACCACTAGGTTGCTTGCATATGAGACCCGAGGATCACATACGTGTGTTTTTACGTGACACAAAGAGAAACTACGTAATTATATCAAACTTCTATATTTTTCTGAAATCGAAGTGTTATCTTGTGTTCTGCAACGGTTCATTTTGATGCACCCTGTATAGATATTTTCGGTGTCAGAACAAAATATGTTGTTTTCATATGCTACACATCAGGATAGGTACGAGAGGCACAATTAGCACAAAAAGCATAAAATAATGAATTTAGTAACATATATTCTACATTAACGACTTTAACCCTTACATTCTCAATGAGATCACATGACGCACACCTTCTGTAAAAAATTGACTCCAATTACCACTGAGTTATTCATTTTTCCTATAATTTCCTTATTTCTCTTAAAAATGTTGGTTGGCAACCGCTTAACACTATATTATATGTCATTATGTACACTCATGTCCAAAATTATTGTCGCATGTCTATAAGTATGTTGTTGTAGGAATATAATTTGATAACGAATTCGCCCGGTATTTATTGTAATGTTAGTATATGTATAATCGGCAAAGACATGTATGTGGAAAATTTCATGTCAAAAGAGCAGTAAATAAGAACATTAAAACGAGAAGAAAACTTTATTGTCCATTTAGCAACATTTTGTTTTACTCATTCTAATTTTCGTATTTATAATTCTTTTCCTATGAAATTTACCACAAATATATGTTTCCCGATTATACACATAGTATCGGTATTAAAAGTACCCTGCAAAATCATTATCAAATTACAATCTTAGAAGAAGACAGTTATAGATATGCGACAATCATTTTGGACATGACTGTACATATTGAATTGTTATGAATTGTCGTGTATTATAATGTGTTTTGGTCTATATCTTAAGAACCATTTAACATATTTTCACGAAATAAAGGGCAAACTCGAGTACATGCACTACTCTCATCGTGGTCGCCAACCCGGATCCCTATGGATGAAACAAAGTACCTTATTCTCTACCATGTCTGGTACTACTTTATTGTTTTTTTCAAAATAACACATATTTCACTGCACTTCCCTACACTTACGCACCACTAGGTTGCTTGCATATGACACCCGAGGATCATATATGTTTATTTTTACGTAACACAAAGAGAAACTACCTAATTATATCAAACATTTATATTTTTCCGAAATGGAAGTGTTATCTTGTCTTTTGCAACGGTTTATTTTGATGCACCCTGTATATAGGGGAACGTGGGGCATAACGGGGTAGGGGGCATAACGGGGTATCGGTATTTTTTGAACTGTAATTAACTGCAATCTAGCGATAAGTACCTAAACAAGATTCTCAAGGACGAAGGGCTGTTGCGCTTGAGCAGCGTTCTTATCAGTTGAAAAGGAACAGTGCTGTGTGTCAGTTCTTTGTTTTCGCGCTAAGGCATATAACGATTGGGATTTTACTTCGGTCAAGGTAAGGCAAGTTATTTATTACACACTTTTAAACTATTGATATGTTGAAAGAATATTTCTTCTGTGTTTGTTGTGTGTTTTTGAGGTTTACGGATTGTAAGTTATAACAGAGATACTCGTTGATTTAACACTACAACTCATCTGGGGCAAAACGGGGTGGGGCAAAACGGTATTGCAATCACCCCATATTGCCCCATTACCCCATTATGCCCCGTAAGAGTATCGATTGTGTAGTTTACTATCCAGCTCGAAACATTTCTTGTTAATGCTGGGATTGCATTTGCGCAGTTTTGTTTAAGTTCTTCATGCTGAATTTTCAAAATTTGGTTATGTTGATTTGATGTCAGGAAATATTAAGTTTTAACTGGCAATAATTCGATGTAATCTGCATAAACTTTGTATATTTGATTATTGAGTCTAATAAATATTTCATAAAATTCAAGTTGTGTTGTATAATAGTAATCATATATTGTTGTTTTATGATAAGACTATATTAGAGCTGGATATTATAGATGTAATAGTGTACGGGGCAGTATGAGGTAGGGGCATAATGGGGTTGACTGAAATCCAATGTTCCATTATGCCCCACGTAGGGGGCATAATGGGGAAAAGAGCCATTTTTGGAATAAGCTAAGCAAAAAGGTCCAAAACAATATTTTTGAAAGGATTTGCTTGTTGAAATATCACAATAAATGTCCAACGTGTCTACCGCAGAAAAATTACTGCAATTGAGATATTGGTTACCAATTTAGAAAGGCAAATATCTTAGCTTCCCCATTATGCCCCACGTTCCCCTATATTTTCGATGTCAGAGCAAAATATGTTGTTTTCATATTCTAGACATCAGGATACGTACGAAAGGCACAAATTAGCACAAAGAGCATAAAATAATGAATTTAGTAACTTATATTCTACATTAACGACTTTAACCCTTACATTCTCAATGAGATCACATGACGCACACCTTCTGTAAAAAATTGACTCCAATTACCACTGAGTTATTCATTTTTCCTATAATTTCCTTATTTCTCTTAAAAATGTTGGTTGGCAACCGCCTAACAATATATTATATGTCATTATGTACATATTGAATTGTTATGAATTGTCGTGTATTATAATGTGTTTTGGTCTATATCTTAAGAACCATTTAACATATTTTCACGAAATAAAGCGCAAACTCGAGTACATGCTCTACTCTCATCGCGGTCGCCAATCCGGGTCCCTATGGCTGAAACAAAGTACCTTATTCTCTACCAGGTTTGGTACTACTTTATTGTTCTTTTCAAAATAACGCATATTTCACAGCACTTCCTTACACTGACACACCACTAGGTTGCTTGCATATGAGACCCGAGGATCACATACGTGTGTTTTTACGTGACACAAAGAGAAACTACGTAATTATATCAAACTTCTATATTTTTCTGAAATCGAAGTGTTATCTTGTGTTCTGCAACGGTTCATTTTGATGCACCCTGTATACATATTTTCGGTGTCAGAACAAAATATGTTGTTTTCATATGCTAAACATCAGGATAGGTACGAGAGGCACAATTAGCACAAAAAGCATAAAATAATGTAGTCAGTAACATATATTCTACATGAACGACTTTAACCCTTACCTTCTCAATGAGATCACATGACGCACACCTTCTGTAAAAAATTGACTCCAATTACCACTGAGTTATTCATTTTTCCTATAATTTCCTTATTTCTCTTAAAAGTGTTGGTTGGCAACCGCCTAACAATATATTATATGTCATTATGTACATATTGAATTGTTATGAATTGTCGTGTATTATAATGTGTTTTGGTCTATATCTTAAGAACCATTTAACATATTTTCACGAAATAAAGCGCAAACTCGAGTACATGCACTACTCTCATCGCGGTCGCCAACCCGGGTCCCTATGGATGAAACAAAGTACCTTATTCTCTACCATGTCTGGTACTACTTTATTCTTTTTTTCAAAATAACACATATTTCACTGCACTTCCCTACACTTACACACCACTAGGTTGCTTGCATATGACACCCGAGGATCATCTATGTTTATTTTTACGTAACACAAAGAGAAACTACCTAATTATATCAAACATTTATATTTTTCTGAAATGGAAGTGTTATCTTGTCTTTTGCAACGGTTTATTTTGATGCACCCTGTATATATATTTTCGATGTCAGTACAAATTTTGTTGTTTTCATATTCTATACATCAGGATAGGTACGAAAGGCAAAAATTAGCAGAAAAATCATAAAATAATAAAGTTAGTAACATATATTCTACATGAACGACTTTAACCATTATCTTCTCAATGAGATCACATGACGCACACCTTCTGTTAAAAAAAAAAATGACTCCAATTACCACTGAGTTATTCATTTTTCCTATAATTTCCTTATTTCTCTTAAAAGTGTTGGTTGGCAACCGCCTAACAATATATTATATGTCATTATGTACATATTGAATTGTTATGAATTGTCGTGTATTATAATGTGTTTTGGTCTATATCTTAAGAACCATTTAACATATTTTCACGAAATAAAGCGCAAACTCGAGTACATGCACTACTCTCATCGCGGTCGCCAATCCGGGTCCCTATGGCTGAAACAAAGTACCTTATTCTCTACCAGGTTTGGTACTACTTTATTGTTCTTTTCAAAATAACGCATATTTCACAGCACTTCCTTACACTGACACACCACTAGGTTGCTTGCATATGAGACCCGAGGATCACATACCTGTGTTTTTACGTGACACAAAGAGAAACTACGTAATTATATCAAACTTCTATATTTTTCTGAAATCGAAGTGTTATCTTGTGTTCTGCAACGGTTCATTTTGATCCACCCTGTATACATATTTTCGGTGTCAGAACAAAATATGTTGTTTTCATATGCTACACATCAGGATAGGTACGAGAGGCACAATTAGCACAAAAAGCATAAAATAATGTAGTCAGTAACATATATTCTACATGAACGACTTTAACCCTTACCTTCTCAATGAGATCACATGACGCACACCTTCTGTAAAAAATTGACTCCAATTACCACTGAGTTATTCATTTTTCCTATAATTTCCTTATTTCTCTTAAAAGTGTTGGTTGGCAACCGCCTAACAATATATTATATGTCATTATGTACATATTGAATTGTTATGAATTGTCGTGTATTATAATGTGTTTTGGTCTATATCTTAAGAACCATTTAACATATTTTCACGAAATAAAGCGCAAACTCGAGTACATGCACTACTCTCATCGCGGTCGCCAACCCGGGTCCCTATGGATGAAACAAAGTACCTTATTCTCTACCATGTCTGGTACTACTTTATTGTTTTTTTCAAAATAACACATATTTCACTGCACTTCCCTACACTTACACACCACTAGGTTGCTTGCATATGAGACCCGAGGATCATATATGTTTATTTTTACGTAACACAAAGAGAAACTACCTAATTATATCAAACATTTATATTTTTCTGAAATGGAAGTGTTATCTTGTCTTTTGCAACGGTTTATTTTGATGCACCCTGTATATATATTTTCGATGTCAGAGCAAAATATGTTGTTTTCATATTCTAGACATCAGGATACGTACGAAAGGCACAAATTAGCACAAAGAGCATAAAATAATGAATTTACTAACATATATTCTACATTAACGACTTTAACCCTTACATTCTCAATGAGATCACATGACGCACACCTTCTGTAAAAAATTGACTCCAATTACCACTGAGTTATTCATTTTTCCTATAATTTCCTTATTTCTCTTAAAAATGTTGGTTGGCAACCGCCTAACAATATATTATATGTCATTATGTACATATTGAATTGTTATGAATTGTCGTGTATTATAATGTGTTTTGGTCTATATCTTAAGAACCATTTAACATATTTTCACGAAATAAAGCGCAAACTCGAGTACATGCTCTACTCTCATCGCGGTCGCCAATCCGGGTCCCTATGGCTGAAACAAAGTACCTTATTCTCTACCAGGTTTGGTACTACTTTATTGTTCTTTTCAAAATAACGCATATTTCACAGCACTTCCTTACACTGACACACCACTAGGTTGCTTGCATATGAGACCCGAGGATCACATACGTGTGTTTTTACGTGACACAAAGAGAAACTACGTAATTATATCAAACTTCTATATTTTTCTGAAATCGAAGTGTTATCTTGTGTTCTGCAACGGTTCATTTTGATGCACACTGTATACATATTTTCGGTGTCAGAACAAAATATGTTGTTTTCATATGCTACACATCAGGATAGGTACGAGAGGCACAATTAGCACAAAAAGCATAAAATAATGTAGTCAGTAACATATATTCTACATGAACGACTTTAACCCTTACATTCTCAATGAGATCACATGACGCACACCTTCTGTAAAAAATTGACTCCAATTACCACTGAGTTATTCATTTTTCCTATAATTTCCTTATTTCTCTTAAAAGTGTTGGTTGGCAACCGCCTAACACTATATTATATGTCATTATGTACACTCATGTCCAAAATTATTGTCGCATGTCTATAAGTATGTTGTTGTAGGAATATAATTTGATAACGAATTCGCCCGGTATTTATTGTAATGTTAGTATATGTATAATCGGCAAAGACATGTATGTGGAAAATTTCATGTCAAAAGAGCAGTAAATAAGAACATTAAAACGAGAAGAAAAACTTTATTGTCCATTTAGCAACATTTTGTTTTACTCATTCTAATTTTCGTATTTATAATTCTTTTCCTATGAAATTTACCACAAATATATGTTTCCCGATTATACACATTGTATCGGTATTAAAAGTACCCTGCAAAATCATTATCAAATTACAATCTTAGAAGAAGACAGTTATAGATATGCGACAATCATTTTGGACATGACTGTACATATTGAATTGTTATGAATTGTCGTGTATTATAATGTGTTTTGGTCTATATCTTAAGAACCATTTAACATATTTTCACGAAATAAAGGGCAAACTCGAGTACATGCGCTACTCTCATCGTGGTCGCCAACCCGGATCCCTATGGATGAAACAAAGTACCTTATTCTCTACCATGTCTGGTACTACTTTATTGTTTTTTTCAAAATAACACATATTTCACTGCACTTCCCTACACTTACGCACCACTAGGTTGCTTGCATATGACACCCGAGGATCATATATGTTTATTTTTACGTAACACAAAGAGAAACTACCTAATTATATCAAACATTTATATTTTTCCGAAATGGAAGTGTTATCTTGTCTTTTGCAACGGTTTATTTTGATGCACCCTGTATATATATTTTCGATGTCAGAGCAAAATATGTTGTTTTCATATTCTAGACATCAGGATACGTACGAAAGGCACAAATTAGCACAAAGAGCATAAAATAATGAATTTAGTAACATATATTCTACATTAACGACTTTAACCCTTACATTCTCAATGAGATCACATGACGCACACCTTCTGTAAAAAATTGACTCCAATTACCACTGAGTTATTCATTTTTCCTATAATTTCCTTATTTCTCTTAAAAATGTTGGTTGGCAACCGCCTAACAATATATTATATGTCATTATGTACATATTGAATTGTTATGAATTGTCGTGTATTATAATGTGCTTTGGTCTATATCTTAAGAACCATTTAACATATTTTCACGAAATAAAGCGCAAACTCGAGTACATGCTCTACTCTCATCGCGGTCGCCAATCCGGGTCCCTATGGCTGAAACAAAGTACCTTATTCTCTACCAGGTTTGGTACTACTTTATTGTTCTTTTCAAAATAACGCATATTTCACAGCACTTCCTTACACTGACACACCACTAGGTTGCTTGCATATGAGACCCGAGGATCACATACGTGTGTTTTTACGTGACACAAAGAGAAACTACGTAATTATATCAAACTTCTATATTTTTCTGAAATCGAAGCGTTATCTTGTGTTCTGCAACGGTTCATTTTGATGCACCCTGTATACATATTTTCGGTGTCAGAACAAAATATGTTGTTTTCATATGCTAAACATCAGGATAGGTACGAGAGGCACAATTAGCACAAAAAGCATAAAATAATGTAGTCAGTAACATATATTCTACATGAACGACTTTAACCCTTACCTTCTCAATGAGATCACATGACGCACACCTTCTGTAAAAAATTGACTCCAATTACCACTGAGTTATTCATTTTTCCTATAATTTCCTTATTTCTCTTAAAAGTGTTGGTTGGCAACCGCCTAACAATATATTATATGTCATTATGTACATATTGAATTGTTATGAATTGTCGTGTATTATAATGTGTTTTGGTCTATATCTTAAGAACCATTTAACATATTTTCACGAAATAAAGCGCAAATTCGAGTACATGCACTACTCTCATCGCGGTCGCCAACCCGGGTCCCTATGGATGAAACAAAGTACCTTATTCTCTACCATGTCTGGTACTACTTTATTGTTTTTTTCAAAATAACACATATTTCACTGCACTTCCCTACACTTACACACCACTAGGTTGCTTGCATATGACACCCGAGGATCATCTATGTTTATTTTTACGTAACACAAAGAGAAACTACCTAATTATATCAAACATTTATATTTTTCTGAAATGGAAGTGTTATCTTGTCTTTTGCAACGGTTTATTTTGATGCACCCTGTATATATATTTTCGATGTCAGTACAAATTTTGTTGTTTTCATATTCTATACATCAGGATAGGTACGAAAGGCAAAAATTAGCAGAATAATCATAAAATAATAAAGTTAGATACATATATTCTACATGAACGACTTTAACCATTATCTTCTCAATGAGATCACATGACGCACACCTTCTGTTAAAAAAAAAATGACTCCAATTACCACTGAGTTATTCATTTTTCCTATAATTTCCTTATTTCTCTTAAAAGTGTTGGTTGGCAACCGCCTAACAATATATTATATGTCATTATGTACATATTGAATTGTTATGAATTGTCGTGTATTATAATGTGTTTTGGTCTATATCTTAAGAACCATTTAACATATTTTCACGAAATAAAGCGCAAACTCGAGTACATGCACTACTCTCATCGCGGTCGCCAACCCGGGTCCCTATGGATGAAACAAAGTACCTTATTCTCTACCATGTCTGGTACTACTTTATTGTTTTTTTCAAAATAACACATATTTCACTGCACTTCCCTACACTTACACACCACTAGGTTGCTTGCATATGACACCCGAGGATCATATATGTTTATTTTTACGTAACACAAAGAGAAACTACCTAATTATATCAAACATTTATATTTTTCTGAAATGGAAGTGTTATCTTGTCTTTTGCAACGGTTTATTTTGATGCACCCTGTATATATATTTTCGATGTCAGAGCAAAATATGTTGTTTTCATATTCTAGACATCAGGATACGTACGAAAGGCACAAATTAGCACAAAGAGCATAAAATAATGAATTTAGTAACATATATTCTACATTAACGACTTTAACCCTTACATACTCAATGAGATCACATGACGCACACCTTCTGTAAAAAATTGACTCCAATTACCACTGAGTTATTCATTTTTCCTATAATTTCCTTATTTCTCTTAAAAATGTTTGTTGGCAACCGCCTAACAATATATTATATGTCATTATGTACATATTGAATTGTTATGAATTGTCGTGTATTATAATGTGTTTTGGTCTATATCTTAAGAACCATTTAACATATTTTCACGAAATAAAGCGCAAACTCGAGTACATGCACTACTCTCATCGCGGTCGCCAATCCGGGTCCCTATGGCTGAAACAAAGTACCTTATTCTCTACCAGGTTTGGTACTACTTTATTGTTCTTTTCAAAATAACGCATATTTCACAGCACTTCCTTACACTGACACACCACTAGGTTGCTTGCATATGAGACCCGAGGATCACATACGTGTGTTTTTACGTGACACAAAGAGAAACTACGTAATTATATCAAACTTCTATATTTTTCTGAAATCGAAGTGTTATCTTGTGTTCTGCAACAGTTCATTTTGATGCACCCTGTATACATATTTTCGGTGTCAGAACAAAATATGTTGTTTTCATATGCTACACATCAGGATAGGTACGCGAGGCACAATTAGCAAGAAAAGCATAAAATAATGTAGTCAATAACATATATTCTACATGAACGACTTTAACCCTTACCTTCTCAATGAGATCACATGACGCACACCTTCTGTAAAAAATTGACTCCAATTACCACTGAGTTATTCATTTTTCCTATAATTTCCTTATTTCTCTTAAAAGTGTTGGTTGGCAACCGCCTAACAATATATTATATGTCATTATGTACATATTGAATTGTTATGAATTGTCGTGTATTATAATGTGTTTTGGTCTATATCTTAAGAACCATTTAACATATTTTCACGAAATAAAGCGCAAACTCGAGTACATGCACTACTCTCATCGCGGTCGCCAACCCGGGTCCCTATGGATGAAACAAAGTACCTTATTCTCTACCATGTCTGGTACTACTTTATTGTTTTTTTTCAAAATAACACATATTTCACTGCACTTCCCTACACTTACACACCACTAGGTTGCTTGCATATGACACCCGAGGATCATATATGTTTATTTTTACGTAACACAAAGAGAAACTACCTAATTATATCAAACATTTATATTTTTCTGAAATGGAAGTGTTATCTTGACTTTTGCAACGGTTTATTTTGATGCACCCTGTATATATATTTTCGATGTCAGAGCAAAATATGTTGTTTTCATATTCTAGACATCAGGATAGGTACGAAAGGCACAAATTAGCACAAAGAGCATAAAATAATGAATTTAGTAACATATATTCTACATTAACGACTTTAACCCTTACATTCTCAGTGAGATCACATGACGCACACCTTCTGTAAAAAATTGACTCCAATTACCACTGAGTTATTCATTTTTCCTATAATTTCCTTATTTCTCTTAAAAATGTTGGTTGGCAACCGCCTAACAATATATTATATGTCATTATGTACATATTGAATTGTTATGAATTGTCGTGTATTATAATGTGTTTTGGTCTATATCTTAAGAACCATTTAACATATTTTCACGAAATAAAGCGCAAACTCGAGTACATGCACTACTCTCATAGCGGTCGCCAACCCGGGTCCCTATGGCTGAAACAAAGTACCTTATTCTCTACCAGGTTTGGTACTACTTTATTGTTCTTTTCAAAATAACGCATATTTCACAGCACTTCCTTACACTGACACACCACTAGGTTGCTTGCATATGAGACCCGAGGATCACATACGTGTGTTTTTACGTGACACAAAGAGAAACTACCTAATTATATCAAACATTTATATTTTTCTGAAATGGAAGTGTTATCTTGTCTTTTGCAACGGTTTATTTTGATGCACCCTGTATATATATTTTCGATGTCAGAGCAAAATATGTTGTTTTCATATTCTAGACATCAGGATACGTACGAAAGGCACAAATAAGCACAAAGAGCATAAAATAATGAATTTAGTAACATATATTCTACATTAACGACTTTAACCCTTACATTCTCAATGAGATCACATGACGCACACCTTCTGTAAAAAAATGACTCCAATTACCACTGAGTTATTCATTTTTCCTATAATTTCCTTATTTCTCTTAAAAATGTTGGTTGGCAACCGCCTAACAATATATTATATGTCATTATGTACATATTGAATTGTTATGAATTGTCGTGTATTATAATGTGTTTTGGTCTATATCTTAAGAACCATTTAACATATTTTCACGAAATATAGCGCAAACTCGAGTACATGCACTACTCTCATCGCGGTCGCCAACCCGGGTCCCTATGGATGAAACAAAGTACCTTATTCTCTACCATGTCTGGTACTACTTTATTGTTTTTTTCAAAATAACACATATTTCACTGCACTTCCCTACACTTACACACCACTAGGTTGCTTGCATATGACACCCGAGGATCATATATGTTTATTTTTACGTAACACAAAGAGAAACTACCTAATTATATCAAACATTTATATTTTTCTGAAATGGAAGTGTTATCTTGTCTTTTGCAACGGTTTATTTTGATGCACCCTGTATATATATTTTCGATGTCAGAGCAAAATATGTTGTTTTCATATTGTAGACATCAGGATACGTACGAAAGGCACAAATTAGCACAAAGAGCATAAAATAATGAATTTACTAACATATATTCTACATTAACGACTTTAACCCTTACATTCTCAATGAGATCACATGACGCACACCTTCTTTAAAAATTGACTCCAATTACCACTGAGTTATTCATTTTTCCTATAATTTCCTTATTTCTCTTAAAAATGTTGGTTGGCAACCGCCTAACAATATATTATATGTCATTATGTACATATTGAATTGTTATGAATTGTCGTGTATTATAATGTGTTTTGGTCTATATCTTAAGAACCATTTAACATATTTTCACGAAATAAAGCGCAAACTCGAGTACATGCACAACTCTCATCGCGGTCGCCAATCCGGGTCCCTATGGCTGAAACAAAGTACCTTATTCTCTACCAGGTTTGGTACTACTTTATTGTTCTTTTCAAAATAACGCATATTTCACAGCACTTCCTTACACTGACACACCACTAGGTTGCTTGCATATGAGACCCGAGGATCACATACCTGTGTTTTTACGTGACACAAAGAGAAACTACGTAATTATATCAAACTTCTATATTTTTCTGAAATCGAAGTGTTATCTTGTGTTCTGCAACGGTTCATTTTGATGCACCCTGTATACATATTTTCGGTGTCAGAACAAAATATGTTGTTTTCATATGCTACACATCAGGATAGGTACGAGAGGCACAATTAGCACAAAAAGCATAAAATAATGTAGTCAGTAACATATATTCTACATGAACGACTTTAACCCTTACCTTCTCAATGAGATCACATGACGCACACCTTCTGTAAAAAATTGACTCCAATTACCACTGAGTTATTCATTTTTCCTATAATTTCCTTATTTCTCTTAAAAGTGTTGGTTGGCAACCGCCTAACAATATATTACATGTCATTATGTACACTCATGTCCAAAATTATTGTCGCATGTCTATAAGTATGTTGTTGTAGGAATATAATTTGATAACGAATTCGCCCGTTATTTATTGTAATGTTAGTATATGTATAATCGGCAAAGACATGTATGTGGAAAATTTCATGTCAAAAGAGCAGTAAATAAGAACATTAAAACGAGAAGAAAAACTTTATTGTCCATTTAGCAACATTTTGTTTTACTCATTCTAATTTTCGTATTTATAATTCTTTTCCTATGAAATTTACCACAAATATTTGTTTCCCGATTATACACATAGTATCGGTATTAAAAGTACCCTGCAAAATCATTATCAAATTACAATCTTAGAAGAAGACAGTTATAGATATGGGACAATCATTTTGGACATGACTGTACATATTGAATTGTTATGAATTGTCGTGTATTATAATGTGTTTTGGTCTATATCTTAAGAACCATTTAACATATTTTCACGAAATAAAGGGTAAACTCGAGTACATGCACTACTCTCATCGTGGTCGCCAACCCGGATCCCTATGGATGAAACAAAGTACCTTATTCTCTACCATGTCTGGTACTACTTTATTGTTTTTTTCAAAATAACACATATTTCACTGCACTTCCCTACACTTACGCACCACTAGGTTGCTTGCATATGACACCCGAGGATCATATATGTTTATTTTTACGTAACACAAAGAGAAACTACCTAATTATATCAAACATTTATATTTTTCCGAAATGGAAGTGTTATCTTGTCTTTTGCAACGGTTTATTTTGATGCACCCTGTATATATATTTTCGATGTCAGAGCAAAATATGTTGTTTTCATATTCTAGACATCAGGATACGTACGAAAGGCACAAATTAGCACAAAGAGCATAAAATAATGAATTTAGTAACATATATTCTACATTAACGACTTTAACCCTTACATTCTCAATGAGATCACATGACGCACACCTTCTGTAAAAAATTGACTCCAATTACCACTGAGTTATTCATTTTTCCTATAATTTCCTTATTTCTCTTAAAAATGTTGGTTGGCAACCGCCTAACAATATATTATATGTCATTATGTACATATTGAATTGTTATGAATTGTCGTGTATTATAATGTGTTTTGGTCTATATCTTAAGAACCATTTAACATATTTTCACGAAATAAAGCGCAAACTCGAGTACATGCTCTACTCTCATCGCGGTCGCCAATCCGGGTCCCTATGGCTGAAACAAAGTTCCTTATTCTCTACCAGGTTTGGTACTACTTTATTGTTCTTTTCAAAATAACGCATATTTCACAGCACTTCCTTACACTGACACACCACTAGGTTGCTTGCATATGAGACCCGAGGATCACATACGTGTGTTTTTACGTGACACAAAGAGAAACTACGTAATTATATCAAACTTCTTTATTTTTCTGAAATCGAAGTGTTATCTTGTGTTCTGCAACCGTTCATTTTGATGCACCCTGTATACATATTTTCGGTGTCAGAACAAAATATGTTGTTTTCATATGCTAAACATCAGGATAGGTACGAGAGGCACTATTAGCACAAAAAGCATAAAATAATGTAGTCAGTAACATATATTCTACATGAACGACTTTAACCCTTACCTTCTCAATGAGATCACATGACGCACACCTTCTGTAAAAAATTGACTCCAATTACCACTGAGTTATTCATTTTTCCTATAATTTCCTTATTTCTCTTAAAAGTGTTGGTTGGCAACCGCCTAACAATATATTATATGTCATTATGTACATATTGAATTGTTATGAATTGTCGTGTATTATAATGTGTTTTGGTCTATATCTTAAGAACCATTTAACATATTTTCACGAAATAAAGCGCAAACTCGAGTACATGCACTACTCTCATCGCGGTCGCCAACCCGGGTCCCTATGGATGAAACAAAGTACCTTATTCTCTACCATGTCTGGTACTACTTTATTGTTTTTTTCAAAATAACACATATTTCACTGCACTTCCCTACACTTACACACCACTAGGTTGCTTGCATATGACACCCGAGGATCATCTATGTTTATTTTTACGTAACACAAAGAGAAACTACCTAATTATATCAAACATTTATATTTTTCTGAAATGGAAGTGTTATCTTGTCTTTTGCAACGGTTTATTTTGATGCACCCTGTATATATATTTTCGATGTCAGTACAAATTTTGTTGTTTTCATATTCTATACATCAGGATAGATACGAAAGGCAAAAATTAGCAGAAAAATCATAAAATAATAAAGTTAGATACATATATTCTACATGAACGACTTTAACCATTATCTTCTCAATGAGATCACATGACGCACACCTTCTGTTAAAAAAAATGACTCCAATTACCACTGACTTATTCATTTTTCCTATAATTTCCTTATTTCTCTTACAAGTGTTGGTTGGCAACCACCTAACAATATATTATATGTCATTATGTACATATTGAATTGTTATGAATTGTCGTGTATTATAATGTGTTTTGGTCTATATCTTAAGAACCATTTAACATATTTTCACGAAATAAAGCGCAAACTCGAGTACCTGCACTACTCTCATCGCGGTCGCCAACCCGGGTCCCTATGGATGAAACAAAGTACCTTATTCTCTACCATGTCTGGTACTACTTTATTGTTTTTTTTCAAAATAACACATATTTCACTGCACTTCCCTACACTTACACACCACTAGGTTGCTTGCATATGACACCCGAGGATCATATATGTTTATTTTTACGTAACACAAAGAGAAACTACCTAATTATATCAAACATTTATATTTTTCTGAAATGGAAGTGTTATCTTGTCTTTTGCAACGGTTTATTTTGATGCACCCTGTATATATATTTTCGATGTCAGAGCAAAATATGTTGTTTTCATATTCTAGACATCAGGATACGTACGAAAGGCACAAATTAGCACAAAGAGCATAAAATAATGAATTTAGTAACATATATTCTACATTAACGACTTTAACCCTTACATTCTCAATGAGATCACATGACGCACACCTTCTGTAAAAAATTGACTCCAATTACCACTGAGTTATTCATTTTTCCTATAATTTCCTTATTTCTCTTAAAAATGTTGGTTGGCAACCGCCTCACAATATATTATATGTCATTATGTACATATTGAATTGTTATGAATTGTCGTGTATTATAATGTGTTTTGGTCTATATCTTAAGAACCATTTAACATATTTTCACGAAATAAAGCGCAAACTCGAGTACATGCACTACTCTCATCGCGGTCGCCAATCCGGGTCCCTATGGCTGAAAAAAAGTACCTTATTCTCTACCAGGTTTGGTACTACTTTATTGTTCTTTTCAAAATAACGCATATTTCACAGCACTTCCTTACACTGACACACCACTAGGTTGCTTGCATATGAGACCCGAGGATCACATACGTGTGTTTTTACGTGACACAAAGAGAAACTACGTAATTATATCAAACTTCTATATTTTTCTGAAATCGAAGTGTTATCTTGTCTTTTGCAACGGTTTATTTTGATGCACCCTGTATATATATTTTTTTAATGTCAGAGCAAAATATGTTGTTTTCATATTCTAGACATCAGGATACGTACGAAAGGCACAAATTAGCACAAAGAGCATAAAATAATTCATTTAGTAACATATATTCTACATTAACGACTTTAACCCTTACATTCTCAATGAGATCACATGACGCACACCTTCTGTAAAAAATTGACTCCAATTACCACTGAGTTATTCATTTTTCCTATAATTTCCTTATTTCTCTTAAAAATGTTGGTTGGCAACCGCCTAACAATATATTATATGTCATTATGTACATATTGAATTGTTATGAATTGTCGTGTATTATAATGTGTTTTGGTCTATATCTTAAGAACCATTTAACATATTTTCACGAAATAAAGCGCAAACTCGAGTACATGCTCTACTCTCATCGCGGTCGCCAATCCGGGTCCCTATGGCTGAAACAAAGTACCTTATTCTCTACCAGGTTTGGTACTACTTTATTGTTCTTTTCAAAATAACGCATATTTCACAGCACTTCCTTACACTGACACACCACTAGGTTGCTTGCATATGAGACCCGAGGATCACATACGTGTGTTTTTACGTGACACAAAGAGAAACTACGTAATTATATCAAACTTCTATATTTTTCTGAAATCGAAGTGTTATCTTGTGTTCTGCAACGGTTCATTTTGATGCACCCTGTATACATATTTTCGGTGTCAGAACAAAATATGTTGTTTTCATATGCTAAACATCAGGATAGGTACGAGAGGCACTATTAGCACAAAAAGCATAAAATAATGTAGTCAGTAACATATATTCTACATGAACGACTTTAACCCTTACCTTCTCAATGAGATCACATGACGCACACCTTCTGTAAAAAATTGACTCCAATTACCACTGAGTTATTCATTTTTCCTATAATTTCCTTATTTCTCTTAAAAGTGTTGGTTGGCAACCGCCTAACAATATATTATATGTCATTATGTACATATTGAATTGTTATGAATTGTCGTGTATTATAATGTGTTTTGGTCTATATCTTAAGAACCATTTAACATATTTTCACGAAATAAAGCGCAAACTCGAGTACATGCACTACTCTCATCGCGGTCGCCAACCCGGGTCCCTATGGATGAAACAAAGTACCTTATTCTCTACCATGTCTGGTACTACTTTATTGTTTTTTTCAAAATAACACATATTTCACTGCACTTCCCTACACTTACACACCACTAGGTTGCTTGCATATGACACCCGAGGATCATCTATGTTTATTTTTACGTAACACAAAGAGAAACTACCTAATTATATCAAACATTTATATTTTTCTGAAATGGAAGTGTTATCTTGTCTTTTGCAACGGTTTATTTTGATGCACCCTGTATATATATTTTCGATGTCAGTACAAATTTTGTTGTTTTCATATTCTATACATCAGGATAGATACGAAAGGCAAAAATTAGCAGAAAAATCATAAAATAATAAAGTTAGATACATATATTCTACATGAACGACTTTAACCATTATCTTCTCAATGAGATCACATGACGCACACCTTCTGTTAAAAAAAATGACTCCAATTACCACTGAGTTATTCATTTTTCCTATAATTTCCTTATTTCTCTTACAAGTGTTGGTTAGCAACCACCTAACAATATATTATATGTCATTATGTACATATTGAATTGTTATGAATTGTCGTGTATTATAATGTGTTTTGGTCTATATCTTAAGAACCATTTAACATATTTTCACGAAATAAAGCGCAAACTCGAGTACATGCACTACTCTCATCGCGGTCGCCAACCCGGGTCCCTATGGATGAAACAAAGTACCTTATTCTCTACCATGTCTGGTACTACTTTATTGTTTTTTTTCAAAATAACACATATTTCACTGCACTTCCCTACACTTACACACCACTAGGTTGCTTGCATATGACACCCGAGGATCATATATGTTTATTTTTACGTAACACAAAGAGAAACTACCTAATTATATCAAACATTTATATTTTTCTGAAATGGAAGTGTTATCTTGTCTTTTGCAACGGTTTATTTTGATGCACCCTGTATATATATTTTCGATGTCAGAGCAAAATATGTTGTTTTCATATTCTAGACATCAGGATACGTACGAAAGGCACAAATTAGCACAAAGAGCATAAAATAATGAATTTAGTAACATATATTCTACATTAACGACTTTAACCCTTACATTCTCAATGAGATCACATGACGCACACCTTCTGTAAAAAATTGACTCCAATTACCACTGAGTTATTCATTTTTCCTATAATTTCCTTATTTCTCTTAAAAATGTTGGTTGGCAACCGCCTCACAATATATTATATGTCATTATGTACATATTGAATTGTTATGAATTGTCGTGTATTATAATGTGTTTTGGTCTATATCTTAAGAACCATTTAACATATTTTCACGAAATAAAGCGCAAACTCGAGTACATGCACTACTCTCATTGCGGTCGCCAATCCGGGTCCCTATGGCTGAAAAAAAGTACCTTATTCTCTACCAGGTTTGGTACTACTTTATTGTTCTTTTCAAAATAACGCATATTTCACAGCACTTCCTTACACTGACACACCACTAGGTTGCTTGCATATGAGACCCGAGGATCACATACGTGTGTTTTTACGTGACACAAAGAGAAACTACGTAATTATATCAAACTTCTATATTTTTCTGAAATCGAAGTGTTATCTTGTCTTTTGCAACGGTTTATTTTGATGCACCCTGTATATATATTTTTTTAATGTCAGAGCAAAATATGTTGTTTTCATATTCTAGACATCAGGATACGTACGAAAGGCACAAATTAGCACAAAGAGCATAAAATAATTCATTTAGTAACATATATTCTACATTAACGACTTTAACCCTTACATTCTCAATGAGATCACATGACGCACACCTTCTGTAAAAAATTGACTCCAATTACCACTGAGTTATTCATTTTTCCTATAATTTCCTTATTTCTCTTAAAAATGTTGGTTGGCAACCGCCTAACAATATATTATATGTCATTATGTACATATTGAATTGTTATGAATTGTCGTGTATTATAATGTGTTTTGGTCTATATCTTAAGAACCATTTAACATATTTTCACGAAATAAAGCGCAAACTCGAGTACATGCTCTACTCTCATCGCGGTCGCCAATCCGGGTCCCTATGGCTGAAACAAAGTACCTTATTCTCTACCAGGTTTGGTACTACTTTATTGTTCTTTTCAAAATAACGCATATTTCACAGCACTTCCTTACACTGACACACCACTAGGTTGCTTGCATATGAGACCCGAGGATCACATACGTGTGTTTTTACGTGACACAAAGAGAAACTACGTAATTATATCAAACTTCTATATTTTTCTGAAATCGAAGTGTTATCTTGTGTTCTGCAACGGTTCATTTTGATGCACCCTGTATACATATTTTCGGTGTCAGAACAAAATATGTTGTTTTCATATGCTAAACATCAGGATAGGTACGAGAGGCACTATTAGCACAAAAAGCATAAAATAATGTAGTCAGTAACATATATTCTACATGAACGACTTTAACCCTTACCTTCTCAATGAGATCACATGACGCACACCTTCTGTAAAAAATTGACTCCAATTACCACTGAGTTATTCATTTTTCCTATAATTTCCTTATTTCTCTTAAAAGTGTTGGTTGGCAACCGCCTAACAATATATTATATGTCATTATGTACATATTGAATTGTTATGAATTGTCGTGTATTATAATGTGTTTTGGTCTATATCTTAAGAACCATTTAACATATTTTCACGAAATAAAGCGCAAACTCGAGTACATGCACTACTCTCATCGCGGTCGCCAACCCGGGTCCCTATGGATGAAACAAAGTACCTTATTCTCTACCATGTCTGGTACTACTTTATTGTTTTTTTCAAAATAACACATATTTCACTGCACTTCCCTACACTTACACACCACTAGGTTGCTTGCATATGACACCCGAGGATCATCTATGTTTATTTTTACGTAACACAAAGAGAAACTACCTAATTATATCCATCATTTATATTTTTCTGAAATGGAAGTGTTATCTTGTCTTTTGCAACGGTTTATTTTGATGCACCCTGTATATATATTTTCGATGTCAGTACAAATTTTGTTGTTTTCATATTCTATACATCAGGATAGATACGAAAGGCAAAAATTAGCAGAAAAATCATAAAATAATAAAGTTAGATACATATATTCTACATGAACGACTTTAACCATTATCTTCTCAATGAGATCACATGACGCACACCTTCTGTTAAAAAAAATGACTCCAATTACCACTGAGTTATTCATTTTTCCTATAATTTCCTTATTTCTCTTACAAGTGTTGGTTAGCAACCACCTAACAATATATTATATGTCATTATGTACATATTGAATTGTTATGAATTGTCGTGTATTATAATGTGTTTTGGTCTATATCTTAAGAACCATTTAACATATTTTCACGAAATAAAGCGCAAACTCGAGTACATGCACTACTCTCATAGCGGTCGCCAACCCGGGTCCCTATGGATGAAACAAAGTACCTTATTCTCTACCATGTCTGGTACTACTTTATTGTTTTTTTTCAAAATAACACATATTTCACTGCACTTCCCTACACTTACACACCACTAGGTTGCTTGCATATGACACCCGAGGATCATATATGTTTATTTTTACGTAACACAAAGAGAAACTACCTAATTATATCAAACATTTATATTTTTCTGAAATGGAAGTGTTATCTTGTCTTTTGCAACGGTTTATTTTGATGCACCCTGTATATATATTTTCGATGTCAGAGCAAAATATGTTGTTTTCATATTCTAGACATCAGGATACGTACGAAAGGCACAAATTAGCACAAAGAGCATAAAATAATGAATTTAGTAACATATATTCTACATTAACGACTTTAACTCTTACATTCTCAATGAGATCACATGACGCACACCTTCTGTAAAAAATTGACTCCAATTACCACTGAGTTATTCATTTTTCCTATAATTTCCTTATTTCTCTTAAAAATGTTGGTTGGCAACCGCCTCACAATATATTATATGTCATTATGTACATATTGAATTGTTATGAATTGTCGTGTATTATAATGTGTTTTGGTCTATATCTTAAGAACCATTTAACATATTTTCACGAAATAAAGCGCAAACTCGAGTACATGCACTACTCTCATTGCGGTCGCCAATCCGGGTCCCTATGGCTGAAAAAAAGTACCTTATTCTCTACCAGGTTTGGTACTACTTTATTGTTCTTTTCAAAATAACGCATATTTCACAGCACTTCCTTACACTGACACACCAGTAGGTTGCTTGCATATGAGACCCGAGGATCACATACGTGTGTTTTTACGTGACACAAAGAGAAACTACGTAATTATATCAAACTTCTATATTTTTCTGAAATCGAAGTGTTATCTTGTCTTTTGCAACGGTTTATTTTGATGCACCCTGTATATATATTTTTTTAATGTCAGAGCAAAATATGTTGTTTTCATATTCTAGACATCAGGATACGTACGAAAGGCACAAATTAGCACAAAGAGCAAAAAATAATGAATTTAGTAACATATATTCTGCATTAACGACTTTAACCCTTACATTCTCAATGAGATCACATGACGCACACCTTCTGTAAAAAATTGACTCCAATTACCACTGAGTTATTCATTTTTCCTATAATTTCCTTATTTCTCTTAAAAATGTTGGTTGGCAACCGCCTAACAATATATTATATGTCATTATGTACATATTGAATTGTTATGAATTGTCGTGTATTATAATGTGTTTTGGTCTATATCTTAAGAACCATTTAACATATTTTCACGAAATAAAGCTCAAACTCGAGTACATGCACTACTCTCATCGCGGTCGCCAATCCGGGTCCCTATGGCTGAAACAAAGTACCTTATTCTCTACCAGGTTTGGTACTACTTTATTGTTCTTTTCAAAATAACACTTATTTCACAGCACTTCCTTACACTGACACACCACTAGGTTGCTTGCATATGAGAACCGAGGATCACATACCTGTGTTTTTACGTGACACAAAGAGAAACTACGTAATTATATCAAACTTCTATATTTTTCTGAAATCGAAGTGTTATCTTGTGTTCTGCAACGGTTCATTTTGATGCACCCTGTATACATATTTTCGATGTCAGAACAAAATATGTTGTTTTCATATGCTACACATCAGGATAGGTACGAGAGGCACAATTAGCACAAAAAGCATAAAATAATGTAGTCAGTAACATATATTCTACATGAACGACTTTAACCCTTACCTTCTCAATGAGATCACATGACGCACACCTTCTGTAAAAAATTGACTCCAATTACCACTGAGTTATTCATTTTTCCTATAATTTCCTTATTTCTCTTAAAAGTGTTTGTTGGCAACCGCCTAACAATATATTATATGTCATTATGTACATATTGAATTGTTATGAATTGTCGTGTATTATAATGTGTTTTGGTCTATATCTTAAGAACCATTTAACATATTTTCACGAAATAAAGCGCAAACTCGAGTACATGCACTACTCTCATCGCGGTCGCCAACCCGGGTCCCTATGGATGAAACAAAGTACCTTATTCTCTACCATGTCTGGTACTACTTTATTGTTTTTTTCAAAATAACACATATTTCACTGCACTTCCCTACACTTACACACCACTAGGTTGCTTGCATATGACACCCGAGGATCATATATGTTTATTTTTACGTAACACAAAGAGAAACTACCTAATTATATCAAACATTTATATTTTTCTGAAATGGAAGTGTTATCTTGTCTTTTGCAACGGTTTATTTTGATGCACCCTGTATATATATTTTCGATGTCAGAGCAAAATATGTTGTTTTCATATTCTAGACATCAGGATACGTACGAAAGGCACAAATTAGCACAAAGAGCATAAAATAATGAATTTACTAACATATATTCTACATTAACGACTTTAACCTTTACATTCTCAATGAGATCACATGACGCACACCTTCTGTAAAAAATTGACTCCAATTACCACTGAGTTATTCATTTTTCCTATAATTTCCTTATTTCTCTTAAAAATGTTGGTTGGCAACCGCCTAACAATATATTATATGTCATTATGTACATATTGAATTGTTATGAATTGTCGTGTATTATAATGTGTTTTGGTCTATATCTTAAGAACCATTTAACATATTTTCACGAAATAAAGCGCAAACTCGAGTACATGCACTACTCTCATCGCGGTCGCCAATCCGGGTCCCTATGGCTGAAACAAAGTACCTTATTCTCTACCAGGTTTGGTACTACTTTATTGTTCTTTTCAAAATAACGCATATTTCACAGCACTTCCTTACACTGACACACCACTAGGTTGCTTGCATATGAGACCCGAGGATCACATACGTGTGTTTTTACGTGACACAAAGAGAAACTATGTAACTTTATCAAACATTTATATTTTTCTGAAATGGAAGTGTTATCTTGTCTTTTGCAATGGTTTATTTTGATGCACCCTGTATACATATTTTCGGTGTCAGAACAAAATATGTTGTTTTCATATGCTACACATCAGGATAGGTACGAGAGGCACAATTAGCACAAAAAGCATATAATAATGTAGTTAGTAACATATATTCTACATGAACGACTTTAACCCTTACCTTCTCAATGAGATCACATGACGCACACCTTCTGTAAAAAAATGACTCCAATTACCACTGAGTTATTCATTTTTCCTATAATTTCCTTATTTCTCTTAAAAGTGTTGGTTGGCAACCGCCTAACAATATATTATATGTCATTATGTACACTCATGTCCAAAATTATTGTCGCATGTCTATAAGTATGTTGTTGTAGGAATATAATTTGATAACGAATTCACCCGGTATTTATTGTAATGTTAGTATATGTATAATCGGCAAAGACATGTATGTGGAAAATTTCATGTCAAAAGAGCAGTAAATAAGAACATTAAAACGAGAAGAAAAACTTTATTGTCCATTTAGCAACATTTTGTTTTACTCATTCTAATTTTCGTATTTATAATTCTTTTCCTATGAAATTTACCACAAATATATGTTTCCCGATTATACACATAGTATCGGTATTAAAAGTACCCTGCAAAATCATTATCAAATTACAATCTTAGAAGAAGACAGTTATAGATATGCGACAATCATTTTGGACATGACTGTACATATTGAATTGTTATGAATTGTCGTGTATTATAATGTGTTTTGGTCTATATCTTAAGAACCATTTAACATATTTTCACGAAATAAAGGGCAAACTCGAGTACATGCACTACTCTCATCGTGGTCGCCAACCCGGATCCCTATGGATGAAACAAAGTACCTTATTCTCTACCATGTCTGGTACTACTTTATTGTTTTTTTCAAAATAACACATATTTCACTGCACTTCCCTACACTTACGCACCACTAGGTTGCTTGCATATGACACCCGAGGATCATATATGTTTATTTTTACGTAACACAAAGAGAAACTACCTAATTATATCAAACATTTATATTTTTCCGAAATGGAAGTGTTATCTTGTCTTTTGCAACGGTTTATTTTGATGCACCCTGTATATATATTTTCGATGTCAGAGCAAAATATGTTGTTTTCATATTCTAGACATCAGGATACGTACGAAAGGCACAAATTAGCACAAAGAGCATAAAATAATGAATTTAGTAACATATATTCTACATTAACGACTTTAACCCTTATATTCTCAATGAGATCACATGACGCACACCTTCTGTAAAAAATTGACTCCAATTACCACTGAGTTATTCATTTTTCCTATAATTTCCTTATTTCTCTTAAAAATGTTGGTTGGCAACCGCCTAACAATATATTATATGTCATTATGTACATATTGAATTGTTATGAATTGTCGTGTATTATAATGTGTTTTGGTCTATATCTTAAGAACCATTTAACATATTTTCACGAAATAAAGCGCAAACTCGAGTACATGCTCTACTCTCATCGCGGTCGCCAATCCGGGTCCCTATAGCTGAAACAAAGTACCTTATTCTCTACCAGGTTTGGTACTACTTTATTGTTCTTTTCAAAATAACGCATATTTCACAGCACTTCCTTACACTGACACACCACTAGGTTGCTTGCATATGAGACCCGAGGATCACATACGTGTGTTTTTACGTGACACAAAGAGAAACTACGTAATTATATCAAACTTCTATATTTTTCTGAAATCGAAGTGTTATCTTGTGTTCTGCAACGGTTCATTTTGATGCACCCTGTATACATATTTTCGGTGTCAGAACAAAATATGTTGTTTTCATATGCTAAACATCAGGATAGGTACGAGAGGCACAATTAGCACAAAAAGCATAAAATAATGTAGTCAGTAACATATATTCTACATGAACGACTTTAACCCTTACCTTCTCAATGAGATCACATGACGCACACCTTCTGTAAAAAATTGACTCCAATTACCACTGAGTTATTCATTTTTCCTATAATTTCCTTATTTCTCTTAAAAGTGTTGGTTGGCAACCGCCTAACAATATATTATATGTCATTATGTACATATTGAATTGTTATGAATTGTCGTGTATTATAATGTGTTTTGGTCTATATCTTAAGAACCATTTAACATATTTTCACGAAATAAAGCGCAAACTCGAGTACATGCACTACTCTCATCGCGGTCGCCAACCCGGGTCCCTATGGATGAAACAAAGTACCTTATTCTCTACCATGTCTGGTACTACTTTATTGTTTTTTTCAAAATAACACATATTTCACTGCACTTCCCTACACTTACACACCACTAGGTTGCTTGCATATGACACCCGAGGATCATCTATGTTTATTTTTACGTAACACAAAGAGAAACTACCTAATTATATCAAACATTTATATTTTTCTGAAATGGAAGTGTTATCTTGTCTTTTGCAACGGTTTATTTTGATGCACCCTGTATATATATTTTCGATGTCAGTACAAATTTTGTTGTTTTCATATTCTATACATCAGGATAGGTACGAAAGGCAAAAATTAGCAGAAAAATCATAAAATAATAAAGTTAGATACATATATTCTACATGAACGACCTTAACCATTATCTTCTCAATGAGATCACATGACGCACACCTTCTGTTAAAAAAAAATGACTCCAATTACCACTGAGTTATTCATTTTTCCTATAATTTCCTTATTTCTCTTAAAAGTGTTGGTTGGCAACCGCCCAACAATATATTATATGTCATTATGTACATATTGAATTGTTATGAATTGTCGTGTATTATAATGTGTTTTGGTCTATATCTTAAGAACCATTTAACATATTTTCACGAAATAAAGCGCAAACTCGAGTACATGCACTACTCTCATCGCGGTCGCCAACCCGGGTCCCTATGGATGAAACAAAGTACCTTATTCTCTACCATGTCTGGTACTACTTTATTGTTTTTTTCAAAATAACACATATTTCAATGCAGTTCCCTACACTTATACACTACTAGGTTGCTTGCATATGACACCCGAGGATCATATATGTTTATTTTTACGTAACACAAAGAGAAACTACCTAATTATATCAAACATTTATATTTTTCTGAAATGGAAGTGTTATCTTGTCTTTTGCAACGGTTTATTTTGATGCACCCTGTATATATATTTTCGATGTCAGAGCAAAATATGTTGTTTTCATATTCTAGACATCAGGATACGTACGAAAGGCACAAATTAGCACAAAGAGCATAAAATAATGAATTTAGTAACATATATTCTACATTAACGACTTTAACCCTTACATTCTCAATGAGATCACATGACGCACACCTTCTGTAAAAAATTGACTCCAATTACCACTGAGTTATTCATTTTTCCTATAATTTCCTTATTTCTCTTAAAAATGTTGGTTGGCAACCGCCTAACAATATATTATATGTCATTATGTACATATTGAATTGTTATGAATTGTCGTGTATTATAATGTGTTTTGGTCTATATCTTAAGAACCATTTAACATATTTTCACGATAAAAAGCGCAAACTCGAGTACATGCACTTCTCTCATCGCGGTCGCCAATCCGGGTCCCTATGGCTGAAACAAAGTACCTTATTCTCTACCAGGTTTGGTACTACTTTATTGTTCTCACCAAAATAACGCATATTTCACAGCACTTCCTTACACTGACACACCACTAGGTTGCTTGCATATGAGACCCGAGGATCACATACGTGTGTTTTTACGTGACACAAAGAGAAACTACGTAATTATATCAAACTTCTATATTTTTCTAAAATGGAAGTGTTATCTTGTCTTTTGCAACGGTTTATTTTGATGCACCCTGTATATATTTTTTTTTTTAATGTCAGAGCAAAATATGTTGTTTTCATATTCTAGACATCAGGATACGTACGAAAGGCACAAATTAGCACAAAGAGCATAAAATAATGAATTTAGTAACATATATTCTGCATTAACGACTTTAACCCTTACATTCTCAATGAGATCACATGACGCACACCTTCTGTAAAAAATTGACTCCAATTACCACTGAGTTATTCATTTTTCCTATAATTTCCTTATTTCTCTTAAAAATGTTGGTTGGCAACCGCCTAACAATATATTATATGTCATTATGTACATATTGAATTGTTATGAATTGTCGTGTATTATAATCTGTTTTGGTCTATATCTTAAGAACCATTTAACATATTTTCACGAAATAAAGCGCAAATTCGAGTACATGCACTACTCTCATAGCGGTCGCCAACCCGGGTCCCTATGGCTGAAACAAAGTACCTTATTCTCTACCATGTTTGGTACTACTTTATTCTTTTTTTCAAAATAACACATATTTCACTGCACTTCCTTACACTGACACACCACTAGGTTGCTTGCATATGAGACCCGAGGATCACATACGTGTGTTTTTACGTGACACAAAGAGAAACTACCTAATTATATCAAACATTTATATTTTTCTGAAATGGAAGTGTTATCATGTCTTCTGCAACGGTTCCTTTTGATGCACCCTGTATACATATTTTCGATGTCAGAACAAAATATGTTGTTTTCATATGCTACACATCAGGATAGGTACAAGAGGCACAATTAGCACAAAAAGCATAAAATAATGTAGTCAGTAACATATATTCTACATGAACGACTTTAACCCTTATCTTCTCAATGAGATCACATGACGCACACCTTCTGTAAAAAATTGACTCCAATTACAACTGAGTTATTCATTTTTCCTATAATTTCCTTATTTCTCTTAAAAATGTTGGTTGGCAACCGCCTAACAATATATTATATGTCATTATGTACATATTGAATTGTTATGAATTGACGTGTATTATAATGTGTTTTGGTCTATATCTTAAGAACCATTTAACATATTTTCACGAAATAAAGCGCAAACTCGAGTACATGCACTACTCTCATCGCGGTCGCCAACCCGGGTCCCTATGGCTGAAAGAAATTACCTTATTCTCTACCATGTTTGGTACTACTTTATTGTTTTTTTCAAAATAACACATATTTCACTGCACTCCCCTACACTTACACACCACTAGGTTGCTTGCATATGACACCCGAGGATCATATATGTTTATTTTTACGTAACACAAAGAGAAACTACCTAATTATATCAAACATTTATATTTTTCTGAAATGGAAGTGTTATCTTGTCTTTTGCAACGGTTTATTTTGATGCACCCTGTATATATATTTTCGATGTCAGTACATATTTTGTTGTTTTCATATTCTACACATCAGGATAGGTACGAAAGGCAAAAATTACCAGAAAAATCATAAAATAATAAAGTTAGTAACATATATTCTACATGAACGACTTTAACCATTATCTTCTCAATGAGATCACATGACGCACACCTTCTGTTAAAAAAATGACTCCAATTACCACTGAGTTATTCATTTTTCCTATAATTTACTTATTTGTCTTAAAAATGTTGGCTGGCAACCGCCTAACAATATATTATATGCCATTAAGTACATATTGAATTGTTATGAATTGTCGTGTATTATAATCTGTTTTGGTCTATATCTTAAGAACCATTTAACATATTTTCACGAAATAAAGCGCAAATTCGAGTACATGCACTACTCTCATCGCGGTCGCACACCCGGGTCCCTATGGCTGAAACAAAGTACCTTATTCTCTACCATGTTTGGTACTACTTTATTGTTTTTTTCAAAATAACGCATATTTCACAGCACTTCCTTACACTGACACACCACTAGGTTGCTTGCATATGAGACCCGAGGATCACATACGTGTGTTTTTACGTGACACAAAGAGAAACTACGTAATTATATCAAACTTCTATATTTTTCTGAAATCGAAGTGTTATCTTGTGTTCTGCAACTGTTCATTTTGATGCACCCTGTATACATATTTTCGGTGTCAGAACAAAATATGTTGTTTTCATATGCTACACATCAGGATAGGTACGAGAGGCACAATTAGCACAAAAAGCATAAAATAATGTAGTCAGTAACATATATTCTACATGAACGACTTTAACCCTTACCTTCTCAATGAGATCACATGACGCACACCTTCTGTAAAAAATTGACTCCAATTACCACTGAGTTATTAATTTTTCCTATAATTTCCTTATTTCTCTTAAAAATGTTGGTTGGCAACCGCCTAAAAATATATTATATGTCATTATGTACATATTGAATTGTTATGAATTGTCGTGTATTATAATGTGTTTTGGTCTATATCTTAAGAAGCATTTAACATATTTTCACGAAATAAAGCGCAAACTCGAGTACATGCACTACTCTCATAGCGGTCGCCAACCCGGGTCCCTATGGCTGAAACAAAGTACCTTATTCTCTACCATGTTTGGTACTACTTTATTGTTTTTTTCAAAACAACGCATATTTCACAGCACTTCCTTACACTGACACACCACTAGGTTGCTTGCATATGAGACCCGAGGATCACATACGTGTGTTTTTACGTGACACAAAGAGAAACTACGTAATTATATCAAACTTCTATATTTCTCTGAAATCGAAGTGTTATCTTGTCTTCTGCAACGGTTCATTTTGATGCACCCTGTATACATATTTTCGATGTCAGAACAAAATATATTGTTTTCATATGCTACACATCAGGATAGGTACGAGAGGCACAATTAGCACAAAAAGCATAAAATAATGTAGTCAGTAACATATATTCTACATGAACGACTTTAACCCTTACCTTCTCAATGAGATCACATGACACACACCTTCTGTAAAAAATTGACTCCAATTACCACTGAGTTATTCATTTTTCCTATAATTTCCTTTTTTATCTTAAAAATGTTGGCTGGCAACCGCCTAACAGTATATTATATGCCATTAAATACATATTGAATTGTTATGAATTGTCGTGTATTATAATCTGTTTTGGTCTATATCTTAAGAACCATTTAACATATTTTCACGAAATAAAGCGCAAACTCGAGTACATGCACTACTCTCATAGCGGTCGCCAACCCGGGTCCCTATGGCTGAAACAAAGTACCTTATTCTCTACCATGTTTGGTACTACTTTACTGTTTTTTTCAAAATAACACATATTTCACTGCACTCCCCTACACTTACACACCACTAGGTTGCTTGCATATGACACCCGAGGATCATATATGTTTATTTTTACGTAACACAAAGAGAAACTACCTAATTATATCAAACATTTATATTTTTCTGAAATGGAAGTGTTATCTTGTCTTTTGCAACGGTTTATTTTGATGCACCCTGTATATATATTTTCGATGTCAGAGCAAAATATGTTGTTTTCATATTCTAGACATCAGGATACGTACGAAAGGCACAAATTAGCACAAAGAGCATAAAATAATGAATTTAGTAACATATATTCTACATTAACGACTTTAACCCTTACATTCTCAATGAGATCACATGACGCACACCTTCTGTAAAAAATTGACTCCAATTACCACTGAGTTATTCATTTTTCCTATAATTTCCTTATTTCTCTTAAAAGTGTTGGTTGGCAACCGCCGAACAATATATTATATGTCATTATGTACATATTGAATTGTTATGAATTGTCGTGTATTATAATGTGTTTTGGTCTATATCTTAAGAACCATTTAACATATTTTCACGAAATAAAGCGCAAACTCGAGTACATGCACTACTCTCATCGCGGTCGCCAACCCGGGTCCCTATGGCTGAAACAAAGTACCTTATTCTCTACCATGTTTGGTACTACTTTATTGTTTTTTTCAAAATAACACATATTTCACTGCACTTCCCTACACTTACACACCACTAGGTTACTTGCATATGACAACCGAGGATCATATATGTTTATTTTTACGTAACACAAAGAGAAACTACCTAATTATATCAAACATTTATATTTTTCTGAAATGGAAGTGTTATCTTGTCTTTTGCAACGGTTTATTTTGATGCACCCTGTATATATATTTTCGATGTCAGTACAAATTTTGTTGTTTTCATATTCTATACATCAGGATAGGTACGAAAGGCAGAAATTAGCAGAAAAATCATGAAATAATAAAGTTAGTAACATATATTCTACATGAACGACTTTAACCATTATCTTCTCAATGAGATCACATGACGCACACCTTCTGTTAAAAAAAATGACTCCAATTACCACTGAGTTATTCATTTTTCCTATAATTTACTTATTTGTCTTAAAAATGTTGGCTGGCAACCGCCTAACAATATATTATATGTCATTATGTACATATTGAATTGTTATGAATTGTCGTGTATTATAATCTGTTTTGGTCTATATCTTAAGAACCATTTAACATATTTTCACGAAATAAAGCGCAAACTCGAGTACATGCACTACTCTCATCGCGGTCGCCAACCCCGGTCCCTATGGCTGAAACAAAGTACCTTATTCTCTACCATGTTTGGTACTACTTTATTGTTTTTTTCAAAATAACGCATATTTCACAGCACTTCCTTACACTGACACACCACCAGGTTGCTTGCATATGAGACCCGAGGATCACATACGTGTGTTTTTACGTGACACAAAGAGAAACTACGTAATTATATCAAACTTCTATATTTTTCTGAAATCGAAGTGTTATCTTGTCTTTGCAACGGTTCATTTTGATGCACCCTGTATACATATTTTCGATGTCAGAACAAAATATATTGTTTTCATATGCTACACATCAGGATAGGTACGAGAGCCACAATTAGCACAAAAAGCATAAAATAATGTAGTCGGTAACATATATTCTACATGAACGACTTTAACTCTTACCTTCTCAATGAGATCACATGACGCACACCTTCTGTAAAAAATTGATTCCAATTACCACTGAGTTATTCATTTTTCCTATAATTTCCTTTTTTATCTCAAAAATGTTGGCTGGCAACCGCCTAACAATATATTATATGCTATTAAGTACATATTGAATTGTTATGAATTGTCGTGTATTATAATCTGTTTTGGTCTATATCTTAAGAACCATTTAACATATTTTCACGAAATAAAGCGCAAACTCGAGTACATGCACTACTCTCATCGCCGTCGCCAACCCGGGTCCCTATGGCTGAAACAAAGTACCTTATTCTCTACCATGTTTGGTACTACTTTATTGTTTTTTTCAAAATAACGCATATTTCACAGCACTTCCTTACACTGACACACCACTAGGTTGCTTGCATATGAGACCCGAGGATCACATACGTGTGTTTTTACGTGACACAAAGAGAAACTACGTAATTATATCAAACTTCAATATTTTTCTGAAATCGAAGTGTTATCTTGTCTTCTGCAACGGTTCATTTTGATGCACCCTGTATACATATTTTCGATGTCAGAACAAAATATATTGTTTTCATATGCTACACATCAGGATAGGTACGAGAGGCACAATTAGCACAAAAAGCATAAAATAATGTAGTCAGTAAAATATATTCTACATGAACGACTTTAACCTTTACCTTCTCAATGAGATCACATGACGCACACCTTCTGTAAAAAATTGACTCCAATTACCACTGAGTTATTCATTTTTCCTATAATTTCCTTATTTCTCTTAAAAGTGTTGGTTGGCAACCGCCTAACAATATATTATATGTCATTATGTACATATTGAATTGTTATGAATTGTCGTGTATTATAATGTGTTTTGGTCTATATCTTAAGAACCATTTAACATATTTTCACCAAATAAAGCGCAAACTCGAGTACATGCACTACTCTCATCGCGGTCGCCAACCCGGGTCCCTATGGCTGAAACAAAGTACTTTATTCTCTACTATTTTGGAACTACTTTATTGTTTTTTTCAAAATAACACATATTTCACTGCACTTCCCTACACTTACACACCACTAGGTTGCTTGCATATGACACCCGAGGATCATATATGTTTATTTTTACGTAACACAAAGAGAAACTACCTAATTATATCAAACATTTATATTTTTCTGAAATGGAAGTGTTATCTTGTCTTTTGCAACGGTTTATTTTGATGCACCCTGTATATATATTTTCGATGTCAGTACAAATTTTGTTGTTTTCATATTCTATACATCAGGATAGGTACGAAAGGCAGAAATTAGCAGAAAAATCATAAAATAATAAAGTTAGTAACATATATTCTACATGAACGACTTTAACCATTATCTTCTCAATGAGATCATATGACGCACACCTTCTGTTAAAAAAAATGACTCCAATTACCACTGAGTTATTCATTTTTCCTATAATTTCCTTATTTCTCTTAAAAGTGTTGGTTGGCAACCGCCTAAAATATATTATATGTCATTATGTACATATTGAATTGTTATGAATTGTCGTGTATTATAATGTGTTTTGGTCTATATCTTAAGAACCATTTAACATATTTTCACGAAATAAAGCGCAAACTCGAGTACATGCACTACTCTCATCGCGGTCGCCAACGCGGGTCCCTATGGATGAAACAAAGTACCTTATTCTCTACCATGTCTGGTACTACTTTATTGTTTTTTTCAAAATAACACATATTTCACTGCACTTCCCTACACTTACACACTACTAGGTTGCTTGCATATGACACCCGAGGATCATATATGTTTATTTTTACGTAACACAAAGAGAAACTACCTAATTATATCAAACATTTATATTTTTCTGAAATGGAAGTGTTATATTGTCTTTTGCAACGGTTTATTTTGATGCACCCTGTATATATATTTTCGATGTCAGAGCAAAATATGTTGTTTTCATATTCTATACATCAGGATACGTACGAAAGGCACAAATTAGCACAAAGAGCATAAAATAATGTATTTAGTAACATATATTCTACATTAACGACTTTAACCCTTACATTCTCAATGAGATCACATGACGCACACCTTCTGTAAAAATTTGACTCCAATTACCACTGAGTTATTCATTTTTCCTATAATTTCCTTATTTCTCTTAAAAATGTTGGTTGGCAACCGCCTAACAATATATTATATGTCATTATGTACATATTGAATTGTTATGAATTGTCGTGTATTATAATCTGTTTTGGTCTATATCTTAAGAACCATTTAACATATTTTCACGAAATAAAGCGCAAACTCGAGTACATGCACTACTCTCATCGCGGTCGCCAACGCGGGTCCCTATGGCTGAAACAAAGTACCTTATTCTCTACCATGTTTGGTACTACTTTATTGTTTTTTTTCAAAATGACGCATATTTCACAGCACTTCCTTACACTGACACACCACTAGGTTGCTTGCATATGTGACCCGAGGATCACATACGTGTGTTTTTACGTGACACAAAGAGAAACTACGTAATTATATCAAACTTCTATATTTTTCTGAAATCGAAGTGTTATCTTGTCTTTGCAACGGTTCATTTTGATGCACCCTGTATACATATTTTCGATGTCAGAACAAAATATATTGTTTTCATATGCTACACATCAGGATAGGTACGAGAGGCACAATTAGCACAAAAAGCATAAAATAATGTAGTCAGTAACATATATTCTACATGAACGACTTTAACCCTTACCTTCACAATGAGATCACATGACGCACACCTTCTGTAAAAAATTGACTCCAATTACCACTGAGTTATTCATTTTTCCTATAATTTCCTTTTTTATCTTAAAAATGTTGGCTGGCAACCGCCTAACAGTATATTATATGCTATTAAGTACATATTGAATTGTTATGAATTGTCGTGTATTATAATCTGTTTTGGTCTATATCTTAAGAACCATTTAACATATTTTCACGAAATAAAGCGCAAACTCGAGTACATGCACTACTCTCATCGCGGTCGCCAACCCGGGTCCCTATGGCTGAAACAAAGTACCTTATTCTCTACCATGTTTGGTACTACTTTATTGTTTTTTTCAAAATAACGCATATTTCACAGCACTTCCTTACACTGACACACCACTAGGTTGCTTGCATATGAGACCCGAGGATCACATACGTGTGTTTTTACGTGACACAAAGAGAAACTACGTAATTATATCAAACTTCAATATTTTTCTGAAATCTAAGTGTTATCTTGTCTTCTGCAACGGTTCATTTTGATGCACCCTGTATACATATTTTCGATGTCAGAACAAAATATATTGTTTTCATATGCTACACATCAGGATAGGTACGAGAGGCACAATTAGCACAAAAAGCATAAAATAATGTAGTCAGTAACATATATTCTACATGAACGACTTTAACCCTTACCTTCTCAATGAGATCGCATGACGCACACCTTCTGTAAAAAATTGACTCCAATTACCACTGAGTTATTCATTTTTCCTATAATTTCCTTTTTTATCTTAAAAATGTTGGCTGGCAACCGCCTAACAGTATATTATATGCCATTAAGTACATATTGAATTGTTATGAATTGTCGTGTATTATAATCTGTTTTGGTCTATATCTTAAGAACCATTTAACATATTTTCACGAAATAAAGCGCAAACTCGAGTACATGCACTACTCTCATCGCGGTCGCCAACGCGGGTCCCTATGGATGAAACAAAGTACCTTATTCTCTACCATGTCTGGTACTACTTTATTGTTTTTTTTCAAAATAACACATATTTCACTGCACTTCCCTACACTTACACACCACTAGGTTGCTTGCATACGACACCCGAGGATCATATATGTTTATTTTTACGTAACACAAAGAGAAACTACCTAATTATATAAAACATTTATATTTTTCTGAAATGGAAGTGTTATATTGTCTTTTGCAACGGTTTATTTTGATGCACCCTGTATATATATTTTCGATGTCAGAGCAATATATGTTGTTTTCATATTCTAGACATCAGAATGCGTACGAAAGGCACAAATTAGCACAAAGAGCATAAAATAATGTATTTAGTAACATATATTCTACATTAACGACTTTAACCCTTACATTCTCAATGAGATCACATGACGCACACCTTCTGTAAAAAATTGACTCCAATTACCACTGAGTTATTCATTTTTCCTATAATTTTCTTATTTCTCTTAAAAATGTTGGTTGGCAACCGCCTAACAGTATATTATATGCCATTAAGTACATATTGAATTGTTATGAATTGTCGTGTATTATAATCTGTTTTGGTCTATATCTTAAGAACCATTTAACATATTTTCACGAAATAAAGCGCAAACTCGAGTACATGCACTACTCTCACAGCGGTCGCCAACCCGGGTCCCTATGGCTGAAACAAAGTACCATATTCTCTACCATGTTTGGTACTACTTTATTGTTTTTTTCAAAATAACACATATTTCACTGCACTTCCTTACACTGACACACCACTAGGTTGCTTGCATATGAGACCCGAGGATCACATACGTGTGTTTTTACGTGACACAAAGAGAAACTACGTAATTATATCAAACTTCTATATTTTTTTGAAATCGAAGTGTTATCTTGTCTTTTGCAACGGTTTATTTTGATGCACCCTGTATATATATTTTCGATGTCAGAGCAAAATATGTTGTTTTCATATTCTAGACATCAGGATACGTACGAAAGGCACAAATTAGCACAAAGAGCATAAAATAATGAATTTAGTAACATATATTCTACATTAACGACTTTAACCCTTACATTCTCAATGAGATCACATGACGCACACCTTCTGTAAAAAATTGACTCCAATTACCACTGAGTTATTCATTTTTCCTATAATTTCCTTATTTCTCTTAAAAGTGTTGGTTGGCAACCGCCTAACAATATATTATATGTCATTATGTACATATTGAATTGTTATGAATTGTCGTGTATTATAATGTGTTTTGGTCTATATCTTAAGAACCATTTAACATATTTTCACGAAATAAAGCGCAAACTCGAGTACATGCACTACTCTCATCGCGGTCGCCAACCCGGGTCCCTATGGCTGAAACAAAGTACCTTATTCTCTACCATGTTTGGTACTACTTTATTGTTTTTTTCAAAATAACACATATTTCACTGCACTTCCCTACACTTACACACCACTAGGTTGCTTGCATATGAGACCCGAGGATCACATACGTGTGTTTTTACGTGACACAAAGAGAAACTACGTAATTATATCAAACTTATATATTTTTCTGAAATCGAAGTGTTATCTTGTGTTCTGCAACGGTTCATTTTGATGCACCCTGTATACATATTTTCGGTGTCAGAAGAAAATATGTTGTTTTCATATGCTACACATCAGGATAGGTACGAGAGGCACAATTAGCACAAAAAGCATAAAATAATGAATTTAGTAACATATATTCTACATGAACGACTTTAACCCTTACCTTCTCAATGAGATCACATGACGTACACCTTCTGTAAAAAATTGACTCCAATTACCACTGAGTTATTCATTTTTCCTATAATTTCCTTATTTCTCTTAAAAGTGTTGGTTGGCAACCGCCTAACAATATATTGTATGTCATTATGTACATATTGAATTGTTATGAATTGTCGTGTATTATAATCTGTTTTGGTCTATATCTTAAGAACCATTTAACATATTTTCACGAAATAAAGCGCAAACTCGAGTACATGCACTACTCTCATCGCGGTCGCCAACCCGGGTCCCTATGGATGAAACAAAGTACCTTATTCTCTACCATGTCTGGTACTACTTTATTGTTTTTTTCAAAATAACACATATTTCACTGCACTTCCCTACACTTACACACCACTAGGTTGCTTGCATATGAGACCCGAGGATCACATACGTGTGTTTTTACGTGACACAAAGAGAAACTACGTAATTATATCAAACTTCTATATTTTTCTGAAATGGAAGTGTTATCTTGTCTTTTGCAACGGTTTATTTTGATGCACCCTGTATATATATTTTCGATGTCAGAGCAAAATATGTTGTTTTCATATTCTAGACATCAGGATACGTACGAAAGGCACAAATTAGCACAAAGAGCATAAAATAATGAATTTAGTAACATATATTCTACATTAACGACTTTAACCCTTACATTCTCAATGAGATCACATGACGCACACCTTCTGTAAAAAATTGACTCCAATTACCACTGAGTTATTCATTTTTCCTATAATTTCCTTATTTCTCTTAAAAGTGTTGGTTGGCAACCGCCTAACAATATATTATATGTCATTATGTACATATTGAATTGTTATGAATTGTCGTGTATTATAATGTGTTTTGGTCTATATCTTAAGAACCATTTAACATATTTTCACGAAATAAAGCGCAAACTCGAGTACATGCACTACTCTCATCGCGGTCGCCAACCCGGGTCCCTATGGCTGAAACAAAGTACCTTATTCTCTACCATGTTTGGTACTACTTTATTGTTTTTTTCAAAATAACACATATTTCACTGCACTTCCCTACACTTACATACCACTAGGTTGCTTGCATATGACACCCGAGGATCATATATGTTTATTTTTACGTAACACAAAGAGAAACTACCTAATTATATCAAACATTTATATTTTTCTGAAATGGAAGTGTTATCTTGTCTTTTGCAACGGTTTATTTTGATGCACCCTGTATATATATTTTCGATGTCAGTACAAATTTTGTTGTTTTCATATTCTAGACATCAGGATACGTACGAAAGGCACAAATTAGCACAAAGAGCATAAAATAATGAATTTAGTAACATATATTCTACATTAACGACTTTAACCATTATCTTCTCAATGAGATCACATGACGCACACCTTCTGTTAAAAAAAATGACTCCAATTACCACTGAGTTATTCATTTTTCCTATAATTTCCTTATTTCTCTTAAAAATGTTGGCTGGCAACCGCCTAACAATATATTATATGCCATTAAGTACATATTGAATTGTTATGAGTTGTCGTGTATTATAATCTGTTTTGGTCTATATCTTAAGAACCATTTAACATATTTTCACGAAATAAAGCGCAAATTCGAGTACATACACTACTCTCATAGCAGTCGCCAACCCGGGTCCCTATGGCTGAAACAAAGTAACTTATTCTCTACCATGTTTGGTACTACTTTATTGTTTTTTTCAAAATAACACATATTTCACTGCACTTCCTTACACTGACACACCACTAGGTTGCTTGCATATGAGACCCGAGGATCACATACGTGTGTTTTTACGTGACACAAAGAGAAACTACGTAATTATATCAAACTTCTATATTTTTCTAAAAACGAAGTGTTATCTTGTGTTCTGCAACGGTTCATTTTAATGCACCCTGTATACATAATTTCGATGTCAGAACAAAATATGTTGTTTTCATATGATACACATCAGGATAGGTACGAGAGGCACAATTAGCACAAAAAGCATAAAATAATGTAGTCAGTAACATATATTCTACATGAACGACTTTAACCCTTACCTTCTCAATGAGATCACATGACGTACACCTTCTGTAAAAAATTGACTCCAATTACCACTGAGTTATTCATTTTTCCTATAATTTCCTTATTTCTCTTAAAAGTGTTGGTTGGCAACCGCCTAACAATATATTATATGTCATTATGTACATATTGAATTGTTATGAATTGTCGTGTATTATAATGTGTTTTGGTCTATATCTTAAGAACCATTTAACATATTTTCACGAAATAAAGCGCAAACTCGAGTACATGCACTACTCTCATCGCGGTCGCCAACGCGGGTCCCTATGGATGAAACAAAGTACCTTATTCTCTACCATGTCTGGTACTACCTTATTGTTTTTTTCAAAATAACACATATTTCACTGCACTTCCCTACACTTACACACCACTAGGTTGCTTGCATATGACACCCGAGGATCATATATGTTTATTTTTACGTAACACAAAGAGAAACTACCTAATTATATCAAACATTTATATTTTTCTGAAATGGAAGTGTTATATTGTCTTTTGCAACGGTTTATTTTGATGCACCCTGTATATATATTTTCGATGTCAGAGCAAAATATGTTGTTTTCACATTCTAGACATCAGGATACGTACGAAAGGCACAAATTAGCACAAAGAGCATAAAATAATGTATTTAGTAACATATATTCTACATTAACAACTTTAACCCTTACATTGTCAATGAGATCACATGACGCACACCTTTTGTAAAAAATTGACTCCAATTACCACTGAGTTATTCATTTTTCCTATAATTTCCTTATTTATCTTAAAAATGTTGGTTGGCAACCGCCTAACAATATATTATATGTCATTATGTACATATTGAATTGTTATGAATTGTCGTGTATTATAATCTGTTTTGGTCTATATCTTAAGAACCATTTAACATATTTTCACGAAATAAAGCGCAAACTCGAGTACATGCACTACTCTCATCGCGGTCGCCAACCCGGTCCCTATGGCTGAAACAAAGTACCTTATTCTCTACCATGTTTGGTACTACTTTATTGTTTTTTTCAAAATAACGCATATTTCACAGCACTTCCTTACACTGACACACCACTAGGTTGCTTGCATATGAGACCCGAGGATAACATACGTGTGTTTTTACGTGACACAAAGAGAAACTACGTAATTATATCAAACTTCTATATTTTTCTGAAACCGAAGTGTTATCTTGTCTTTGCAACGGTTCATTTTGTTGCACCCTGTATACATATTTTCGATGTCAGAACAAAATATATTGTTTTCATATGCTACACATCAGGATAGGTACGAGAGCCACAATTAGCACAAAAAGCATAAAATAATGTAGTCAGTAACATATATTCTACATGAACGACTTTAACCCTTACCTTCTCAATGAGATCACATGACGCACACCTTCTGTAAAAAAATTGACTCCAATTACCACTGAGTTATTCATTTTTCCTATAATTTCCTTTTTTATCTTAAAAATGTTGGCTGGCAACCGCCTAACAGTATATTATATGCCATTAAGTACATATTGAATTGTTATGAATTGTCGTGTATTATAATCTGTTTTGGTCTATATCCTAAGAACCATTTAACATATTTTCACGAAATAAAGCGCAAACTCGAGTACATGCACTACTCTCATAGCGGTCGCCAACCCGGGTCCCTATGGCTGAAACAAAGTACCTTATTCTCTACCATGTTTGGTACTACTTTATTGTTTTTTTCAAAATAACACATATTTCACTGCACTTCCTTACACTGACACACCACTAGGTTGCTTGCATATGAGACCCGAGGATCACATACGTGTGTTTTTACGTGACACAAAGAGAAACTACGTAATTATATCAAACTTCTATATTTTTCTGAAATCGAAGTGTTATCTTGTGTTCTGCAACGGTTCATTTTGATGCACCCTGTATACATATTTTCGATGTCAGAACAAAATATGTTGTTTTCATATGCTACACATCAGGATAGGTACGAGAGGCACAATTAGCACAAAAAGCATAAAATAATGTAGTCAGTAACATATATTCTACATGAACGACTTTAACCCTTACCTTCTCAATGAGATCACATGACGCACACCTTCTGTAAAAAAATGACTCCAATTACCACTGAGTTATTCATTTTTCTTATAATTTCCTTATTTCTCTTAAAAGTGTTGGTTGGCAGCCGCCTAACAATATATTATATGTCATTATGTACATATTGAATTGTTATGAATTGTCGTGTATTATAATGTGTTTTGGTCTATATCTTAAGAACCATTTAACATATTTTCACGAAATAAAGCGCAAACTCGAGTACATGCACTACTCTCATCGCGGTCGCCAACCCGGGTCCCTATGGCTGAAACAAAGTACCTTATTCTCTACCATGTTTGGTACTACTTTATTGTTTTTTTCAAAATAACACATATTTCACTGCACTTCCCTACACTTACACACCACTAGGTTGCTTGCATATGACACCCGAGGATCATATATGTTTATTTTTACGTAACACAAAGAGAAACTACCTAATTATATCAAACATTTATATTTTTCTGAAATGGAAGTGTTATCTTGTCTTTTGCAACGGTTCATTTTGATGCACCCTGTATACATATTTTCGGTGTCAGAACAAAATATGTTGTTTTCATATGCTACACATCAGGATAGGTACGAGAGGCACAATTAGCACAAAAAGCATAAAATAATGAATTTAGTAACATATATTCTACATGAACGACCTTAACCATTATCTTCTCAATGAGATCACATGACGCACACCTTCTGTTAAAAAAAATGACTAGAACTACCACTGAGTTATTCAGTTTTCCTATAATTTACTTATTTGTCTTAAAAATGTTGGCTGGCAACCGCCTAACAATATATTATATGCCATTAAATACATATTGAATTGTTATGAATTGTCGTGTATTATAATGTGTTTTGGTCTATATCTTAAGAACAATTTAACATATTTTCACGAAATAAATCGCAAACTCAAGTACATGCACTACTCTCATCGCGGTCGCCAACGAGGGTCCCTATGGATGAAACAAAGTACCTTATTCTCTACCATGTCTGGTACTACTTTATTGTTTTTTTCAAAATAACACATATTTCACTGCACTTCCCTACACTTACACACCACTAGGTTGCTTGCATATGACACCCGAGGATCATATATGTTTATTTTTACGTAACACAAAGAGAAACTACCTAATTATATCAAACATTTATATTTTTCTGAAATGGAACTGTTATCTTGTCTTTTGCAACGGTTTATTTTGATGCACCCTGTATATATATTTTCGATGTCAGAGCAAAATATGTTGTTTTCATATTCTAGACATCAGGATACGTACGAAAGGCACAAATTAGCACAAAGAGCATAAAATAATGAATTTAGTAACATATATTCTACATTAACGACTTTAACCCTTACATTCTCAATGAGATCACATGACGCACACCTTCTGTAAAAAATTGACTCCAATTACCACTGAGTTATTCATTTTTCCTATAATTTCCTTATTTCTCTTAAAAGTGTTGGTTGGCAACCGCCTAACAATATATTATATGTCATTATGTACATATTGAATTGTTATGAATTGTCGTGTATTATAATCTGTTTTGGTCTATATCTTAAGAACCATTTAACATATTTTCACGAAATAAAGCGCAAACTCGAGTACATGCACTACTCTCATCGCGGTCGCCAACCCGGGTCCCTATGGCTGAAACAAAGTACCTTATTCTCTACCATGTTTGGTACTACTTTATTGTTTTTTTCAAAATAACACATATTTCACTGCACTTCCCTACACTTACACACCACTAGGTTGCTTGCATATGAGACCCGAGGATCACATACGTGTGTTTTTACGTGACACAAAGAGAAACTACGTAATTATATCAAACTTATATATTTTTCTGAAATCGAAGTGTTATCTTGTGTTCTGCAACGGTTCATTTTGATGCACCCTGTATACATATTTTCGGTGTCAGAAGAAAATATGTTGTTTTCATATGCTACACATCAGGATAGGTACGAGAGGCACAATTAGCACAAAAAGCATAAAATAATGAATTTAGTAACATATATTCTACATGAACGACTTTAACCCTTACCTTCTCAATGAGATCACATGACGTACACCTTCTGTAAAAAATTGACTCCAATTACCACTGAGTTATTCATTTTTCCTATAATTTCCTTATTTCTCTTAAAAGTGTTGGTTGGCAACCGCCTAACAATATATTGTATGTCATTATGTACATATTGAATTGTTATGAATTGTCGTGTATTATAATCTGTTTTGGTCTATATCTTAAGAACCATTTAACATATTTTCACGAAATAAAGCGCAAACTCGAGTACATGCACTACTCTCATCGCGGTCGCCAACCGGGGTCCCTATGGATGAAACAAAGTACCTTATTCTCTACCATGTCTGGTACTACTTTATTGTTTTTTTCAAAATAACACATATTTCACTGCACTTCCCTACACTTACACACCACTAGGTTGCTTGCATATGAGACCCGAGGATCACATACGTGTGTTTTTACGTGACACAAAGAGAAACTACGTAATTATATCAAACTTCTATATTTTTCTGAAATGGAAGTGTTATCTTGTCTTTTGCAACGGTTTATTTTGATGCACCCTGTATATATATTTTCGATGTCAGAGCAAAATATGTTGTTTTCATATTCTAGACATCAGGATACGTACGAAAGGCACAAATTAGCACAAAGAGCATAAAATAATGAATTTAGTAACATATATTCTACATTAACGACTTTAACCCTTACATTCTCAATGAGATCACATGACGCACACCTTCTGTAAAAAATTGACTCCAATTACCACTGAGTTATTCATTTTTCCTATAATTTCCTTATTTCTCTTAAAAGTGTTGGTTGGCAACCGCCTAACAATATATTATATGTCATTATGTACATATTGAATTGTTATGAATTGTCGTGTATTATAATGTGTTTTGGTCTATATCTTAAGAACCATTTAACATATTTTCACGAAATAAAGCGCAAACTCGAGTACATGCACTACTCTCATCGCGGTCGCCAACCCGGGTCCCTATGGCTGAAACAAAGTACCTTATTCTCTACCATGTTTGGTACTACTTTATTGTTTTTTTCAAAATAACACATATTTCACTGCACTTCCCTACACTTACACACCACTAGGTTGCTTGCATATGACACCCGAGGATCATATATGTTTATTTTTACGTAACACAAAGAGAAACTACCTAATTATATCAAACATTTATATTTTTCTGAAATGGAAGTGTTATCTTGTCTTTTGCAACGGTTTATTTTGATGCACCCTGTATATATATTTTCGATGTCAGTACAAATTTTGTTGTTTTCATATTCTAGACATCAGGATACGTACGAAAGGCACAAATTAGCACAAAGAGCATAAAATAATGAATTTAGTAACATATATTCTACATTAACGACTTTAACCATTATCTTCTCAATGAGATCACATGACGCACACCTTCTGTTAAAAAAAATGACTCCAATTACCACTGAGTTATTCATTTTTCCTATAATTTCCTTATTTCTCTTAAAAATGTTGGCTGGCAACCGCCTAACAATATATTATATGCCATTAAGTACATATTGAATTGTTATGAGTTGTCGTGTATTATAATCTGTTTTGGTCTATATCTTAAGAACCATTTAACATATTTTCACGAAATAAAGCGCAAATTCGAGTACATACACTACTCTCATAGCAGTCGCCAACCCGGGTCCCTATGGCTGAAACAAAGTAACTTATTCTCTACCATGTTTGGTACTACTTTATTGTTTTTTTCAAAATAACACATATTTCACTGCACTTCCTTACACTGACACACCACTAGGTTGCTTGCATATGAGACCCGAGGATCACATACGTGTGTTTTTACGTGACACAAAGAGAAACTACGTAATTATATCAAACTTCTATATTTTTCTAAAAACGAAGTGTTATCTTGTGTTCTGCAACGGTTCATTTTAATGCACCCTGTATACATAATTTCGATGTCAGAACAAAATATGTTGTTTTCATATGATACACATCAGGATAGGTACGAGAGGCACAATTAGCACAAAAAGCATAAAATAATGTAGTCAGTAACATATATTCTACATGAACGACTTTAACCCTTACCTTCTCAATGAGATCACATGACGTACACCTTCTGTAAAAAATTGACTCCAATTACCACTGAGTTATTCATTTTTCCTATAATTTCCTTATTTCTCTTAAAAGTGTTGGTTGGCAACCGCCTAACAATATATTATATGTCATTATGTACATATTGAATTGTTATGAATTGTCGTGTATTATAATGTGTTTTGGTCTATATCTTAAGAACCATTTAACATATTTTCACGAAATAAAGCGCAAACTCGAGTACATGCACTACTCTCATCGCGGTCGCCAACGCGGGTCCCTATGGATGAAACAAAGTACCTTATTCTCTACCATGTCTGGTACTACCTTATTGTTTTTTTCAAAATAACACATATTTCACTGCACTTCCCTACACTTACACACCACTAGGTTGCTTGCATATGACACCCGAGGATCATATATGTTTATTTTTACGTAACACAAAGAGAAACTACCTAATTATATCAAACATTTATATTTTTCTGAAATGGAAGTGTTATATTGTCTTTTGCAACGGTTTATTTTGATGCACCCTGTATATATATTTTCGATGTCAGAGCAAAATATGTTGTTTTCACATTCTAGACATCAGGATACGTACGAAAGGCACAAATTAGCACAAAGAGCATAAAATAATGTATTTAGTAACATATATTCTACATTAACAACTTTAACCCTTACATTGTCAATGAGATCACATGACGCACACCTTTTGTAAAAAATTGACTCCAATTACCACTGAGTTATTCATTTTTCCTATAATTTCCTTATTTCTCTTAAAAATGTTGGTTGGCAACCGCCTAACAATATATTATATGTCATTATGTACATATTGAATTGTTATGAATTGTCGTGTATTATAATGTGTTTTGGTCTATATCTTAAGAACCATTTAACATATTTTCACGAAATAAAGCGCAAACTCGAGTACATGCACTACTCTCATCGCGGTCGCCAATCCGGGTCCCTATGGCTGAAACAAAGTACCTTATTCTCTACCAGGTTTGGTACTACTTTATTGTTCTTTTCAAAATAACGCATATTTCACAGCACTTCCTTACACTGACACACCACTAGGTTGCTTGCATATGAGACCCGAGGATCACATACGTGTGTTTTTACGTGACACAAAGAGAAACTACGTAATTATATCAAACTTCTATATTTTTCTGAAATCGAAGTGTTATCTTGTGTTCTGCAACGGTTCATTTTGATGCACCCTGTATACATATTTTCGGTGTCAGAACAAAATATGTTGTTTTCATATGCTACACATCAGGATAGGTACGAGAGGCACAATTAGCACAAAAAGCATAAAATAATGTAGTCAGTAACATATATTCTACATGAACGACTTTAACCCTTACCTTCTCAATGAGATCACATGACGCACACCTTCTGTAAAAAATTGACTCCAATTACCACTGAGTTATTCATTTTTCCTATAATTTCCTTATTTCTCTTAAAAGTGTTGGTTGGCAACCGCCTAACAATATATTATATGTCATTATGTACATATTGAATTGTTATGAATTGTCGTGTATTATAATCTGTTTTGGTCTATATCTTAAGAACCATTTAACATATTTTCACGAAATAAAGCGCAAACTCGAGTACATGCACTACTCTCATCGCGGTCGCCAACCCCGGTCCCTATGGCTGAAACAAAGTACCTTATTCTCTACCATGTTTGGTACTACTTTATGGTTTTTTTCAAAATAACGCATATTTCACAGCACTTCCTTACACTGACACACCACTAGGTTGCTTGCATATGAGACCCGAGGATCACATACGTGTGTTTTTACGTGACACAAAGAGAAACTACGTAATTATATCAAACTTCTATATTTTTCTGAAATCGAAGTGTTATCTTGTCTTTGCAACGGTTCATTTTGATGCACCCTGTATACATATTTTCGATGTCAGAACAAAATATATTGTTTTCATATGCTACACATCAGGATAGGTACGAGAGCCACAATTAGCACAAAAAGCATAAAATAATGTAGTCAGTAACATATATTCTACATGAACGACTTTAACCCTTACCTTCTCAATGAGATCACATGACGCACACCTTCTGTAAAAAATTGATTCCAATTACCACTGAGTTATTCATTTTTCCTATAATTTCCTTTTTTATCTTAAAAATGTTGGCTGGCAACCGCCTAACAATATATTATATGCTATTAAGTACATATTGAATTGTTATGAATTGTCGTGTATTATAATCTGTTTTGGTCTATATCTTAAGAACCATTTAACATATTTTCACGAAATAAAGCGCAAACTCGAGTACATGCACTACTCTCATCGCGGTCGCCAACATCGGTCCCTATGGCTGAAACAAAGTACCTTATTCTCTACCATGTTTGGTACTACTTTATTGTTTTTTTCAAAATAACGCATATTTCACAGCACTTCCTTACACTGACACACCACTAGGTTGCTTGCATATGAGACCCGAGGATCACATACGTGTGTTTTTACGTGACACAAAGAGAAACTACGTAATTATATCAAACTTCAATATTTTTCTGAAATCGAAGTGTTATCTTGTCTTCTGCAACGGTTCATTTTGATGCACCCTGTATACATATTTTCGATGTCAGAACAAAATATATTGTTTTCATATGCTACACATCAGGATAGGTACGAGAGGCACAATTAGCACAAAAAGCATAAAATAATGTAGTCAGTAAAATATATTCTACATGAACGACTTTAACCTTTACCTTCTCAATGAGATCACATGACGCACACCTTCTGTAAAAAATTGACTCCAATTACCACTGAGTTATTCATTTTTCCTATAATTTCCTTATTTCTCTTAAAAGTGTTGGTTGGCAACCGCCTAACAATATATTATATGTCATTATGTACATATTGAATTGTTATGAATTGTCGTGTATTATAATGTGTTTTGGTCTATATCTTAAGAACCATTTAACATATTTTCACGAAATAAAGCGCAAATTCGAGTACATGCACTACTCTCATCGCGGTCGACAACCCGGGTCCCTATGGCTGAAACAAAGTACCTTATTCTCTACCATGTCTGGTACTACTTTATTGTTTTTTTCAAAATAACACATATTTCACTGCACTTCCCTACACTTACACACCACTAGGTTGCTTGCATATGACACCCGAGGATCATATATGTTTATTTTTACGTAACACAAAGAGAAACTACCTAATTATATCAAACATTTATATTTTTCTGAAATGGAAGTGTTATCTTGTCTTTTGCAACTGTTTATTTTGATGCACCCTGTATATATATTTTCGATGTCAGTACAAATTTTGTTGTTTTCATATTCTATACATCAGGATAGGTACGAAAGGCAGAAATTAGCAGAAAAATCATAAAATAATAAAGTTAGTAACATATATTCTACATGAACGACTTTAACCATTATCTTCTCAATGAGATCATATGACGCACACCTTCTGTTAAAAAAAATGACTCCAATTACCACTGAGTTATTCATTTTTCCTTTAATTTCCTTATTTCTCTTAAAAGTGTTGGTTGGCAACCGCCTAACAATATATTATATGTCATTATGTACATATTGAATTGTTATGAATTGTCGTGTATTATAATCTGTTTTGGTCTATATCTTAAGAACCATTTAACATATTTTCACGAAATAAAGCGCAAACTCGAGTACATGCACTACTCTCATCGCGGTCGCCAACCCCGGTCCCTATGGCTGAAACAAAGTACCTTATTCTCTACCATGTTTGGTACTACTTTATTGTTTTTTTCAAAATAACGCATATTTCACAGCACTTCCTTACACTGACACACCACTAGGTTGCTTGCATATGAGACCCGAGGATCACATACGTGTGTTTTTACGTGACACAAAGAGAAACTACGTAATTATATCAAACTTCTATATTTTTCTGAAATCGAAGTGTTATCTTGTCTTTGCAACGGTTCATTTTGATGCACCCTGTATACATATTTTCGATGTCAGAGCAAAATATGTTGTTTTCATATGCTACACATCAGGATAGGTACGAGAGGCACAATTAGCACAAAAAGCATAAAATAATGTAGTCAGTAACATATATTCTACATGAACGACTTTAACCCTTACCTTCTCAATGAGATCACATGACGCACACCTTCTGTAAAAAATTGACTCCAATTACCACTGAGTTATTCATTTTTCCTATAATTTCCTTTTTTATCTTAAATATGTTGGCTGCCAACCGCCTAACAGTATATTATATGCTATTAAGTACATATTGAATTGTTATGAATTGTCGTGTATTATAATCTGTTTTGGTCTATATCTTAAGAACCATTTAACATATTTTCACGAAATAAAGCGCAAACTCGATTACATGCACTACTCTCATCGCGGTCGCCAACCCGGTCCCTATGGCTGAAACAAAGTACCTTATTCTCTACAATGTTTGGTACTACTTTATTGTTTTTTTTTCAAAATAACGCATATTTCACAGCACTTCCTTACACTGACACACCACTAGGTTGCTTGCATATGAGACCCGAGGATCACATACGTGTGTTTTTACGTGACACAAAGAGAAACTACGTAATTATATCAAACTTCTATATTTTTCTGAAATCGAAGTGTTATCTTGTGTTCTGCAACGGTTCACTTTGATGCACCCTGTATAAATATTTTCGGTGTCAGAACAAAATATGTTGTTTTCATATGCTACACATCAGGATAGGTACGAGAGGCACAATTAGCACAAAAAGCATAAAATAATGTAGTCAGTAACATATATTCTACATGAACGACTTTAACCTTTACCTTCTCAATGAGATCACATGACCCACACCTTCTGTAAAAAATTGACTCCAATTACCACTGAGTTATTCATTTTTCCTATAATTTCCTTATTTCTCTTAAAAGTGTTGGTTGGCAACCGCCTAACAATATATTATATGTCATTATGTACATATTGAATTGTTATGAATTGTCGTGTATTATAATGTGTTTTGGTCTATATCTTAAGAACCATTTAACATATTTTCACGAAATAAAGCGCAAACTCAAGTACATGCACTACTCTCATCGCGGTCGCCAACGCGGGTCCCTATGGATGAAACAAAGTACCTTATTCTCTACCATGTCTGGTACTACTTTATTGTTTTTTTCAAAATAACACATATTTCACTGCACTTCCCTACACTTACACACCACTAGGTTGCTTGCATATGACACCCGAGGATCATATATGTTTATTTTTACGTAACACAAAGAGAAACTACCTAATTATATCAAACATTTATATTTTTCTGAAATGGAAGTGTTATCTTGTCTTTTGCAACGGTTTATTTTGATGCACCCTGTATATATATTTTCGATGTCAGTACAAATTTTGTTGTTTTCATATTCTATACATCAGGATAGGTACGAAAGGCAGAAATTAGCAGAAAAATCATAAAATAATAAAGTTAGTAACATATATTCTACATGAACGACTTTAACCATTATCTTCTCAATGAGATCACATGACGCACACCTTCTGTTAAAAAAAATGACTCCAATTACCACTGAGTTATTCATTTTTCCTATAATTTACTTATTTGTCTTAAAAATGTTGGCTGGCAACCGCCTAACAATATATTATATGCCATTAAGTACATATTGAATTGTTATGAGTTGTCGTGTATTATAATCTGTTTTGGTCTATATCTTAAGAACCATTTAACATATTTTCACGAAATAAAGCGCAAATTCGAGTAAATACACTACTCTCATAGCAGTCGCCAACCCGGGTCCCTATGGCTGAAACAAAGTACCTTATTCTCTACCATGTTTGGTACTACTTTATTGTTTTTTTCAAAATAACACATATTTCACTGCACTTCCCTACACTTACACACCACTAGGTTGCTTGCATATGACACCCGAGGATCATATATGTTTATTTTTACGTAACACAAAGAGAAACTACCTAATTATATCAAACATTTATATTTTTCTGAAATGGAAGTGTTATATTGTCTTTTGCAACGGTTTATTTTGATGCACCCTGTATATATATTTTCGATGTCAGAGCAAAATATGTTGTTTTCACATTCTAGACATCAGCATACGTACGAAAGGCACAAATTAGCACAAAGAGCATAAAATAATGTATTTAGTAACATATATTCTACATTAACGACTTTAACCCTTACATTCTCAATGAGATCATATGACGCACACCTTTTGTAAAAAATTGACTCCAATTACCACTGAGTTATTCATTTTTCCTATAATTTCCTTATTTCTCTTAAAAATGTTGGTTGGCAACCGCCTAACAATATATTATATGTCATTATGTACATATTGAATTGTTATGAATTGTCGTGTATTATAATCTGTTTTGGTCTATATCTTAAGAACCATTTAACATATTTTCACGAAATAAAGCGCAAACTCGAGTACATGCACTACTCTCATCGCGGTCGCCAACCCCGGTCCCTATGGCTGAAACAAAGTACCTTATTCTCTACCATGTTTGGTACTACTTTATTGTTTTTTTCAAAATAACGCATATTTCACAGCACTTCCTTACACTGACACACCACTAGGTTGCTTGCATATGAGACCCGAGGATCACATACGTGTGTTTTTACGTGACACAAAGAGAAACTACGTAATTATATCAAACTTCAATATTTTTCTGAAATCGAAGTGTTATCTTGTCTTCTGCAACGGTTCATTTTGATGCACCCTGTATACATATTTTCGATGTCAGAACAAAATATATTGTTTTCATATGCTACACATCAGGATAGGTACGAGAGGCACAATTAGCACAAAAAGCATAAAATAATGTAGTCAGTAACATATATTCTACATGAACGACTTTAACCCTTACCTTCTCAATGAGATCACATGACGCACACCTTCTGTAAAAAATTGACTCCAATTACCACTGAGTTATTCATTTTTCCTATAATTTCCTTTTTTATCTTAAATATGTTGGCTGCCAACCGCCTAACAGTATATTATATGCTATTAAGTACATATTGAATTGTTATGAATAGTCGTGTATTATAATGTGTTTTGGTCTATATCTTAAGAACCATTTAACATATTTTCACGAAATAAAGCGCAAACTCGAGTACATGCACTACTCTCATCGCGGTCGCCAACCCGGGTCCCTATGGCTGAAACGAAGTACCTTATTCTCTACCATGTTTGGTACTACTTTATTGTTTTTTTCAAAATAACGCATATTTCACAGCACTTCCTTACACTGACACACCACTAGGTTGCTTGCATATGAGACCCGAGGATCACATACGTGTGTTTTTACGTGACACAAAGAGAAACTACGTAATTATATCAAACTTCAATATTTTTCTGAAATCGAAGTGTTATCTTGTCTTCTGCAACGGTTCATTTTGATGCACCCTGTATACATATTTTCGATGTCAGAACAAAATATATTGTTTTCATATGCTACACATCAGGATAGGTACGAGAGGCACAATTAGCACAAAAAGCATAAAATAATGTAGTCAGTAAAATATATTCTACATGAACGACTTTAACCTTTACCTTCTCAATGAGATCACATGACGCACACCTTCTGTAAAAAATTGACTCCAATTACCACTGAGTTATTCATTTTTCTTATAATTTCCTTATTTCTCTTAAAAGTGTTGGTTGGCAACCGCCTAACAATATATTATATGTCATTATGTACATATTGAATTGTTATGAATTGTCGTGTATTATAATGTGTTTTGGTCTATATCTTAAGAACCATTTAAAATATTTTCACGAAATAAAGCGCAAACTCGAGTACATGCACTACTCTCATCGCGGTCGCCAACCCGGGTCCCTATGGCTGAAACAAAGTACCTTATTCTCTACCATGTCTGGTACTACTTTATTGTTTTTTTCAAAATAACACATATTTCACTGCATTTCCCTACACTTACACACCACTAGGTTGCTTGCATATGACACCCGAGGATCATATATGTTTATTTTTACGTAACACAAAGAGAAACTACCTAATTATATCAAACATTTATATTTTTCTGAAATGGAAGTGTTATCTTGTCTTTTGCAACTGTTTATTTTGATGCACCCTGTATATATATTTTCGATGTCAGTACAAATTTTGTTGTTTTCATATTCTATACATCAGGATAGGTACGAAAGGCAGAAATTAGCAGAAAAATCATAAAATAATAAAGTTAGTAACATATATTCTACATGAACGACTTTAACCATTATCTTCTCAATGAGATCATATGACGCACACCTTCTGTTAAAAAAAATGACTCCAATTACCACTGAGTTATTCATTTTTCCTTTAATTTCCTTATTTCTCTTAAAAGTGTTGGTTGGCAACCGCCTAACAATATATTATATGTCATTATGTACATATTGAATTGTTATGAATTGTCGTGTATTATAATCTGTTTTGGTCTATATCTTAAGAACCATTTAACATATTTTCACGAAATAAAGCGCAAACTCGAGTACATGCACTACTCTCATCGCGGTCGCCAACCCCGGTCCCTATGGCTGAAACAAAGTACCTTATTCTCTACCATGTTTGGTACTACTTTATTGTTTTTTTCAAAATAACGCATATTTCACAGCACTTCCTTACACTGACACACCACTAGGTTGCTTGCATATGAGACCCGAGGATCACATACGTGTGTTTTTACGTGACACAAAGAGAAACTACGTAATTATATCAAACTTCTATATTTTTCTGAAATTGAAGTGTTATCTTGTCTTTGCAACGGTTCATTTTGATGCACCCTGTATACATATTTTCGATGTCAGAACAAAATATATTGTTTTCATATGCTACACATCAGGATAGGTACGAGAGGCACAATTAGCACAAAAAGCATAAAATAATGTAGTCAGTAACATATATTCTACATGAACGACTTTAACCCTTACCTTCTCAATGAGATCACATGACGCACACCTTCTGTAAAAAATTGACTCCAATTACCACTGAGTTATTCATTTTTCCTATAATTTCCTTTTTTATCTTAAATATGTTGGCTGCCAACCGCCTAACAATATATTATATGTCATTATGTACATATTGAATTGTTATGAATTGTCGTGTATTATAATCTGTTTTGGTCTATATCTTAAGAACCATTTAACATATTTTCACGAAATAAAGCGCAAACTCGAGTACATGCACTACTCTCATCGCGGTCGCCAACCCAGGTCCCTATGGCTGAAACAAAGTACCATATTCTCTACCATGTTTGGTACTACTTTATTGTTTTTTTCAAAATAACACATATTTCACTGCACTTCCCTACACTGACACACCACTAGGTTGCTTGCATATGAGACCCGAGGATCACATACGTGTGTTTTTACGTGACACAAAGAGAAACTACGTAATTATATCAAACTTCTATATTTTTCTGAAATCGAAGTGTTATCTTGTGTTCCGCAACGGTTCATTTTGATGCACCCTGTATACATATTTTCGGTGTCAGAACAAAATATGTTGTTTTCATATGCTACACATCAGGATAGGTACGAGAGGCACAATTAGCACAAAAAGCATAAAATAATGTAGTCAGTAACATATATTCTACATGAACGACTTTAACCTTTACCTTCTCAATGAGATCACATGACGCACACCTTCTGTAAAAAATTGACTCCAATTACCACTGAGTTATTCATTTTTCCTATAATTTCCTTATTTCTCTTAAAAGTGTTGGTTGGCAACCGCCTAACAATATATTATATGTCATTATGTACATATTGAATTGTTATGAATTGTCGTGTATTATAACGTGTTTTGGTCTATATCTTAAGAACCATTTAACATATTTTCACGAAATAAAGCGCAAACTCGAGTACATGCACTACTCTCATCGCGGTCGCCAACGCGGGTCCCTATGGATGAAACAAAGTACCTTATTCTCTACCATGTCTGGTACTACTTTATTGTTTTTTTCAAAATAACACATATTTCACTGCACTTCCCTACACTTACACACCACTAGGTTGCTTGCATATGACACCCGAGGATCATATATGTTTATTTTTACGTAACACAAAGAGAAACTACCTAATTATATCAAACATTTATATTTTTCTGAAATGGAAGTGTTATATTGTCTTTTGCAGCGGTTTATTTTGATGCACCCTGTATATATATTTTCGATGTCAGAGCAAAATATGTTGTTTTCATATTCTAGACATCAGGATACGTACGAAAGGCACAAATTAGCACAAAGAGCATAAAATAATGTATTTAGTAACATATATTCTACATTAACGACTTTAACCCTTACATTCTCAATGAGATCACATGACGCACACCTTCTGTAAAAAATTGACTCCAATTACCACTGAGTTATTCATTTTTCCTATAATTTCCTTATTTCTCTTAAAAATGTTGGTTGGCAACCGCCTAACAATATATTATATGTCATTATGTACATATTGAATTGTTATGAATTGTCGTGTATTATAATCTGTTTTGGTCTATATCTTAAGAACCATTTAACATATTTTCACGAAATAAAGCGCAAACTCGAGTACATGCACTACTCTCATCGCGGTCGCCAACCCCGGTCCCTATGGCTGAAACAAAGTACCTTATTCTCTACCATGTTTGGTACTACTTTATTGTTTTTTTCAAAATAACGCATATTTCACAGCACTTCCTTACACTGACACACCACTAGGTTGCTTGCATATGAGACCCGAGGATCACATACGTGTGTTTTTACGTGACACAAAGAGAAACTACGTAATTATATCAAACTTCTATATTTTTCTGAAATCGAAGTGTTATCTTGTCTTTGCAACGGTTCATTTTGATGCACCCTGTATACATATTTTCGATGTCAGAACAAAATATATTGTTTTCATATGCTACACATCAGGATAGGTACGAGAGGCACAATTAGCACAAAAAGCATAAAATAATGTAGTCAGTAACATATATTCTACATGAACGACTTTAACCCTTACCTTCTCAATGAGATCACATGACGCACACCTTCTGTAAAAAATTGACTCCAATTACCACTGAGTTATTCATTTTTTTTATAATTTCCTTTTTTATCTTAAAAATGTTGGCTGGCAACCGCCTAACAGTATATTATATGCTATTAAGTACATATTGAATTGTTATGAATTGTCGTGTATTATAATGTGTTTTGGTCTATATCTTAAGAACCATTTAACATATTTTCACGAAATAAAGCGCAAACTCAAGTACATGCACTACTCTCATCGCGGTCGCCAACGCGGGTCCCTATGGATGAAACAAAGTACCTTATTCTCTACCATGTCTGGTACTACTTTATTGTTTTTTTCAAAATAACACATATTTCACTGCACTTCCCTACACTTACACACCACTAGGTTGCTTGCATATGACACCCGAGGATCATATATGTTTATTTTTACGTAACACAAAGAGAAACTACCTAATTATATCAAACATTTATATTTTTCTGAAATGGAAGTGTTATCTTGTCTTTTGCAACGGTTTATTTTGATGCACCCTGTATATATATTTTCGATGTCAGTACAAATTTTGTTGTTTTCATATTCTATACATCAGGATAGGTACGAAAGGCAGAAATTAGCAGAAAAATCATAAAATAATAAAGTTAGTAACATATATTCTACATGAACGACTTTAACCATTATCTTCTCAATGAGATCACATGACGTACACCTTCTGTAAAAAATTGACTCCAATTACCACTGAGTTATTCATTTTTCCTATAATTTCCTTATTTCTCTTAAAAGTGTTGGTTGGCAACCGCCTAACAATATATTGTATGTCATTATGTACATATTGAATTGTTATGAATTGTCGTGTATTATAATGTGTTTTGGTCTATATCTTAAGAACCATTTAACATATTTTCACGAAATAAAGCGCAAACTCGAGTACATGCACTACTCTCATCGCGGTCGCCAACGCGGGTCCCTATGGATGAAACAAAGTACCTTATTCTCTACCATGTCTGGTACTACCTTATTGTTTTTTTCAAAATAACACATATTTCACTGCACTTCCCTACACTTACACACCACTAGGTTGCTTGCATATGACACCCGAGGATCATATATGTTTATTTTTACGTAACACAAAGAGAAACTACCTAATTATATCAAACATTTATATTTTTCTGAAATGGAAGTGTTATATTGTCTTTTGCAACGGTTTATTTTGATGCACCCTGTATATATATTTTCGATGTCAGAGCAAAATATGTTGTTTTCACATTCTAGACATCAGGATACGTACGAAAGGCACAAATTAGCACAAAGAGCATAAAATAATGTATTTAGTAACATATATTCTACATTAACAACTTTAACCCTTACATTCTCAATGAGATCACATGACGCACACCTTTTGTAAAAAATTGACTCCAATTACCACTGAGTTATTCATTTTTCCTATAATTTCCTTATTTCTCTTAAAAATGTTGGTTGGCAACCGCCTAACAATATATTATATGTCATTATGTACATATTGAATTGTTATGAATTGTCGTGTATTATAATGTGTTTTGGTCTATATCTTAAGAACCATTTAACATATTTTCACGAAATAAAGCGCAAACTCGAGTACATGCACTACTCTCATCGCGGTCGCCAACCCCGGTCCCTATGGCTGAAACAAAGTACCTTATTCTCTACCATGTTTGGTACTACTTTATTGTTTTTTTCAAAATAACGCATATTTCACAGCACTTCCTTACACTGACACACCACTAGGTTGCTTGCATATGAGACCCGAGGATCACATACGTGTGTTTTTACGTGACACAAATAGAAACTACGTAATTATATCAAACTTCTATATTTTTCTGAAATCGAAGTGTTATCTTGTCTTTGCAACGGTTCATTTTGATGCACCCTGTATACATATTTTCGATGTCAGAACAAAATATATTGTTTTCATATGCTACACATCAGGATAGGTACGAGAGCCACAATTAGCACAAAAAGCATAAAATAATGTAGTCAGTAACATATATTCTACATGAACGACTTTAACCCTTACCTTCTCAATGAGATCACATGACGCACACCTTCTGTAAAAAAATTGACTCCAATTACCACTGAGTTATTCATTTTTCCTATAATTTCCTTTTTTATCTTAAAAATGTTGGCTGGCAACCGCCTAACAGTATATTATATGCCATTAAGTACATATTGAATTGCTATGAATTGTCGTGTATTATAATCTGTTTTGGTCTATATCTTAAGAACCATTTAACATATTTTCACGAAATAAAGCGCAAACTCGAGTACATGCACTACTCTCATAGCGGTCGCCAACCCGGGTCCCTATGGCTGAAACAAAGTACCTTATTCTCTACCATGTTTGGTACTACTTTATTGTTTTTTTCAAAATAACACATATTTCACTGCACTTCCTTACACTGACACACCACTAGGTTGCTTGCATATGAGACCCGAGGATCACATACGTGTGTTTTTACGTGACACAAAGAGAAACTACGTAATTATATCAAACTTCTATATTTTTCTAAAAACGAAGTGTTATCTTGTGTTCTGCAACGGTTCATTTTGATGCACCCTGTATACATAATTTCGATGTCAGAACAAAATATGTTGTTTTCATATGCTACACATCAGGATAGGTACGAGAGGCACAATTAGCACAAAAAGCATAAAATAATGTAGTCAGTAACATATATTCTACATGAACGACTTTAACCCTTACCTTCTCAATGAGATCACATGACGTACGCCTTCTGTAAAAAATTGACTCCAATTACCACTGAGTTATTCATTTTTCCTATAATTTCCTTATTTCTCTTAAAAGTGTTGGTTGGCAACCGCCTAACAATATATTGTATGTCATTATGTACATATTGAATTGTTATGAATTGTCGTGTATTATAATGTGTTTTGGTCTATATCTTAAGAACCATTTAACATATTTTCACGAAATAAAGCGCAAACTCGAGTACATGCACTACTCTCATCGCGGTCGCCAACCCGGGTCCCTATGGATGAAACAAAGTACCTTATTCTCTACCATGTCTGGTACTACTTTATTGTTTTTTTCAAAATAACACATATTTCACTGCACTTCCCTACACTTACGCACCACTAGGTTGCTTGCATATGACACCCGAGGATCATATATGTTTATTTTTACGTAACACAAAGAGAAACTACCTAATTATATCAAACATTTATATTTTTCTGAAATGGAAGTGTTATCTTGTCTTTTGCAATGGTTTATTTTGATGCACCCTGTTTATATATTTTCGATGTCAGAGCAAAATATGTTGTTTTCATATTCTAGACATCAGGATACGTACGAAAGGCACAAATTAGCACAAAGAGCAAAAAATAATGAATTTAGTAACATATATTCTACATTAACGACTTTAACCCTTACATTCTCAATGAGATCACATGACGCACACCTTCTGTAAAAAATTACTCCAATTACCACTGAGTTATTCATTTTTCCTATAATTTCCTTATTTCTCTTAAAAATGTTGGTTGGCAACCGCCTAACAATATATTATATGTCATTATGTACATATTGAATTGTTATGAATTGTCGTGTATTATAATGTGTTTTGGTCTATATCTTAAGAACCATTTAACATATTTTCACGAAATAAAGCGCAAACTCGAGTACATGCACTACTCTCATCGCGGTCGCCAATCCGGGTCCCTATGGCTGAAACAAAGTACCTTATTCTCTACCAGGTTTGGTACTACTTTATTGTTCTTTTCAAAATAACGCATATTTCACAGCACTTCCTTACACTGACACACCACTAGGTTGCTTGCATATGAGACCCGAGGATCACATACGTGTGTTTTTACGTGACACAAAGAGAAACTACGTAATTATATCAAACTTCTATATTTTTCTGAAATCGAAGTGTTATCTTGTGTTCTGCAACGGTTCATTTTGATGCAACCTGTATACATATTTTCGGTGTCAGAACAAAATATGTTGTTTTCATATGCTACACATCAGGATAGGTACGAGAGGCACAATTAGCACAAAAAGCATAAAATAATGTAGTCAGTAACATATATTCTACATGAACGACTTTAACCCTTACCTTCTCAATGAGATCACATGACGCACACCTTCTGTAAAAAATTGACTCCAATTACCACTGAGTTATTCATTTTTCCTATAATTTCCTTATTTCTCTTAAAAGTGTTGGTTGGCAACCGCCTAACAATATATTATATGTGATTATGTACATATTGAATTGTTATGAATTGTCGTGTATTATAATGTGTTTTGGTCTATATCTTAAGAACCATTTAACATATTTTCACGAAATAAAGGGCAAACTCGAGTACATGCACAACTCTCATCGCGGTCGCCAACCCGGGTCCCTATGGATGAAACAAAGTACCTTATTCTCTACCATGTCTGGTACTACTTTATTGTTTTTTTCAAAATAACACATATTTCACTGCACTTCCCTACACTTACACACCACTAGGTTGCTTGCATATGACACCCGAGGATCATATATGTTTATTTTTACGTAACACAAAGAGAAACTACCTAATTATATCAAACATTTATATTTTTCTGAAATGGAAGTGTTATCTTGTCTTTTGCAACGGTTTATTTTGATGCACCCTGTATACATATTTTCGGTGTCAGAACAAAATATGTTGTTTTCATATGCTACACATCAGGATAGGTACGAGAGGCACAATTAGCACAAAAAGCATAAAATAATATAGTCAGTAACATATATTCTACATGAACGACTTTAACCCTTACCTTCTCAATGAGATCACATGACGCACACCTTCTGTAAAAAATTGACTCCAATTACCACTGAGTTATTCATTTTTCCTATAATTTCCTTATTTCTCTTAAAAATGTTGGTTGGCAACCGCCTAACAATATATTATATGTCATTATGTACATATTGAATTGTTATGAATTGTCGTGTATTATAATGTGTTTTGGTCTATATCTTAAGAACCATTTAACATATTTTCACGAAATAAAGCGCAAACTCGAGTACATGCACTACTCTCATCGCGGTCGCCAATCCGGCTCCCTATGGCTGAAACATAGTACCTTATTCTCTACCAGGTTTGGTATTACTTTATTGTTCTTTTCAAAATAACGCATATTTCACAGCACTTCCTTACACTGACACACCACTAGGTTGCTTGCATATGAGACCCGAGGATCACATACGTGTGTTTTTACGTGACACAAAGAGAAACTACGTAATTATATCAAACTTCTATATTTTTCTGAAATCGAAGTGTTATCTTGTGTTCTGCAACGGTTCATTTTGATGCACCCTGTATACATATTTTCGGTGTCAGAACAAAATATGTTGTTTTCATATGCTACACATCAGGATAGGTACGAGAGGCACAATTAGCACAAAAAGCATAAAATAATGTAGTCAGTAACATATATTCTACATGAACGACTTTAACCCTTACCTTCTCAATGAGATCACATGACGCACACCTTCTGTAAAAAATTGACTCCAATTACCACTGAGTTATTCATTTTTCCTATAATTTCCTTATTTCTCTTAAAAGTGTTGGTTGGCAACCGCCTAACAATATATTATATGTCATTATGTACATATTGAATTGTTATGAATTGTCGTGTATTATAATGTGTTTTGGTCTATATCTTAAGAACCATTTAACATATTTTCACGAAATAAAGCGCAAACTCGAGTACATGCACTACTCTCATCGCGGTCGCCAACCCGGGTCCCTATGGATGAAACAAAGTACCTTATTCTCTACCATGTTTGGTACTACTTTATTGTTTTTTTCAAAATAACACATATTTCACTGCACTTCCCTACACTTACACACCACTAGGTTGCTTGCATATGACACCCGATGATCATATATGTTTATTTTTACGTAACACAAAGAGAAACTACCTAATTATATCAAACATTTATATTTTTCTGAAATGGAAGTGTTATCTTGTCTTTTGCAACGGTTTATTTTGATGCACCCTGTATATATATTTTCGATGTCAGTACAAATTTTGTTGTTTTCATATTCTATACATCAGGATAGGTACGAAAGGCAGAAATTAGCAGAAAAATCATAAAATAATAAAGTTAGTAACATATATTCTACATGAACGACTTTAACCATTATCTTCTCAATGAGATCACATGACGCACACCTTCTGTTAAAAAAAATGACTCCAATTACCACTGAGTTATTCATTTTTCCTATAATTTACTTATTTGTCTTAAAAATGTTGGCTGGCAACCGCCTAACAATATATTATATGCCATTAAGTACATATTGAATTGTTATGAGTTGTCGTGTATTATAATCTGTTTTGGTCTATATCTTAAGAACCATTTAACATATTTTCACGAAATAAAGCGCAAATTCGAGTACATACACTACTCTCATAGCAGTCGCCAACCCGGGTCCCTATGGCTGAAACAAAGTACCTTATTCTCTACCATGTTTGGTACTACTTTATTGTTTTTTTCAAAATAACACATATTTCACTGCACTTCCTTACACTGACACACCACTAGGTTGCTTGCATATGAGACCCGAGGATCACATACGTGTGTTTTTACGTGACACAAAGAGAAACTACGTAATTATATCAAACTTCTATATTTTTCTGAAATCGAAGTGTTATCTTGTCTTTGCAACGGTTCATTTTGATGCACCCTGTATACATATTTTCGATGTCAGAACAAAATATATTGTTTTCATATGCTACACATCAGGATAGGTACGAGAGGCACAATTAGCACAAAAAGCATAAAATAATGTAGTCAGTAACATATATTCTACATGAACGACTTTAACCCTTACCTTCTCAATGAGATCACATGACGCACACCTTCTGTAAAAAATTGACTCCAATTACCACTGAGTTATTCATTTTTTTTATAATTTCCTTTTTTATCTTAAAAATGTTGGCTGGCAACCGCCTAACAGTATATTATATGCTATTAAGTACATATTGAATTGTTATGAATTGTCGTGTATTATAATCTGTTTTGGTCTATATCTTAAGAACCATTTAACATATTTTCACGAAATAAAGCGCAAACTCGATTACATGCACTACTCTCATCGCGGTCGCCAACCCGGGTCCCTATGGCTGAAACAAAGTACCTTATTCTCTACCATGTTTGGTACTACTTTATTGTTTTTTTCAAAATAACGCATATTTCACAGCACTTCCTTACACTGACACACCACTAGGTTGCTTGCATATGAGACCCGAGGATCACATACGTGTGTTTTTACGTGACACAAAGAGAAACTACGTAATTATATCAAACTTCTATATTTTTCTGAAATCGAAGTGTTATCTTGTGTTCTGCAACGGTTCACTTTGATGCACCCTGTATACATATTTTCGGTGTCAGAACAAAATATGTTGTTTTCATATGCTACACATCAGGATAGGTACGAGAGGCACAATTAGCACAAAAAGCATAAAATAATGTAGTCAGTAACATATATTCTACATGAACGACTTTAACCTTTACCTTCTCAATGAGATCACATGACCCACACCTTCTGTAAAAAATTGACTCCAATTACCACTGAGTTATTCATTTTTCCTATAATTTCCTTATTTCTCTTAAAAGTGTTGGTTGGCAACCGCCTAACAATATATTATATGTCATTATGTACATATTGAATTGTTATGAATTGTCGTGTATTATAATGTGTTTTGGTCTATATCTTAAGAACCATTTAACATATTTTGACGAAATAAAGCGCAAACTCAAGTACATGCACTACTCTCATCGCGGTCGCCAACGCGGGTCCCTATGGATGAAACAAAGTACCTTATTCTCTACCATGTCTGGTACTACTTTATTGTTTTTTTCAAAATAACACATATTTCACTGCACTTCCCTACACTTACACACCACTAGGTTGCTTGCATATGACACCCGAGGATCATATATGTTTATTTTTACGTAACACAAAGAGAAACTACCTAATTATATCAAACATTTATATTTTTCTGAAATGGAAGTGTTATCTTGTCTTTTGCAACGGTTTATTTTGATGCACCCTGTATATATATTTTCGATGTCAGTACAAATTTTGTTGTTTTCATATTCTATACATCAGGATAGGTACGAAAGGCAGAAATTAGCAGAAAAATCATAAAATAATAAAGTTAGTAACATATATTCTACATGAACGACTTTAACCATTATCTTCTCAATGAGATCACATGACGCACACCTTCTGTTAAAAAAAATGACTCCAATTACCACTGAGTTATTCATTTTTTCTATAATTTACTTATTTGTCTTAAAAATGTTGGCTGGCAACCGCCTAACAATATATTATATGCCATTAAGTACATATTGAATTGTTATGAGTTGTCGTGTATTATAATCTGTTTTGGTCTATATCTTAAGAACCATTTAACATATTTTCACGAAATAAAGCGCAAACTCGAGTACATGCACTACTCTCATCGCGGTCGCCAACCCGGGTCCCTATGGCTGAAACAAAGTACCTTATTCTCTACCATGTCTGGTACTACTTTATGGTTTTTTTCAAAATAACACATATTTCACTGCACTTCCCTACACTTACACACCACTAGGTTGCTTGCATATGACACCCGAGGATCATATATGTTTATTTTTACGTAACACAAAGAGAAACTACCTAATTATATCAAACATTTATATTTTTCTGAAATGGAAGTGTTATCTTGTCTTTTGCAACTGTTTATTTTGATGCACCCTGTATATATATTTTCGATGTCAGTACAAATTTTGTTGTTTTCATATTCTATACATCAGGATAGGTACGAAAGGCAGAAATTAGCAGAAAAATCATAAAATAATAAAGTTAGTAACATATATTCTACATGAACGACTTTAACCATTATCTTCTCAATGAGATCATATGACGCACACCTTCTGTTAAAAAAAATGACTCCAATTACCACTGAGTTATTCATTTTTCCTTTAATTTCCTTATTTCTCTTAAAAGTGTTGGTTGGCAACTGCCTAACAATATATTATATGTCATTATGTACATATTGAATTGTTATGAATTGTCGTGTATTATAATCTGTTTTGGTCTATATCTTAAGAACCATTTAACATATTTTCACGAAATAAAGCGCAAACTCGAGTACATGCACTACTCTCATCGCGGTCGCCAACCCCGGTCCCTATGGCTGAAACAAAGTACCTTATTCTCTACCATGTTTGGTACTACTTTATTGTTTTTTTCAAAATAACGCATATTTCACAGCACTTCCTTACACTGACACACCACTAGGTTGCTTGCATATGAGACCCGAGGATCTCATACGTGTGTTTTTACGTGACACAAAGAGAAACTACGTAATTATATCAAACTTCTATATTTTTCTGAAATTGAAGTGTTATCTTGTCTTTGCAACGGTTCATTTTGATGCACCCTGTATACATATTTTCGATGTCAGAACAAAATATATTGTTTTCATATGCTACACATCAGGATAGGTACGAGAGGCACAATTAGCACAAAAAGCATAAAATAATGTAGTCAGTAACATATATTCTACATGAACGACTTTAACCCTTACCTTCTCAATGAGATCACATGACGCACACCTTCTGTAAAAAATTGACTCCAATTACCACTGAGTTATTCATTTTTCCTATAATTTCCTTTTTTATCTTAAATATGTTGGCTGCCAACCGCCTAACAATATATTATATGTCATTATGTACATATTGAATTGTTATGAATTGTCGTGTATTATAATCTGTTTTGGTCTATATCTTAAGAACCATTTAACATATTTTCACGAAATAAAGCGCAAACTCGAGTACATACACTACTCTCATCGCGGTCGCCAACCCCGGTCCCTATGGCTGAAACAAAGTACCATATTCTCTACCATGTTTGGTACTACTTTATTGTTTTTTTCAAAATAACACATATTTCACTGCACTTCCTTACACTGACACACCACTAGGTTGCTTGCATATGAGACCCGAGGATCACATACGTGTGTTTTTACGTGACACAAAGAGAAACTACGTAATTATATCAAACTTCTATATTTTTCTGAAATCGAAGAGTTATCTTGTGTTCTGCAACGGTTCATTTTGATGCACCCTGTATACATATTTTCGGTGTCAGAACAAAATATGTTGTTTTCATATGCTACACATCAGGATAGGTACGAGAGGCACAATTAGCACAAAAAGCATAAAATAATGTAGTCAGTAACATATATTCTACATGAACGACTTTAACCCTTACCTTCTCAATGAGATCACATGACGCACACCTTCTGTAAAAAATTGACTCCAATTACCACTGAGTTATTCATTTTTCCTATAATTTCCTTATTTCTCTTAAAAGTGTTGGTTGGCAACCGCCTAACAATATATTATATGTCATTATGTACATATTGAATTGTTATGAATTGTCGTGTATTATAATGTGTTTTGGTCTATATCTTAAGAACCATTTAACATATTTTCACGAAATAAAGCGCAAACTCGAGTACATGCACTACTCTCATCGCGGTCGCCAACCCGGGTCCCTATGGATGAAACAAAGTACCTTATTCTCTACCATGTTTGGTACTACTTTATTGTTTTTTTCAAAATAACACATATTTCACTGCACTTCCCTACACTTACACACCACTAGGTTGCTTGCATATGACACCCGATGATCATATATGTTTATTTTTACGTAACACAAAGAGAAACTACCTAATTATATCAAACATTTATATTTTTCTGAAATGGAAGTGTTATCTTGTCTTTTGCAACGGTTTATTTTGATGCACCCTGTATATATATTTTCGATGTCAGTACAAATTTTGTTGTTTTCATATTCTATACATCAGGATAGGTACGAAAGGCAGAAATTAGCAGAAAAATCATAAAATAATAAAGTTAGTAACATATATTCTACATGAACGACTTTAACCATTATCTTCTCAATGAGATCACATGACGCACACCTTCTGTTAAAAAAAATGACTCCAATTACCACTGAGTTATTCATTTTTCCTATAATTTACTTATTTGTCTTAAAAATGTTGGCTGGCAACCGCCTAACAATATATTATATGCCATTAAGTACATATTGAATTGTTATGAGTTGTCGTGTATTATAATCTGTTTTGGTCTATATCTTAAGAACCATTTAACATATTTTCACGAAATAAAGCGCAAATTCGAGTACATACACTACTCTCATAGCAGTCGCCAACCCGGGTCCCTATGGCTGAAACAAAGTACCTTATTCTCTACCATGTTTGGTACTACTTTATTGTTTTTTTCAAAATAACACATATTTCACTGCACTTCCTTACACTGACACACCACTAGGTTGCTTGCATATGAGACCCGAGGATCACATACGTGTGTTTTTACGTGACACAAAGAGAAACTACGTAATTATATCAAACTTCTATATTTTTCTGAAATCGAAGTGTTATCTTGTCTTTGCAACGGTTCATTTTGATGCACCCTGTATACATATTTTCGATGTCAGAACAAAATATATTGTTTTCATATGCTACACATCAGGATAGGTACGAGAGGCACAATTAGCACAAAAAGCATAAAATAATGTAGTCAGTAACATATATTCTACATGAACGACTTTAACCCTTACCTTCTCAATGAGATCACATGACGCACACCTTCTGTAAAAAATTGACTCCAATTACCACTGAGTTATTCATTTTTTTTATAATTTCCTTTTTTATCTTAAAAATGTTGGCTGGCAACCGCCTAACAGTATATTATATGCTATTAAGTACATATTGAATTGTTATGAATTGTCGTGTATTATAATCTGTTTTGGTCTATATCTTAAGAACCATTTAACATATTTTCACGAAATAAAGCGCAAACTCGATTACATGCACTACTCTCATCGCGGTCGCCAACCCGGGTCCCTATGGCTGAAACAAAGTACCTTATTCTCTACCATGTTTGGTACTACTTTATTGTTTTTTTCAAAATAACGCATATTTCACAGCACTTCCTTACACTGACACACCACTAGGTTGCTTGCATATGAGACCCGAGGATCACATACGTGTGTTTTTACGTGACACAAAGAGAAACTACGTAATTATATCAAACTTCTATATTTTTCTGAAATCGAAGTGTTATCTTGTGTTCTGCAACGGTTCACTTTGATGCACCCTGTATACATATTTTCGGTGTCAGAACAAAATATGTTGTTTTCATATGCTACACATCAGGATAGGTACGAGAGGCACAATTAGCACAAAAAGCATAAAATAATGTAGTCAGTAACATATATTCTACATGAACGACTTTAACCTTTACCTTCTCAATGAGATCACATGACCCACACCTTCTGTAAAAAATTGACTCCAATTACCACTGAGTTATTCATTTTTCCTATAATTTCCTTATTTCTCTTAAAAGTGTTGGTTGGCAACCGCCTAACAATATATTATATGTCATTATGTACATATTGAATTGTTATGAATTGTCGTGTATTATAATGTGTTTTGGTCTATATCTTAAGAACCATTTAACATATTTTGACGAAATAAAGCGCAAACTCAAGTACATGCACTACTCTCATCGCGGTCGCCAACGCGGGTCCCTATGGATGAAACAAAGTACCTTATTCTCTACCATGTCTGGTACTACTTTATTGTTTTTTTCAAAATAACACATATTTCACTGCACTTCCCTACACTTACACACCACTAGGTTGCTTGCATATGACACCCGAGGATCATATATGTTTATTTTTACGTAACACAAAGAGAAACTACCTAATTATATCAAACATTTATATTTTTCTGAAATGGAAGTGTTATCTTGTCTTTTGCAACGGTTTATTTTGATGCACCCTGTATATATATTTTCGATGTCAGTACAAATTTTGTTGTTTTCATATTCTATACATCAGGATAGGTACGAAAGGCAGAAATTAGCAGAAAAATCATAAAATAATAAAGTTAGTAACATATATTCTACATGAACGACTTTAACCATTATCTTCTCAATGAGATCACATGACGCACACCTTCTGTTAAAAAAAATGACTCCAATTACCACTGAGTTATTCATTTTTTCTATAATTTACTTATTTGTCTTAAAAATGTTGGCTGGCAACCGCCTAACAATATATTATATGCCATTAAGTACATATTGAATTGTTATGAGTTGTCGTGTATTATAATCTGTTTTGGTCTATATCTTAAGAACCATTTAACATATTTTCACGAAATAAAGCGCAAACTCGAGTACATGCACTACTCTCATCGCGGTCGCCAACCCGGGTCCCTATGGCTGAAACAAAGTACCTTATTCTCTACCATGTCTGGTACTACTTTATGGTTTTTTTCAAAATAACACATATTTCACTGCACTTCCCTACACTTACACACCACTAGGTTGCTTGCATATGACACCCGAGGATCATATATGTTTATTTTTACGTAACACAAAGAGAAACTACCTAATTATATCAAACATTTATATTTTTCTGAAATGGAAGTGTTATCTTGTCTTTTGCAACTGTTTATTTTGATGCACCCTGTATATATATTTTCGATGTCAGTACAAATTTTGTTGTTTTCATATTCTATACATCAGGATAGGTACGAAAGGCAGAAATTAGCAGAAAAATCATAAAATAATAAAGTTAGTAACATATATTCTACATGAACGACTTTAACCATTATCTTCTCAATGAGATCATATGACGCACACCTTCTGTTAAAAAAAATGACTCCAATTACCACTGAGTTATTCATTTTTCCTTTAATTTCCTTATTTCTCTTAAAAGTGTTGGTTGGCAACTGCCTAACAATATATTATATGTCATTATGTACATATTGAATTGTTATGAATTGTCGTGTATTATAATCTGTTTTGGTCTATATCTTAAGAACCATTTAACATATTTTCACGAAATAAAGCGCAAACTCGAGTACATGCACTACTCTCATCGCGGTCGCCAACCCCGGTCCCTATGGCTGAAACAAAGTACCTTATTCTCTACCATGTTTGGTACTACTTTATTGTTTTTTTCAAAATAACGCATATTTCACAGCACTTCCTTACACTGACACACCACTAGGTTGCTTGCATATGAGACCCGAGGATCTCATACGTGTGTTTTTACGTGACACAAAGAGAAACTACGTAATTATATCAAACTTCTATATTTTTCTGAAATTGAAGTGTTATCTTGTCTTTGCAACGGTTCATTTTGATGCACCCTGTATACATATTTTCGATGTCAGAACAAAATATATTGTTTTCATATGCTACACATCAGGATAGGTACGAGAGGCACAATTAGCACAAAAAGCATAAAATAATGTAGTCAGTAACATATATTCTACATGAACGACTTTAACCCTTACCTTCTCAATGAGATCACATGACGCACACCTTCTGTAAAAAATTGACTCCAATTACCACTGAGTTATTCATTTTTCCTATAATTTCCTTTTTTATCTTAAATATGTTGGCTGCCAACCGCCTAACAATATATTATATGTCATTATGTACATATTGAATTGTTATGAATTGTCGTGTATTATAATCTGTTTTGGTCTATATCTTAAGAACCATTTAACATATTTTCACGAAATAAAGCGCAAACTCGAGTACATACACTACTCTCATCGCGGTCGCCAACCCCGGTCCCTATGGCTGAAACAAAGTACCATATTCTCTACCATGTTTGGTACTACTTTATTGTTTTTTTCAAAATAACACATATTTCACTGCACTTCCTTACACTGACACACCACTAGGTTGCTTGCATATGAGACCCGAGGATCACATACGTGTGTTTTTACGTGACACAAAGAGAAACTACGTAATTATATCAAACTTCTATATTTTTCTGAAATCGAAGTGTTATCTTGTGTTCTGCAACGGTTCATTTTGATGCACCCTGTATACATATTTTCGGTGTCAGAACAAAATATGTTGTTTTCATATGCTACACATCAGGATAGGTACGAGAGGCACAATTAGCACAAAAAGCATAAAATAATGTAGTCAGTAACATATATTCTACATGAACGACTTTAACCTTTACCTTCTCAATGAGATCACATGACGCACACCTTCTGTAAAAAATTGACTCCAATTACCACTGAGTTATTCATTTTTCCTATAATTTCCTTATTTCTCTTAAAAGTGTTGGTTGGCAACCGCCTAACAATATATTATATGTCATTATGTACATATTGAATTGTTATGAATTGTCGTGTATTATAACGTGTTTTGGTCTATATCTTAAGAACCATTTAACATATTTTCACGAAATAAAGCGCAAACTCGAGTACATGCACTACTCTCATCGCGGTCGCCAACGCGGGTCCCTATGGATGAAACAAAGTACCTTATTCTCTACCATGTCTGGTACTACTTTATTGTTTTTTTCAAAATAACACATATTTCACTGCACTTCCCTACACTTACACACCACTAGGTTGCTTGCATATGACACCCGAGGATCATATATGTTTATTTTTACGTAACACAAAGAGAAACTACCTAATTATATCAAACATTTATATTTTTCTGAAATGGAAGTGTTATATTGTCTTTTGCAGCGGTTTATTTTGATGCACCCTGTATATATATTTTCGATGTCAGAGCAAAATATGTTGTTTTCATATTCTAGACATCAGGATACGTACGAAAGGTACAAATTAGCACAAAGAGCATAAAATAATGTATTTAGTAACATATAATCTACATTAACGACTTTAACCCTTACATTCTCAATGAGATCACATGAAGCACACCTTCTGTAAAAAATTGACTCCAATTACCACTGAGTTATTCATTTTTCCTATAATTTCCTTATTTCTCTTAAAAATGTTGGTTGGCAACCGCCTAACAATATATTATATGTCATTATGTACATATTGAATTGTTATGAATTGTCGTGTATTATAATCTGTTTTGGTCTATATCTTAAGAACCATTTAACATATTTTCACGAAATAAAGCGCAAACTCGAGTACATGCACTACTCTCATCGCGGTCGCCAACCCCGGTCCCTATGGCTGAAACAAAGTACCTTATTCTATACCATGTTTGGTACTACTTTATTGTTTTTTTCAAAATAACGCATATTTCACAGCACTTCCTTACACTGACACACCACTAGGTTGCTTGCATATGAGACCCGAGGATCACATACGTGTGTTTTTACGTGACACAAAGAGAAACTACGTAATTATATCAAACTTCTATATTTTTCTGAAATCGAAGTGTTATCTTGTCTTTGCAACGGTTCATTTTGATGCACCCTGTATACATATTTTCGATGTCAGAACAAAATATATTGTTTTCATATGCTACACATCAGGATATGTACGAGAGGCACAATTAGCACAAAAAGCATAAAATAATGTAGTCAGTAACATATATTCTACATGAACGACTTTAACCCTTACCTTCTCAATGAGATCACATGACGCACACCTTCTGTAAAAAATTGACTCCAATTACCACTGAGTTATTCATTTTTTTTATAATTTCCTTTTTTATCTTAAAAATGTTGGCTGGCAACCGCCTAACAGTATATTATATGCTATTAAGTACATATTGAATTGTTATGAATTGTCGTGTATTATAATCTGTTTTGGTCTATATCTTAAGAACCATTTAACATATTTTCACGAAATAAAGCGCAAACTCGATTACATGCACTACTCTCATCGCGGTCGCCAACCCGGGTCCCTATGGCTGAAACAAAGTACCTTATTCTCTACCATGTTTGGTACTACTTTATTGTTTTTTTCAAAATAACGCATATTTCACAGCACTTCCTTACACTGACACACCACTAGGTTGCTTGCATATGAGACCCGAGGATCACATACGTGTGTTTTTACGTGACACAAAGAGAAACTACGTAATTATATCAAACTTCTATATTTTTCTGAAATCGAAGTGTTATCTTGTGTTCTGCAACGGTTCACTTTGATGCACCCTGTATACATATTTTCGGTGTCAGAACAAAATATGTTGTTTTCATATGCTACACATCAGGATAGGTACGAGAGGCACAATTAGCACAAAAATCATAAAATAATGTAGTCAGTAACATATATTCTACATGAACGACTTTAACCTTTACCTTCTCAATGAGATCACATGACCCACACCTTCTGTAAAAAATTGACTCCAATTACCACTGAGTTATTCATTTTTCCTATAATTTCCTTATTTCTCTTAAAAGTGTTGGTTGGCAACCGCCTAACAATATATTATATGTCATTATGTACATATTGAATTGTTATGAATTGTCGTGTATTATAATGTGTTTTGGTCTATATCTTAAGAACCATTTAACATATTTTCACGAAATAAAGCGCAAACTCAAGTACATGCACTACTCTCATCGCGGTCGCCAACGAGGGTCCCTATGGATGAAACAAAGTACCTTATTCTCTACCATGTCTGGTACTACTTTATTGTTTTTTTCAAAATAACACATATTTCACTGCACTTCCCTACACTTACACACCACTAGGTTGCTTGCATATGACACCCGAGGATCATATATGTTTATTTTTACGTAACACAAAGAGAAACTACCTAATTATATCAAACATTTATATTTTTCTGAAATGGAAGTGTTATCTTGTCTTTTGCAACGGTTTATTTTGATGCACCCTGTATATATATTTTCGATGTCAGTACAAATTTTGTTGTTTTCATATTCTATACATCAGGATAGGTACGAAAGGCAGAAATTAGCAGAAAAATCATAAAATAATAAAGTTAGTAACATATATTCTACATGAACGACTTTAACCCTTACATTCTAAATGAGATCATATGACGCACACCTTTTGTAAAAAATTGACTCCAATTACCACTGAGTTATTCATTTTTCCTATAATTTCCTTATTTCTCTTAAAAATGTTGGTTGGCAACCGCCTAACAATATATTATATGTCATTATGTACATATTGAATTGTTATGAATTGTCGTGTATTATAATCTGTTTTGGTCTATATCTTAAGAACCATTTAACATATTTTCACGAAATAAAGCGCAAACTCGAGTACATGCACCACTCTCATCGCGGTCGCCAACCCCGGTCCCTATGGCTGAAACAAAGTACCTTATTCTCTACCATGTTTGGTACTACTTTATTGTTTTTTTCAAAATAACGCATATTTCACAGCACTTCCTTACACTGACACACCACTAGGTTGCTTGCATATGAGACCCGAGGATCACATACGTGTGTTTTTACGTGACACAAAGAGAAACTACGTAATTATATCAAACTTCTATATTTTTCTGAAATTGAAGTGTTATCTTGTCTTTGCAACGGTTCATTTTGATGCACCCTGTATACATATTTTCGATGTCAGAACAAAATATATTGTTTTCATATGCTACACATCAGGATAGGTAGGAGAGGCACAATTAGCACAAAAAGCATAAAATAATGTAGTCAGTAACATATATTCTACATGAACGACTTTAACCCTTACCTTCTCAATGAGATCACATGACGCACACCTTCTGTAAAAAATTGACTCCAATTACCACTGAGTTATTCATTTTTCCTATAATTTCCTTTTTTATCTTAAATATGTTGGCTGCCAACCGCCTAACAATATATTATATGTCATTATGTACATATTGAATTGTTATGAATTGTCGTGTATTATAATCTGTTTTGGTCTATATCTTAAGAACCATTTAACATATTTTCACGAAATAAAGCGCAAACTCGAGTACATACACTACTCTCATCGCTGTCGCCAACCCCGGTCCCTATGGCTGAAACAAAGTACCATATTCTCTACCATGTTTGGTACTACTTTATTGTTTTTTTCAAAATAACACATATTTCACTGCACTTCCTTACACTGACACACCACTAGGTTGCTTGCATATGAGACCCGAGGATCACATACGTGTGTTTTTACGTGACACAAAGAGAAACTACGTAATTATATCAAACTTCTATATTTTTCTGAAATCGAAGTGTTATCTTGTGTTCTGCAACGGTTCATTTTGATGCACCCTGTATACATATTTTCGGTGTCAGAACAAAATATGTTGTTTTCATATGCTACACATCAGGATAGGTACGAGAGGCACAATTAGCACAAAAAGCATAAAATAATGTAGTCAGTAACATATATTCTACATGAACGACTTTAACCCTTACCTTCTCAATGAGATCACATGACGCACACCTTCTGTAAAAAATTGACTCCAATTACCACTGAGTTATTCATTTTTCTTATAATTTCCTTATTTCTCTTAAAAGTGTTGGTTGGCAACCGCCTAACAATATATTATATGTCATTATGTACATATTGAATTGTTATGAATTGTCGTGTATTATAATGTGTTTTGGTCTATATCTTAAGAACCATTTAACATATTTTCACGAAATAAAGCGCAAACTCGAGTACATGCACTACTCTCATCGCGGTCGCCAACCCGGGTCTATATGGATGAAACAAAGTACCTTATTCTCTACCATGTCTGGTACTACTTTATTGTTTTTTTCAAAATAACACATATTTCACTGCACTTCCCTACACTTACACACCACTAGGTTGCTTGCATATGACACCCGAGGATCATATATGTTTATTTTTACGTAACACAAAGAGAAACTACCTAATTATATCAAACATTTATATTTTTCTGAAATGGAAGTGTTATCTTGTCTTTGCAACGGTTTATTTTGATGCACCCTGTATATATATTTTCGATGTCAGAGCAAAATATGTTGTTTTCATATTCTAGACATCAGGATACGTACGAAAGGCACAAATTAGCACAAAGAGCATAAAATAATGAATTTACTAACATATATTCTACATTAACGACTTTAACCCTTACATTCTCAATGAGATCACATGACGCACACCTTCTGTAAAAAAATGACTCCAATTACCACTGAGTTATTCATTTTTCCTATAATTTCCTTATTTCTCTTAAAAATGTTGGTTGGCAACCGCCTAACAATATATTATATGTCATTATGTACATATTGAATTGTTATGAATTGTCGTGTATTATAATGTGTTTTGGTCTATATCTTAAGAACCATTTAACATATTTTCACGAAATAAAGCGCAAACTCGAGTACATGCACTACTCTCATCGCGGTCGCCAATCCGGGTCCCTATGGCTGAAACAAAGTACCTTATTCTCTACCAGGTTTGGTACTACTTTATTGTTCTTTTCAAAATAACGCATATTTCACAGCACTTCCTTACACTGACACACCACTAGGTTGCTTGCATATGAGACCCGAGGATCACATACGTGTGTTTTTACGTGACACAAAGAGAAACTACGTAATTATATCAAACTTCTATATTTTTCTAAAAACGAAGTGTTATCTTGTGTTCTGCAACGGTTCATTTTGATGCACCCTGTATACATAATTTCGATGTCAGAACAAAATATGTTGTTTTCATATGATACACATCAGGATAGGTACGAGAGGCACAATTAGCACATAAAGCATAAAATAATGTAGTCAGTAACATATATTCTACATGAACGACTTTAACCCTTACCTTCTCAATGAGATCACATGACGTACGCCTTCTGTAAAAAATTGACTCCAATTACCACTGAGTTATTCATTTTTCCTATAATTTCCTTATTTCTCTTAAAAGTGTTGGTTGGCAACCGCCTAAAAATATATTGTATGTCATTATGTACATATTGAATTGTTATGAATTGTCGTGTATTATAATGTGTTTTGGTCTATATCTTAAGAACCATTTAACATATTTTCACGAAATAAAGCGCAAACTCGAGTACATGCACTACTCTCATCGCGGTCGCCAACCCGGGTCCCTATGGATGAAACAAAGTACCTTATTCTCTACCATGTCTGGTACTACTTTATTGTTTTTTTCAAAATAACACATATTTCACTGCACTTCCCTACACTTACGCACCACTAGGTTGCTTGCATATGACACCCGAGGATCATATATGTTTATTTTTACGTAACACAAAGAGAAACTACCTAATTATATCAAACATTTATATTTTTCTGAAATGGAAGTGTTATCTTGTCTTTTGCAACGGTTTATTTTGATGCACCCTGTTTATATATTTTCGATGTCAGAGCAAAATATGTTGTTTTCATATTCTAGACATCAGGATACGTACGAAAGGCACAAATTAGCACAAAGAGCAAAAAATAATGAATTTAGTAACATATATTCTACATTAACGACTTTAACCCTTACATTCTCAATGAGATCACATGACGCACACCTTCTGTAAAAAATTGACTCCAATTACCACTGAGTTATTCATTTTTCCTATAATTTCCTTATTTCTCTTAAAAATGTTGGTTGGCAACCGCCTAACAATATATTATATGTCATTATGTACATATTGAATTGTTATGAATTGTCGTGTATTATAATGTGTTTTGGTCTATATCTTAAGAACCATTTAACATATTTTCACGAAATAAAGCGCAAACTCGAGTACATGCACTACTCTCATCGCGGTCGCCAATCCGGGTCCCTATGGCTGAAACAAAGTACCTTATTCTCTACCAGGTTTGGTACTACTTTATTGTTCTTTTCAAAATAACGCATATTTCACAGCACTTCCTTACACTGACACACCACTAGGTTGCTTGCATATGAGACCCGAGGATCACATACGTGTGTTTTTACGTGACACAAAGAGAAACTACGTAATTATATCAAACTTCTATATTTTTCTGAAATCGAAGTGTTATCTTGTGTTCTGCAACGGTTTATTTTGATTCACCCTGTATATATATTTTCGATGTCAGTACAAATTTTGTTGTTTTCATATTCTATACATCAGGATAGGTACGAAAGGCAGAAATTAGCAGAAAAATCATAAAATAATAAAGTTAGTAACATATATTCTACATGAACGACTTTAACCCTTACATTCTCAATGAGATCATATGACGCACACCTTTTGTAAAAAATTGACTCCAATTACCACTGAGTTATTCATTTTTCCTATAATTTCCTTATTTCTCTTAAAAATGTTGGTTGGCAACCGCCTAACAATATATTATATGTCATTATGTACATATTGAATTGTTATGAATTGTCGTGTATTATAATCTGTTTTGGTCTATATCTTAAGAACCATTTAACATATTTTCACGAAATAAAGCGCAAACTCGAGTACATGCACTACTCTCATCGCGGTCGCCAACCCCGGTCCCTATGGCTGAAACAAAGTACCTTATTCTCTACCATGTTTGGTACTACTTTATTGTTTTTTTCAAAATAACGCATATTTCACAGCACTTCCTTACACTGACACACCACTAGGTTGCTTGCATATGAGACCCGAGGATCACATACGTGTGTTTTTACGTGACACAAAGAGAAACTACGTAATTATATCAAACTTCTATATTTTTCTGAAATTGAAGTGTTATCTTGTCTTTGCAACGGTTCATTTTGATGCACCCTGTATACATATTTTCGATGTCAGAACAAAATATATTGTTTTCATATGCTACACATCAGGATAGGTACGAGAGGCACAATTAGCACAAAAAGCATAAAATAATGTAGTCAGTAACATATATTCTACATGAACGACTTTAACCCTTACCTTCTCAATGAGATCACATGACGCACACCTTCTGTAAAAAATTGACTCCAATTACCACTGAGTTATTCATTTTTCCTATAATTTCCTTTTTTATCTTAAATATGTTGGCTGCCAACCGCCTAACAATATATTATATGTCATTATGTACATATTGAATTGTTATGAATTGTCGTGTATTATAATCTGTTTTGGTCTATATCTTAAGAACCATTTAACATATTTTCACGAAATAAAGCGCAAACTCGAGTACATACACTACTCTCATCGCGGTCGCCAACCCCGGTCCCTATGGCTGAAACAAAGTACCATATTCTCTACCATGTTTGGTACTACTTTATTGTTTTTTTCAAAATAACACATATTTCACTGCACTTCCTTACACTGACACACCACTAGGTTGCTTGCATATGAGACCCGAGGATCACATACGTGTGTTTTTACGTGACACAAAGAGAAACTACGTAATTATATCAAACTTCTATATTTTTCTGAAATCGAAGTGTTATCTTGTGTTCTGCAACGGTTCATTTTGATGCACCCTGTATACATATTTTCGGTGTCAGAACAAAATATGTTGTTTTCATATGCTACACATCAGGATAGGTACGAGAGGCACAATTAGCACAAAAAGCATAAAATAATGTAGTCAGTAACATATATTCTACATGAACGACTTTAACCTTTACCTTCTCAATGAGATCACATGACGCACACCTTCTGTAAAAAATTGACTCCAATTACCACTGAGTTATTCATTTTTCCTATAATTTCCTTATTTCTCTTAAAAGTGTTGGTTGGCAACCGCCTAACAATATATTATATGTCATTATGTACATATTGAATTGTTATGAATTGTCGTGTATTATAACGTGTTTTGGTCTATATCTTAAGAACCATTTAACATATTTTCACGAAATAAAGCGCAAACTCGAGTACATGCACTACTCTCATCGCGGTCGCCAACGCGGGTCCCTATGGATGAAACAAAGTACCTTATTCTCTACCATGTCTGGTACTACTTTATTGTTTTTTTCAAAATAACACATATTTCACTGCACTTCCCTACACTTACACACCACTAGGTTGCTTGCATATGACACCCGAGGATCATATATGTTTATTTTTACGTAACACAAAGAGAAACTACCTAATTATATCAAACATTTATATTTTTCTGAAATGGAAGTGTTATATTGTCTTTTGCAGCGGTTTATTTTGATGCACCCTGTATATATATTTTCGATGTCAGAGCAAAATATGTTGTTTTCATATTCTAGACATCAGGATACGTACGAAAGGTACAAATTAGCACAAAGAGCATAAAATAATGTATTTAGTAACATATAATCTACATTAACGACTTTAACCCTTACATTCTCAATGAGATCACATGACGCACACCTTCTGTAAAAAATTGACTCCAATTACCACTGAGTTATTCATTTTTCCTATAATTTCCTTATTTCTCTTAAAAATGTTGGTTGGCAACCGCCTAACAATATATTATATGTCATTATGTACATATTGAATTGTTATGAATTGTCGTGTATTATAATCTGTTTTGGTCTATATCTTAAGAACCATTTAACATATTTTCACGAAATAAAGCGCAAACTCGAGTACATGCACTACTCTCATCGCGGTCGCCAACCCCGGTCCCTATGGCTGAAACAAAGTACCTTATTCTATACCATGTTTGGTACTACTTTATTGTTTTTTTCAAAATAACGCATATTTCACAGCACTTCCTTACACTGACACACCACTAGGTTGCTTGCATATGAGACCCGAGGATCACATACGTGTGTTTTTACGTGACACAAAGAGAAACTACGTAATTATATCAAACTTCTATATTTTTCTGAAATCGAAGTGTTATCTTGTCTTTGCAACGGTTCATTTTGATGCACCCTGTATACATATTTTCGATGTCAGAACAAAATATATTGTTTTCATATGCTACACATCAGGATAGGTACGAGAGGCACAATTAGCACAAAAAGCATAAAATAATGTAGTCAGTAACATATATTCTACATGAACGACTTTAACCCTTACCTTCTCAATGAGATCACATGACGCACACCTTCTGTAAAAAATTGACTCCAATTACCACTGAGTTATTCATTTTTCCTATAATTTCCTTTTTTATCTTAAATATGTTGGCTGCCAACCGCCTAACAATATATTATATGTCATTATGTACATATTGAATTGTTATGAATTGTCGTGTATTATAATCTGTTTTGGTCTATATCTTAAGAACCATTTAACATATTTTCACGAAATAAAGCGCAAACTCGAGTACATACACTACTCTCATCGCGGTCGCCAACCCCGGTCCCTATGGCTGAAACAAAGTACCATATTCTCTACCATGTTTGGTACTACTTTATTGTTTTTTTCAAAATAACACATATTTCACTGCACTTCCTTACACTGACACACCACTAGGTTGCTTGCATATGAGACCCGAGGATCACATACGTGTGTTTTTACGTGACACAAAGAGAAACTACGTAATTATATCAAACTTCTATATTTTTCTGAAATCGAAGTGTTATATTGTCTTTTGCAGCGGTTTATTTTGATGCACCCTGTATATATATTTTCGATGTCAGAGCAAAATATGTTGTTTTCATATTCTAGACATCAGGATACGTACGAAAGGTACAAATTAGCACAAAGAGCATAAAATAATGTATTTAGTAACATATAATCTACATTAACGACTTTAACCCTTACATTCTCAATGAGATCACATGACGCACACCTTCTGTAAAAAATTGACTCCAATTACCACTGAGTTATTCATTTTTCCTATAATTTCCTTATTTCTCTTAAAAATGTTGGTTGGCAACCGCCTAACAATATATTATATGTCATTATGTACATATTGAATTGTTATGAATTGTCGTGTATTATAATCTGTTTTGGTCTATATCTTAAGAACCATTTAACATATTTTCACGAAATAAAGCGCAAACTCGAGTACATGCACTACTCTCATCGCGGTCGCCAACCCCGGTCCCTATGGCTGAAACAAAGTACCTTATTCTATACCATGTTTGGTACTACTTTATTGTTTTTTTCAAAATAACGCATATTTCACAGCACTTCCTTACACTGACACACCACTAGGTTGCTTGCATATGAGACCCGAGGATCACATACGTGTGTTTTTACGTGACACAAAGAGAAACTACGTAATTATATCAAACTTCTATATTTTTCTGAAATCGAAGTGTTATCTTGTCTTTGCAACGGTTCATTTTGATGCACCCTGTATACATATTTTCGATGTCAGAACAAAATATATTGTTTTCATATGCTACACATCAGGATAGGTACGAGAGGCACAATTAGCACAAAAAGCATAAAATAATGTAGTCAGTAACATATATTCTACATGAACGACTTTAACCCTTACCTTCTCAATGAGATCACATGACGCACACCTTCTGTAAAAAATTGACTCCAATTACCACTGAGTTATTCATTTTTCCTATAATTTCCTTTTTTATCTTAAATATGTTGGCTGCCAACCGCCTAACAATATATTATATGTCATTATGTACATATTGAATTGTTATGAATTGTCGTGTATTATAATCTGTTTTGGTCTATATCTTAAGAACCATTTAACATATTTTCACGAAATAAAGCGCAAACTCGAGTACATACACTACTCTCATCGCGGTCGCCAACCCCGGTCCCTATGGCTGAAACAAAGTACCATATTCTCTACCATGTTTGGTACTACTTTATTGTTTTTTTCAAAATAACACATATTTCACTGCACTTCCTTACACTGACACACCACTAGGTTGCTTGCATATGAGACCCGAGGATCACATACGTGTGTTTTTACGTGACACAAAGAGAAACTACGTAATTATATCAAACTTCTATATTTTTCTGAAATCGAAGTGTTATCTTGTGTTCTGCAACGGTTCATTTTGATGCACCCTGTATACATATTTTCGGTGTCAGAACAAAATATGTTGTTTTCATATGCTACACATCAGGATAGGTACGAGAGGCACAATTAGCACAAAAAGCATAAAATAATGTAGTCAGTAACATATATTCTACATGAACGACTTTAACCTTTACCTTCTCAATGAGATCACATGACGCACACCTTCTGTAAAAAATTGACTCCAATTACCACTGAGTTATTCATTTTTCCTATAATTTCCTTATTTCTCTTAAAAGTGTTGGTTGGCAACCGCCTAACAATATATTATATGTCATTATGTACATATTGAATTGTTATGAATTGTCGTGTATTATAACGTGTTTTGGTCTATATCTTAAGAACCATTTAACATATTTTCACGAAATAAAGCGCAAACTCGAGTACATGCACTACTCTCATCGCGGTCGCCAACGCGGGTCCCTATGGATGAAACAAAGTACCTTATTCTCTACCATGTCTGGTACTACTTTATTGTTTTTTTCAAAATAACACATATTTCACTGCACTTCCCTACACTTACACACCACTAGGTTGCTTGCATATGACACCCGAGGATCATATATGTTTATTTTTACGTAACACAAAGAGAAACTACCTAATTATATCAAACATTTATATTTTTCTGAAATGGAAGTGTTATATTGTCTTTTGCAGCGGTTTATTTTGATGCACCCTGTATATATATTTTCGATGTCAGAGCAAAATATGTTGTTTTCATATTCTAGACATCAGGATACGTACGAAAGGTACAAATTAGCACAAAGAGCATAAAATAATGTATTTAGTAACATATAATCTACATTAACGACTTTAACCCTTACATTCTCAATGAGATCACATGACGCACACCTTCTGTAAAAAATTGACTCCAATTACCACTGAGTTATTCATTTTTCCTATAATTTCCTTATTTCTCTTAAAAATGTTGGTTGGCAACCGCCTAACAATATATTATATGTCATTATGTACATATTGAATTGTTATGAATTGTCGTGTATTATAATCTGTTTTGGTCTATATCTTAAGAACCATTTAACATATTTTCACGAAATAAAGCGCAAACTCGAGTACATGCACTACTCTCATCGCGGTCGCCAACCCCGGTCCCTATGGCTGAAACAAAGTACCTTATTCTATACCATGTTTGGTACTACTTTATTGTTTTTTTCAAAATAACGCATATTTCACAGCACTTCCTTACACTGACACACCACTAGGTTGCTTGCATATGAGACCCGAGGATCACATACGTGTGTTTTTACGTGACACAAAGAGAAACTACGTAATTATATCAAACTTCTATATTTTTCTGAAATCGAAGTGTTATCTTGTCTTTGCAACGGTTCATTTTGATGCACCCTGTATACATATTTTCGATGTCAGAACAAAATATATTGTTTTCATATGCTACACATCAGGATAGGTACGAGAGGCACAATTAGCACAAAAAGCATAAAATAATGTAGTCAGTAACATATATTCTACATGAACGACTTTAACCCTTACCTTCTCAATGAGATCACATGACGCACACCTTCTGTAAAAAATTGACTCCAATTACCACTGAGTTATTCATTTTTCCTATAATTTCCTTTTTTATCTTAAATATGTTGGCTGCCAACCGCCTAACAATATATTATATGTCATTATGTACATATTGAATTGTTATGAATTGTCGTGTATTATAATCTGTTTTGGTCTATATCTTAAGAACCATTTAACATATTTTCACGAAATAAAGCGCAAACTCGAGTACATACACTACTCTCATCGCGGTCGCCAACCCCGGTCCCTATGGCTGAAACAAAGTACCATATTCTCTACCATGTTTGGTACTACTTTATTGTTTTTTTCAAAATAACACATATTTCACTGCACTTCCTTACACTGACACACCACTAGGTTGCTTGCATATGAGACCCGAGGATCACATACGTGTGTTTTTACGTGACACAAAGAGAAACTACGTAATTATATCAAACTTCTATATTTTTCTGAAATCGAAGTGTTATCTTGTGTTCTGCAACGGTTCATTTTGATGCACCCTGTATACATATTTTCGGTGTCAGAACAAAATATGTTGTTTTCATATGCTACACATCAGGATAGGTACGAGAGGCACAATTAGCACAAAAAGCATAAAATAATGTAGTCAGTAACATATATTCTACATGAACGACTTTAACCTTTACCTTCTCAATGAGATCACATGACGCACACCTTCTGTAAAAAATTGACTCCAATTACCACTGAGTTATTCATTTTTCCTATAATTTCCTTATTTCTCTTAAAAGTGTTGGTTGGCAACCGCCTAACAATATATTATATGTCATTATGTACATATTGAATTGTTATGAATTGTCGTGTATTATAACGTGTTTTGGTCTATATCTTAAGAACCATTTAACATATTTTCACGAAATAAAGCGCAAACTCGAGTACATGCACTACTCTCATCGCGGTCGCCAACGCGGGTCCCTATGGATGAAACAAAGTACCTTATTCTCTACCATGTCTGGTACTACTTTATTGTTTTTTTCAAAATAACACATATTTCACTGCACTTCCCTACACTTACACACCACTAGGTTGCTTGCATATGACACCCGAGGATCATATATGTTTATTTTTACGTAACACAAAGAGAAACTACCTAATTATATCAAACATTTATATTTTTCTGAAATGGAAGTGTTATATTGTCTTTTGCAGCGGTTTATTTTGATGCACCCTGTATATATATTTTCGATGTCAGAGCAAAATATGTTGTTTTCATATTCTAGACATCAGGATACGTACGAAAGGTACAAATTAGCACAAAGAGCATAAAATAATGTATTTAGTAACATATAATCTACATTAACGACTTTAACCCTTACATTCTCAATGAGATCACATGACGCACACCTTCTGTAAAAAATTGACTCCAATTACCACTGAGTTATTCATTTTTCCTATAATTTCCTTATTTCTCTTAAAAATGTTGGTTGGCAACCGCCTAACAATATATTATATGTCATTATGTACATATTGAATTGTTATGAATTGTCGTGTATTATAATCTGTTTTGGTCTATATCTTAAGAACCATTTAACATATTTTCACGAAATAAAGCGCAAACTCGAGTACATGCACTACTCTCATCGCGGTCGCCAACCCCGGTCCCTATGGCTGAAACAAAGTACCTTATTCTATACCATGTTTGGTACTACTTTATTGTTTTTTTCAAAATAACGCATATTTCACAGCACTTCCTTACACTGACACACCACTAGGTTGCTTGCATATGAGACCCGAGGATCACATACGTGTGTTTTTACGTGACACAAAGAGAAACTACGTAATTATATCAAACTTCTATATTTTTCTGAAATCGAAGTGTTATCTTGTCTTTGCAACAGTTCATTTTGATGCACCCTGTATACATATTTTCGATGTCAGAACAAAATATATTGTTTTCATATGCTACACATCAGGATAGGTACGAGAGGCACAATTAGCACAAAAAGCATAAAATAATGTAGTCAGTAACATATATTCTACATGAACGACTTTAACCCTTACCTTCTCAATGAGATCACATGACGCACACCTTCTGTAAAAAATTGACTCCAATTACCACTGAGTTATTCATTTTTTTTATAATTTCCTTTTTTATCTTAAAAATGTTGGCTGGCAACCGCCTAACAGTATATTATATGCTATTAAGTACATATTGAATTGTTATGAATTGTCGTGTATTATAATCTGTTTTGGTCTATATCTTAAGAACCATTTAACATATTTTCACGAAATAAAGCGCAAACTCGAGTACATGCACTACTCTCATCGCGGTCGCCAATCCGGGTCCCTATGGCTGAAACAAAGTACCTTATTCTCTACCAGGTTTGGTACTACTTTATTGTTCTTTTCAAAATAACGCATATTTCACAGCACTTCCTTACACTGACACACCACTAGGTTGCTTGCATATGAGACCCGAGGATCACATACGTGTGTTTTTACGTGACACAAAGAGAAACTACGTAATTATATCAAACTTCTATATTTTTCTGAAATCGAAGTGTTATCTTGTGTTCTGCAACGGTTTATTTTGATGCACCCTGTATATATATTTTCGATGTCAGTACAAATTTTGTTGTTTTCATATTCTATACATCAGGATAGGTACGAAAGGCAGAAATTAGCAGAAAAATCATAAAATAATAAAGTTAGTAACATATATTCTACATGAACGACTTTAACCCTTACATTCTCAATGAGATCATATGACGCACACCTTTTGTAAAAAATTGACTCCAATTACCACTGAGTTATTCATTTTTCCTATAATTTCCTTATTTCTCTTAAAAATGTTGGTTGGCAACCGCCTAACAATATATTATATGTCATTATGTACATATTGAATTGTTATGAATTGTCGTGTATTATAATCTGTTTTGGTCTATATCTTAAGAACCATTTAACATATTTTCACGAAATAAAGCGCAAACTCGAGTACATGCACTACTCTCATCGCGGTCGCCAACCCCGGTCCCTATGGCTGAAACAAAGTACCTTATTCTCTACCATGTTTGGTACTACTTTATTGTTTTTTTCAAAATAACGCATATTTCACAGCACTTCCTTACACTGACACACCACTAGGTTGCTTGCATATGAGACCCGAGGATCACATACGTGTGTTTTTACGTGACACAAAGAGAAACTACGTAATTATATCAAACTTCTATATTTTTCTGAAATTGAAGTGTTATCTTGTCTTTGCAACGGTTCATTTTGATGCACCCTGTATACATATTTTCGATGTCAGAACAAAATATATTGTTTTCATATGCTACACATCAGGATAGGTACGAGAGGCACAATTAGCACAAAAAGCATAAAATAATGTAGTCAGTAACATATATTCTACATGAACGACTTTAACCCTTACCTTCTCAATGAGATCACATGACGCACACCTTCTGTAAAAAATTGACTCCAATTACCACTGAGTTATTCATTTTTCCTATAATTTCCTTTTTTATCTTAAATATGTTGGCTGCCAACCGCCTAACAATATATTATATGTCATTATGTACATATTGAATTGTTATGAATTGTCGTGTATTATAATCTTTTTTGGTCTATATCTTAAGAACCATTTAACATATTTTCACGAAATAAAGCGCAAACTCGAGTACATACACTACTCTCATCGCGGTCGCCAACCCCGGTCCCTATGGCTGAAACAAAGTACCATATTCTCTACCATGTTTGGTACTACTTTATTGTTTTTTTCAAAATAACACATATTTCACTGCACTTCCTTACACTGACACACCACTAGGTTGCTTGCATATGAGACCCGAGGATCACATACGTGTGTTTTTACGTGACACAAAGAGAAACTACGTAATTATATCAAACTTCTATATTTTTCTGAAATCGAAGTGTTATCTTGTGTTCTGCAACGGTTCATTTTGATGCACCCTGTATACATATTTTCGGTGTCAGAACAAAATATGTTGTTTTCATATGCTACACATCAGGATAGGTACGAGAGGCACAATTAGCACAAAAAGCATAAAATAATGTAGTCAGTAACATATATTCTACATGAACGACTTTAACCTTTACCTTCTCAATGAGATCACATGACGCACACCTTCTGTAAAAAATTGACTCCAATTACCACTGAGTTATTCATTTTTCCTATAATTTCCTTATTTCTCTTAAAAGTGTTGGTTGGCAACCGCCTAACAATATATTATATGTCATTATGTACATATTGAATTGTTATGAATTGTCGTGTATTATAATGTGTTTTGGTCTATATCTTAAGAACCATTTAACATATTTTCACGAAATAAAGCGCAAACTCGAGTACATGCACTACTCTCATCGCGGTCGCCAACGCGGGTCCCTATGGATGAAACAAAGTACCTTATTCTCTACCATGTCTGGTACTACTTTATTGTTTTTTTCAAAATAACACATATTTCACTGCACTTCCCTACACTTACACACCACTAGGTTGCTTGCATATGACACCCGAGGATCATATATGTTTATTTTTACGTAACACAAAGAGAAACTACCTAATTATATCAAACATTTATATTTTTCTGAAATGGAAGTGTTATATTGTCTTTTGCAGCGGTTTATTTTGATGCACCCTGTATATATATTTTCGATGTCAGAGCAAAATATGTTGTTTTCATATTCTAGACATCAGGATACGTACGAAAGGTACAAATTAGCACAAAGAGCATAAAATAATGTATTTAGTAACATATAATCTACATTAACGACTTTAACCCTTACATTCTCAATGAGATCACATGACGCACACCTTCTGTAAAACATTGACTCCAATTACCACTGAGTTATTCATTTTTCCTATAATTTCCTTATTTCTCTTAAAAATGTTGGTTGGCAACCGCCTAACAATATATTATATGTCATTATGTACATATTGAATTGTTATGAATTGTCGTGTATTATAATCTGTTTTGGTCTATATCTTAAGAACCATTTAACATATTTTCACGAAATAAAGCGCAAACTCGAGTACATGCACTACTCTCATCGCGGTCGCCAACCCCGGTCCCTATGGCTGAAACAAAGTACCTTATTCTATACCATGTTTGGTACTACTTTATTGTTTTTTTCAAAATAACGCATATTTCACAGCACTTCCTTACACTGACACACCACTAGGTTGCTTGCATATGAGACCCGAGGATCACATACGTGTGTTTTTACGTGACACAAAGAGAAACTACGTAATTATATCAAACTTCTATATTTTTCTGAAATCGAAGTGTTATCTTGTCTTTGCAACGGTTCATTTTGATGCACCCTGTATACATATTTTCGATGTCAGAACAAAATATATTGTTTTCATATGCTACACATCAGGATAGGTACGAGAGGCACAATTAGCACAAAAAGCATAAAATAATGTAGTCAGTAACATATATTCTACATGAACGACTTTAACCCTTACCTTCTCAATGAGATCACATGACGCACACCTTCTGTAAAAAATTGACTCCAATTACCACTGAGTTATTCATTTTTTTTATAATTTCCTTTTTTATCTTAAAAATGTTGGCTGGCAACCGCCTAACAGTATATTATATGCTATTAAGTACATATTGAATTGTTATGAATTGTCGTGTATTATAATCTGTTTTGGTCTATATCTTAAGAACCATTTAACATATTTTCACGAAATAAAGCGCAAACTCGATTACATGCACTACTCTCATCGCGGTCGCCAACCCGGGTCCCTATGGCTGAAACAAAGTACCTTATTCTCTACCATGTTTGGTACTACTTTATTGTTTTTTTCAAAATAACGCATATTTCACAGCACTTCCTTACACTGACACACCACTAGGTTGCTTGCATATGAGACCCGAGGATCACATACGTGTGTTTTTACGTGACACAAAGAGAAACTACGTAATTATATCAAACTTCTATATTTTTCTGAAATCGAAGTGTTATCTTGTGTTCTGCAACGGTTCACTTTGATGCACCCTGTATACATATTTTCGGTGTCAGAACAAAATATGTTGTTTTCATATGCTACACATCAGGATAGGTACGAGAGGCACAATTAGCACAAAAATCATAAAATAATGTAGTCAGTAACATATATTCTACATGAACGACTTTAACCTTTACCTTCTCAATGAGATCACATGACCCACACCTTCTGTAAAAAATTGACTCCAATTACCACTGAGTTATTCATTTTTCCTATAATTTCCTTATTTCTCTTAAAAGTGTTGGTTGGCAACCGCCTAACAATATATTATATGTCATTATGTACATATTGAATTGTTATGAATTGTCGTGTATTATAATGTGTTTTGGTCTATATCTTAAGAACCATTTAACATATTTTCACGAAATAAAGCGCAAACTCAAGTACATGCACTACTCTCATCGCGGTCGCCAACGCGGGTCCCTATGGATGAAACAAAGTACCTTATTCTCTACCATGTCTGGTACTACTTTATTGTTTTTTTCAAAATAACACATATTTCACTGCACTTCCCTACACTTACACACCACTAGGTTGCTTGCATATGACACCCGAGGATCATATATGTTTATTTTTACGTAACACAAAGAGAAACTACCTAATTATATCAAACTTCTATATTTTTCTGAAATCGAAGTGTTATCTTGTGTTCTGCAACGGTTTATTTTGATGCACCCTGTATATATATTTTCGATGTCAGTACAAATTTTGTTGTTTTCATATTCTATACATCAGGATAGGTACGAAAGGCAGAAATTAGCAGAAAAATCATAAAATAATAAAGTTAGTAACATATATTCTACATGAACGACTTTAACCCTTACATTCTCAATGAGATCATATGACGCACACCTTTTGTAAAAAATTGACTCCAATTACCACTGAGTTATTCATTTTTCCTATAATTCCCTTATTTCTCTTAAAAATGTTGGTTGGCAACCGCCTAACAATATATTATATGTCATTATGTACATATTGAATTGTTATAAATTGTCGTGTATTATAATCTGTTTTGGTCTATATCTTAAGAACCATTTAACATATTTTCACGAAATAAAGCGCAAACTCGAGTACATGCACTACTCTCATCGCGGTCGCCAACCCCGGTCCCTATGGCTGAAACAAAGTACCTTATTCTCTACCATGTTTGGTACTACTTTATTGTTTTTTTCAAAATAACGCATATTTCACAGCACTTCCTTACACTGACACACCACTAGGTTGCTTGCATATGAGACCCGAGGATCACATACGTGTGTTTTTACGTGACACAAAGAGAAACTACGTAATTATATCAAACTTCTATATTTTTCTGAAATTGAAGTGTTATCTTGTCTTTGCAACGGTTCATTTTGATGCACCCTGTATACATATTTTCGATGTCAGAACAAAATATATTGTTTTCATATGCTACACATCAGGATAGGTACGAGAGGCACAATTAGCACAAAAAGCATAAAATAATGTAGTCAGTAACATATATTCTACATGAACGACTTTAACCCTTACCTTCTCAATGAGATCACATGACGCACACCTTCTGTAAAAAATTGACTCCAATTACCACTGAGTTATTCATTTTTCCTATAATTTCCTTTTTTATCTTAAATATGTTGGCTGCCAACCGCCTAACAATATATTATATGTCATTATGTACATATTGAATTGTTATGAATTGTCGTGTATTATAATCTTTTTTGGTCTATATCTTAAGAACCATTTAACATATTTTCACGAAATAAAGCGCAAACTCGAGTACATACACTACTCTCATCGCGGTCGCCAACCCCGGTCCCTATGGCTGAAACAAAGTACCATATTCTCTACCATGTTTGGTACTACTTTATTGTTTTTTTCAAAATAACACATATTTCACTGCACTTCCTTACACTGACACACCACTAGGTTGCTTGCATATGAGACCCGAGGATCACATACGTGTGTTTTTACGTGACACAAAGAGAAACTACGTAATTATATCAAACTTCTATATTTTTCTGAAATCGAAGTGTTATCTTGTGTTCTGCAACGGTTCATTTTGATGCACCCTGTATACATATTTTCGGTGTCAGAACAAAATATGTTGTTTTCATATGCTACACATCAGGATAGGTACGAGAGGCACAATTAGCACAAAAAGCATAAAATAATGTAGTCAGTAACATATATTCTACATGAACGACTTTAACCTTTACCTTCTCAATGAGATCACATGACGCACACCTTCTGTAAAAAATTGACTCCAATTACCACTGAGTTATTCATTTTTCCTATAATTTCCTTATTTCTCTTAAAAGTGTTGGTTGGCAACCGCCTAACAATATATTATATGTCATTATGTACATATTGAATTGTTATGAATTGTCGTGTATTATAACGTGTTTTGGTCTATATCTTAAGAACCATTTAACATATTTTCACGAAATAAAGCGCAAACTCGAGTACATGCACTACTCTCATCGCGGTCGCCAACGCGGGTCCCTATGGATGAAACAAAGTACCTTATTCTCTACCATGTCTGGTACTACTTTATTGTTTTTTTCAAAATAACACATATTTCACTGCACTTCCCTACACTTACACACCACTAGGTTGCTTGCATATGACACCCGAGGATCATATATGTTTATTTTTACGTAACACAAAGAGAAACTACCTAATTATATCAAACATTTATATTTTTCTGAAATGGAAGTGTTATATTGTCTTTTGCAGCGGTTTATTTTGATGCACCCTGTATATATATTTTCGATGTCAGAGCAAAATATGTTGTTTTCATATTCTAGACATCAGGATACGTACGAAAGGTACAAATTAGCACAAAGAGCATAAAATAATGTATTTAGTAACATATAATCTACATTAACGACTTTAACCCTTACATTCTCAATGAGATCACATGACGCACACCTTCTGTAAAAAATTGACTCCAATTACCACTGAGTTATTCATTTTTCCTATAATTTCCTTATTTCTCTTAAAAATGTTGGTTGGCAACCGCCTAACAATATATTATATGTCATTATGTACATATTGAATTGTTATGAATTGTCGTGTATTATAATCTGTTTTGGTCTATATCTTAAGAACCATTTAACATATTTTCACGAAATAAAGCGCAAACTCGAGTACATGCACTACTCTCATCGCGGTCGCCAACCCCGGTCCCTATGGCTGAAACAAAGTACCTTATTCTATACCATGTTTGGTACTACTTTATTGTTTTTTTCAAAATAACGCATATTTCACAGCACTTCCTTACACTGACACACCACTAGGTTGCTTGCATATGAGACCCGAGGATCACATACGTGTGTTTTTACGTGACACAAAGAGAAACTACGTAATTATATCAAACTTCTATATTTTTCTGAAATCGAAGTGTTATCTTGTCTTTGCAACGGTTCATTTTGATGCACCCTGTATACATATTTTCGATGTCAGAACAAAATATATTGTTTTCATATGCTACACATCAGGATAGGTACGAGAGGCACAATTAGCACAAAAAGCATAAAATAATGTAGTCAGTAACATATATTCTACATGAACGACTTTAACCCTTACCTTCTCAATGAGATCACATGACGCACACCTTCTGTAAAAAATTGACTCCAATTACCACTGAGTTATTCATTTTTCCTATAATTTCCTTTTTTATCTTAAATATGTTGGCTGCCAACCGCCTAACAATATATTATATGTCATTATGTACATATTGAATTGTTATGAATTGTCGTGTATTATAATCTGTTTTGGTCTATATCTTAAGAACCATTTAACATATTTTCACGAAATAAAGCGCAAACTCGAGTACATACACTACTCTCATCGCGGTCGCCAACCCCGGTCCCTATGGCTGAAACAAAGTACCATATTCTCTACCATGTTTGGTACTACTTTATTGTTTTTTTCAAAATAACACATATTTCACTGCACTTCCTTACACTGACACACCACTAGGTTGCTTGCATATGAGACCCGAGGATCACATACGTGTGTTTTTACGTGACACAAAGAGAAACTACGTAATTATATCAAACTTCTATATTTTTCTGAAATCGAAGTGTTATCTTGTGTTCTGCAACGGTTCATTTTGATGCACCCTGTATACATATTTTCGGTGTCAGAACAAAATATGTTGTTTTCATATGCTACACATCAGGATAGGTACGAGAGGCACAATTAGCACAAAAAGCATAAAATAATGTAGTCAGTAACATATATTCTACATGAACGACTTTAACCTTTACCTTCTCAATGAGATCACATGACGCACACCTTCTGTAAAAAATTGACTCCAATTACCACTGAGTTATTCATTTTTCCTATAATTTCCTTATTTCTCTTAAAAGTGTTGGTTGGCAACCGCCTAACAATATATTATATGTCATTATGTACATATTGAATTGTTATGAATTGTCGTGTATTATAACGTGTTTTGGTCTATATCTTAAGAACCATTTAACATATTTTCACGAAATAAAGCGCAAACTCGAGTACATGCACTACTCTCATCGCGGTCGCCAACGCGGGTCCCTATGGATGAAACAAAGTACCTTATTCTCTACCATGTCTGGTACTACTTTATTGTTTTTTTCAAAATAACACATATTTCACTGCACTTCCCTACACTTACACACCACTAGGTTGCTTGCATATGACACCCGAGGATCATATATGTTTATTTTTACGTAACACAAAGAGAAACTACCTAATTATATCAAACATTTATATTTTTCTGAAATAGAAGTGTTATATTGTCTTTTGCAGCGGTTTATTTTGATGCACCCTGTATATATATTTTCGATGTCAGAGCAAAATATGTTGTTTTCATATTCTAGACATCAGGATACGTACGAAAGGTACAAATTAGCACAAAGAGCATAAAATAATGTATTTAGTAACATATAATCTACATTAACGACTTTAACCCTTACATTCTCAATGAGATCACATGACGCACACCTTCTGTAAAAAATTGACTCCAATTACCACTGAGTTATTCATTTTTCCTATAATTTCCTTATTTCTCTTAAAAATGTTGGTTGGCAACCGCCTAACAATATATTATATGTCATTATGTACATATTGAATTGTTATGAATTGTCGTGTATTATAATCTGTTTTGGTCTATATCTTAAGAACCATTTAACATATTTTCACGAAATAAAGCGCAAACTCGAGTACATGCACTACTCTCATCGCGGTCGCCAACCCCGGTCCCTATGGCTGAAACAAAGTACCTTATTCTATACCATGTTTGGTACTACTTTATTGTTTTTTTCAAAATAACGCATATTTCACAGCACTTCCTTACACTGACACACCACTAGGTTGCTTGCATATGAGACCCGAGGATCACATACGTGTGTTTTTACGTGACACAAAGAGAAACTACGTAATTATATCAAACTTCTATATTTTTCTGAAATCGAAGTGTTATCTTGTCTTTGCAACAGTTCATTTTGATGCACCCTGTATACATATTTTCGATGTCAGAACAAAATATATTGTTTTCATATGCTACACATCAGGATAGGTACGAGAGGCACAATTAGCACAAAAAGCATAAAATAATGTAGTCAGTAACATATATTCTACATGAACGACTTTAACCCTTACCTTCTCAATGAGATCACATGACGCACACCTTCTGTAAAAAATTGACTCCAATTACCACTGAGTTATTCATTTTTTTTATAATTTCCTTTTTTATCTTAAAAATGTTGGCTGGCAACCGCCTAACAGTATATTATATGCTATTAAGTACATATTGAATTGTTATGAATTGTCGTGTATTATAATCTGTTTTGGTCTATATCTTAAGAACCATTTAACATATTTTCACGAAATAAAGCGCAAACTCGAGTACATGCACTACTCTCATCGCGGTCGCCAATCCGGGTCCCTATGGCTGAAACAAAGTACCTTATTCTCTACCAGGTTTGGTACTACTTTATTGTTCTTTTCAAAATAACGCATATTTCACAGCACTTCCTTACACTGACACACCACTAGGTTGCTTGCATATGAGACCCGAGGATCACATACGTGTGTTTTTACGTGACACAAAGAGAAACTACGTAATTATATCAAACTTCTATATTTTTCTGAAATCGAAGTGTTATCTTGTGTTCTGCAACGGTTTATTTTGATGCACCCTGTATATATATTTTCGATGTCAGTACAAATTTTGTTGTTTTCATATTCTATACATCAGGATAGGTACGAAAGGCAGAAATTAGCAGAAAAATCATAAAATAATAAAGTTAGTAACATATATTCTACATGAACGACTTTAACCCTTACATTCTCAATGAGATCATATGACGCACACCTTTTGTAAAAAATTGACTCCAATTACCACTGAGTTATTCATTTTTCCTATAATTTCCTTATTTCTCTTAAAAATGTTGGTTGGCAACCGCCTAACAATATATTATATGTCATTATGTACATATTGAATTGTTATGAATTGTCGTGTATTATAATCTGTTTTGGTCTATATCTTAAGAACCATTTAACATATTTTCACGAAATAAAGCGCAAACTCGAGTACATGCACTACTCTCATCGCGGTCGCCAACCCCGGTCCCTATGGCTGAAACAAAGTACCTTATTCTCTACCATGTTTGGTACTACTTTATTGTTTTTTTCAAAATAACGCATATTTCACAGCACTTCCTTACACTGACACACCACTAGGTTGCTTGCATATGAGACCCGAGGATCACATACGTGTGTTTTTACGTGACACAAAGAGAAACTACGTAATTATATCAAACTTCTATATTTTTCTGAAATTGAAGTGTTATCTTGTCTTTGCAACGGTTCATTTTGATGCACCCTGTATACATATTTTCGATGTCAGAACAAAATATATTGTTTTCATATGCTACACATCAGGATAGGTACGAGAGGCACAATTAGCACAAAAAGCATAAAATAATGTAGTCAGTAACATATATTCTACATGAACGACTTTAACCCTTACCTTCTCAATGAGATCACATGACGCACACCTTCTGTAAAAAATTGACTCCAATTACCACTGAGTTATTCATTTTTCCTATAATTTCCTTTTTTATCTTAAATATGTTGGCTGCCAACCGCCTAACAATATATTATATGTCATTATGTACATATTGAATTGTTATGAATTGTCGTGTATTATAATCTTTTTTGGTCTATATCTTAAGAACCATTTAACATATTTTCACGAAATAAAGCGCAAACTCGAGTACATACACTACTCTCATCGCGGTCGCCAACCCCGGTCCCTATGGCTGAAACAAAGTACCATATTCTCTACCATGTTTGGTACTACTTTATTGTTTTTTTCAAAATAACACATATTTCACTGCACTTCCTTACACTGACACACCACTAGGTTGCTTGCATATGAGACCCGAGGATCACATACGTGTGTTTTTACGTGACACAAAGAGAAACTACGTAATTATATCAAACTTCTATATTTTTCTGAAATCGAAGTGTTATCTTGTGTTCTGCAACGGTTCATTTTGATGCACCCTGTATACATATTTTCGGTGTCAGAACAAAATATGTTGTTTTCATATGCTACACATCAGGATAGGTACGAGAGGCACAATTAGCACAAAAAGCATAAAATAATGTAGTCAGTAACATATATTCTACATGAACGACTTTAACCTTTACCTTCTCAATGAGATCACATGACGCACACCTTCTGTAAAAAATTGACTCCAATTACCACTGAGTTATTCATTTTTCCTATAATTTCCTTATTTCTCTTAAAAGTGTTGGTTGGCAACCGCCTAACAATATATTATATGTCATTATGTACATATTGAATTGTTATGAATTGTCGTGTATTATAATGTGTTTTGGTCTATATCTTAAGAACCATTTAACATATTTTCACGAAATAAAGCGCAAACTCGAGTACATGCACTACTCTCATCGCGGTCGCCAACGCGGGTCCCTATGGATGAAACAAAGTACCTTATTCTCTACCATGTCTGGTACTACTTTATTGTTTTTTTCAAAATAACACATATTTCACTGCACTTCCCTACACTTACACACCACTAGGTTGCTTGCATATGACACCCGAGGATCATATATGTTTATTTTTACGTAACACAAAGAGAAACTACCTAATTATATCAAACATTTATATTTTTCTGAAATGGAAGTGTTATATTGTCTTTTGCAGCGGTTTATTTTGATGCACCCTGTATATATATTTTCGATGTCAGAGCAAAATATGTTGTTTTCATATTCTAGACATCAGGATACGTACGAAAGGTACAAATTAGCACAAAGAGCATAAAATAATGTATTTAGTAACATATAATCTACATTAACGACTTTAACCCTTACATTCTCAATGAGATCACATGACGCACACCTTCTGTAAAAAATTGACTCCAATTACCACTGAGTTATTCATTTTTCCTATAATTTCCTTATTTCTCTTAAAAATGTTGGTTGGCAACCGCCTAACAATATATTATATGTCATTATGTACATATTGAATTGTTATGAATTGTCGTGTATTATAATCTGTTTTGGTCTATATCTTAAGAACCATTTAACATATTTTCACGAAATAAAGCGCAAACTCGAGTACATGCACTACTCTCATCGCGGTCGCCAACCCCGGTCCCTATGGCTGAAACAAAGTACCTTATTCTATACCATGTTTGGTACTACTTTATTGTTTTTTTCAAAATAACGCATATTTCACAGCACTTCCTTACACTGACACACCACTAGGTTGCTTGCATATGAGACCCGAGGATCACATACGTGTGTTTTTACGTGACACAAAGAGAAACTACGTAATTATATCAAACTTCTATATTTTTCTGAAATCGAAGTGTTATCTTGTCTTTGCAACGGTTCATTTTGATGCACCCTGTATACATATTTTCGATGTCAGAACAAAATATATTGTTTTCATATGCTACACATCAGGATAGGTACGAGAGGCACAATTAGCACAAAAAGCATAAAATAATGTAGTCAGTAACATATATTCTACATGAACGACTTTAACCCTTACCTTCTCAATGAGATCACATGACGCACACCTTCTGTAAAAAATTGACTCCAATTACCACTGAGTTATTCATTTTTTTTATAATTTCCTTTTTTATCTTAAAAATGTTGGCTGGCAACCGCCTAACAGTATATTATATGCTATTAAGTACATATTGAATTGTTATGAATTGTCGTGTATTATAATCTGTTTTGGTCTATATCTTAAGAACCATTTAACATATTTTCACGAAATAAAGCGCAAACTCGATTACATGCACTACTCTCATCGCGGTCGCCAACCCGGGTCCCTATGGCTGAAACAAAGTACCTTATTCTCTACCATGTTTGGTACTACTTTATTGTTTTTTTCAAAATAACGCATATTTCACAGCACTTCCTTACACTGACACACCACTAGGTTGCTTGCATATGAGACCCGAGGATCACATACGTGTGTTTTTACGTGACACAAAGAGAAACTACGTAATTATATCAAACTTCTATATTTTTCTGAAATCGAAGTGTTATCTTGTGTTCTGCAACGGTTCACTTTGATGCACCCTGTATACATATTTTCGGTGTCAGAACAAAATATGTTGTTTTCATATGCTACACATCAGGATAGGTACGAGAGGCACAATTAGCACAAAAATCATAAAATAATGTAGTCAGTAACATATATTCTACATGAACGACTTTAACCTTTACCTTCTCAATGAGATCACATGACCCACACCTTCTGTAAAAAATTGACTCCAATTACCACTGAGTTATTCATTTTTCCTATAATTTCCTTATTTCTCTTAAAAGTGTTGGTTGGCAACCGCCTAACAATATATTATATGTCATTATGTACATATTGAATTGTTATGAATTGTCGTGTATTATAATGTGTTTTGGTCTATATCTTAAGAACCATTTAACATATTTTCACGAAATAAAGCGCAAACTCAAGTACATGCACTACTCTCATCGCGGTCGCCAACGCGGGTCCCTATGGATGAAACAAAGTACCTTATTCTCTACCATGTCTGGTACTACTTTATTGTTTTTTTCAAAATAACACATATTTCACTGCACTTCCCTACACTTACACACCACTAGGTTGCTTGCATATGACACCCGAGGATCATATATGTTTATTTTTACGTAACACAAAGAGAAACTACCTAATTATATCAAACTTCTATATTTTTCTGAAATCGAAGTGTTATCTTGTGTTCTGCAACGGTTTATTTTGATGCACCCTGTATATATATTTTCGATGTCAGTACAAATTTTGTTGTTTTCATATTCTATACATCAGGATAGGTACGAAAGGCAGAAATTAGCAGAAAAATCATAAAATAATAAAGTTAGTAACATATATTCTACATGAACGACTTTAACCCTTACATTCTCAATGAGATCATATGACGCACACCTTTTGTAAAAAATTGACTCCAATTACCACTGAGTTATTCATTTTTCCTATAATTTCCTTATTTCTCTTAAAAATGTTGGTTGGCAACCGCCTAACAATATATTATATGTCATTATGTACATATTGAATTGTTATAAATTGTCGTGTATTATAATCTGTTTTGGTCTATATCTTAAGAACCATTTAACATATTTTCACGAAATAAAGCGCAAACTCGAGTACATGCACTACTCTCATCGCGGTCGCCAACCCCGGTCCCTATGGCTGAAACAAAGTACCTTATTCTCTACCATGTTTGGTACTACTTTATTGTTTTTTTCAAAATAACGCATATTTCACAGCACTTCCTTACACTGACACACCACTAGGTTGCTTGCATATGAGACCCGAGGATCACATACGTGTGTTTTTACGTGACACAAAGAGAAACTACGTAATTATATCAAACTTCTATATTTTTCTGAAATTGAAGTGTTATCTTGTCTTTGCAACGGTTCATTTTGATGCACCCTGTATACATATTTTCGATGTCAGAACAAAATATATTGTTTTCATATGCTACACATCAGGATAGGTACGAGAGGCACAATTAGCACAAAAAGCATAAAATAATGTAGTCAGTAACATATATTCTACATGAACGACTTTAACCCTTACCTTCTCAATGAGATCACATGACGCACACCTTCTGTAAAAAATTGACTCCAATTACCACTGAGTTATTCATTTTTCCTATAATTTCCTTTTTTATCTTAAATATGTTGGCTGCCAACCGCCTAACAATATATTATATGTCATTATGTACATATTGAATTGTTATGAATTGTCGTGTATTATAATCTTTTTTGGTCTATATCTTAAGAACCATTTAACATATTTTCACGAAATAAAGCGCAAACTCGAGTACATACACTACTCTCATCGCGGTCGCCAACCCCGGTCCCTATGGCTGAAACAAAGTACCATATTCTCTACCATGTTTGGTACTACTTTATTGTTTTTTTCAAAATAACACATATTTCACTGCACTTCCTTACACTGACACACCACTAGGTTGCTTGCATATGAGACCCGAGGATCACATACGTGTGTTTTTACGTGACACAAAGAGAAACTACGTAATTATATCAAACTTCTATATTTTTCTGAAATCGAAGTGTTATCTTGTGTTCTGCAACGGTTCATTTTGATGCACCCTGTATACATATTTTCGGTGTCAGAACAAAATATGTTGTTTTCATATGCTACACATCAGGATAGGTACGAGAGGCACAATTAGCACAAAAAGCATAAAATAATGTAGTCAGTAACATATATTCTACATGAACGACTTTAACCTTTACCTTCTCAATGAGATCACATGACGCACACCTTCTGTAAAAAATTGACTCCAATTACCACTGAGTTATTCATTTTTCCTATAATTTCCTTATTTCTCTTAAAAGTGTTGGTTGGCAACCGCCTAACAATATATTATATGTCATTATGTACATATTGAATTGTTATGAATTGTCGTGTATTATAACGTGTTTTGGTCTATATCTTAAGAACCATTTAACATATTTTCACGAAATAAAGCGCAAACTCGAGTACATGCACTACTCTCATCGCGGTCGCCAACGCGGGTCCCTATGGATGAAACAAAGTACCTTATTCTCTACCATGTCTGGTACTACTTTATTGTTTTTTTCAAAATAACACATATTTCACTGCACTTCCCTACACTTACACACCACTAGGTTGCTTGCATATGACACCCGAGGATCATATATGTTTATTTTTACGTAACACAAAGAGAAACTACCTAATTATATCAAACATTTATATTTTTCTGAAATGGAAGTGTTATATTGTCTTTTGCAGCGGTTTATTTTGATGCACCCTGTATATATATTTTCGATGTCAGAGCAAAATATGTTGTTTTCATATTCTAGACATCAGGATACGTACGAAAGGTACAAATTAGCACAAAGAGCATAAAATAATGTATTTAGTAACATATAATCTACATTAACGACTTTAACCCTTACATTCTCAATGAGATCACATGACGCACACCTTCTGTAAAAAATTGACTCCAATTACCACTGAGTTATTCATTTTTCCTATAATTTCCTTATTTCTCTTAAAAATGTTGGTTGGCAACCGCCTAACAATATATTATATGTCATTATGTACATATTGAATTGTTATGAATTGTCGTGTATTATAATCTGTTTTGGTCTATATCTTAAGAACCATTTAACATATTTTCACGAAATAAAGCGCAAACTCGAGTACATGCACTACTCTCATCGCGGTCGCCAACGCGGGTCCCTATGGATGAAACAAAGTACCTTATTCTCTACCATGTCTGGTACTACTTTATTGTTTTTTTCAAAATAACACATATTTCACTGCACTTCCCTACACTTACACACCACTAGGTCGCTTGCATATGACACCCGAGGATCATATATGTTTATTTTTACGTAACACAAAGAGAAACTACCTAATTATATCAAACATTTATATTTTTCTGAAATGGAAGTGTTATATTGTCTTTTGCAGCGGTTTATTTTGATGCACCCTGTATATATATTTTCGATGTCAGAGCAAAATATGTTGTTTTCATATTCTAGACATCAGGATACGTACGAAAGGTACAAATTAGCACAAAGAGCATAAAATAATGTATTTAGTAACATATAATCTACATTAACGACTTTAACCCTTACATTCTCAATGAGATCACATGACGCACACCTTCTGTAAAAAATTGACTCCAATTACCACTGAGTTATTCATTTTTCCTATAATTTCCTTATTTCTCTTAAAAATGTTGGTTGGCAACCGCCTAACAATATATTATATGTCATTATGTACATATTGAATTGTTATGAATTGTCGTGTATTATAATCTGTTTTGGTCTATATCTTAAGAACCATTTAACATATTTTCACGAAATAAAGCGCAAACTCGAGTACATGCACTACTCTCATCGCGGTCGCCAACGCGGGTCCCTATGGATGAAACAAAGTACCTTATTCTCTACCATGTCTGGTACTACTTTATTGTTTTTTTCAAAATAACACATATTTCACTGCACTTCCCTACACTTACACACCACTAGGTTGCTTGCATATGACACCCGAGGATCATATATGTTTATTTTTACGTAACACAAAGAGAAACTACCTAATTATATCAAACATTTATATTTTTCTGAAATGGAAGTGTTATATTGTCTTTTGCAGCGGTTTATTTTGATGCACCCTGTATATATATTTTCGATGTCAGAGCAAAATATGTTGTTTTCATATTCTAGACATCAGGATACGTACGAAAGGTACAAATTAGCACAAAGAGCATAAAATAATGTATTTAGTAACATATAATCTACATTAACGACTTTAACCCTTACATTCTCAATGAGATCACATGACGCACACCTTCTGTAAAAAATTGACTCCAATTACCACTGAGTTATTCATTTTTCCTATAATTTCCTTATTTCTCTTAAAAATGTTGGTTGGCAACCGCCTAACAATATATTATATGTCATTATGTACATATTGAATTGTTATGAATTGTCGTGTATTATAATCTGTTTTGGTCTATATCTTAAGAACCATTTAACATATTTTCACGAAATAAAGCGCAAACTCGAGTACATGCACTACTCTCATCGCGGTCGCCAACCCCGGTCCCTATGGCTGAAACAAAGTACCTTATTCTATACCATGTTTGGTACTACTTTATTGTTTTTTTCAAAATAACGCATATTTCACAGCACTTCCTTACACTGACACACCACTAGGTTGCTTGCATATGAGACCCGAGGATCACATACGTGTGTTTTTACGTGACACAAAGAGAAACTACGTAATTATATCAAACTTCTATATTTTTCTGAAATCGAAGTGTTATCTTGTCTTTGCAACGGTTCATTTTGATGCACCCTGTATACATATTTTCGATGTCAGAACAAAATATATTGTTTTCATATGCTACACATCAGGATAGGTACGAGAGGCACAATTAGCACAAAAAGCATAAAATAATGTAGTCAGTAACATATATTCTACATGAACGACTTTAACCCTTACCTTCTCAATGAGATCACATGACGCACACCTTCTGTAAAAAATTGACTCCAATTACCACTGAGTTATTCATTTTTTTTATAATTTCCTTTTTTATCTTAAAAATGTTGGCTGGCAACCGCCTAACAGTATATTATATGCTATTAAGTACATATTGAATTGTTATGAATTGTCGTGTATTATAATCTGTTTTGGTCTATATCTTAAGAACCATTTAACATATTTTCACGAAATAAAGCGCAAACTCGATTACATGCACTACTCTCATCGCGGTCGCCAACCCGGGTCCCTATGGCTGAAACAAAGTACCTTATTCTCTACCATGTTTGGTACTACTTTATTGTTTTTTTCAAAATAACGCATATTTCACAGCACTTCCTTACACTGACACACCACTAGGTTGCTTGCATATGAGACCCGAGGATCACATACGTGTGTTTTTACGTGACACAAAGAGAAACTACGTAATTATATCAAACTTCTATATTTTTCTGAAATCGAAGTGTTATCTTGTGTTCTGCAACGGTTCACTTTGATGCACCCTGTATACATATTTTCGGTGTCAGAACAAAATATGTTGTTTTCATATGCTACACATCAGGATAGGTACTAGAGGCACAATTAGCACAAAAATCATAAAATAATGTAGTCAGTAACATATATTCTACATGAACGACTTTAACCTTTACCTTCTCAATGAGATCACATGACCCACACCTTCTGTAAAAAATTGACTCCAATTACCACTGAGTTATTCATTTTTCCTATAATTTCCTTATTTCTCTTAAAAGTGTTGGTTGGCAACCGCCTAACAATATATTATATGTCATTATGTACATATTGAATTGTTATGAATTGTCGTGTATTATAATGTGTTTTGGTCTATATCTTAAGAACCATTTAACATATTTTCACAAAATAAAGCGCAAACTCAAGTACATGGACTACTCTCATCGCGGTCGCCAACGCGGGTCCCTATGGATGAAACAAAGTACCTTATTCTCTACCATGTCTGGTACTACTTTATTGTTTTTTTTCAAAATAACACATATTTCACTGCACTTCCCTACACTTACACACCACTAGGTTGCTTGCATATGACACCCGAGGATCATATATGTTTATTTTTACGTAACACAAAGAGAAACTACCTAATTATATCAAACATTTATATTTTTCTGAAATGGAAGTGTTATATTGTCTTTTGCAACGGTTTATTTTGATGCACCCTGTATATATATTTTCGATGTCAGAGCAAAATATGTTGTTTTCACATTCTAGACATCAGCGTACGTACGAAAGGCACAAATTAGCACAAAGAGCATAAAATAATGTATTTAGTAACATATATTCTACATTAACGACTTTAACCCTTACATTCTCAATGAGATCATATGACGCACACCTTTTGTAAAAAATTGACTCCAATTACCACTGAGTTATTCATTTTTCCTATAATTTCCTTATTTCTCTTAAAAATGTTGGTTGGCAACCGCCTAACAATATATTATATGTCATTATGTACATATTGAATTGTTATGAATTGTCGTGTATTATAATCTGTTTTGGTCTATATCTTAAGAACCATTTAACATATTTTCACGAAATAAAGCGCAAACTCGAGTACATGCACTACTCTCATCGCGGTCGCCAACCCCGGTCCCTATGGCTGAAACAAAGTACCTTATTCTCTACCATGTTTGGTACTACTTTATTGTTTTTTTCAAAATAACGCATATTTCACAGCACTTCCTTACACTGACACACCACTAGGTTGCTTGCATATGAGACCCGAGGATCACATACGTGTGTTTTTACGTGACACAAATAGAAACTACGTAATTATATCAAACTTCTATATTTTTCTGAAATCGAAGTGTTATCTTGTCTTTGCAACGGTTCATTTTGATGCACCCTGTATACATATTTTCGATGTCAGAACAAAATATATTGTTTTCATATGCTACACATCAGGATAGGTACGAGAGCCACAATTAGCACAAAAAGCATAAAATAATGTAGTCAGTAACATATATTCTACATGAACGACTTTAACCCTTACCTTCTCAATGAGATCACATGACGCACACCTTCTGTAAAAAAATTGACTCCAATTACCAGTGAGTTATTCATTTTTCCTATAATTTCCTTTTTTATCTTAAAAATGTTGGCTGGCAACCGCCTAACAGTATATTATATGCCATTAAGTACATATTGAATTTCTATGAATTGTCGTGTATTATAATCTGTTTTGGTCTATATCTTAAGAACCATTTAACATATTTTCACGAAATAAAGCGCAAACTCGAGTACATGCACTACTCTCATAGCGGTCGCCAACCCGGGTCCCTATGGCTGAAACAAAGTACCTTATTCTCTACCATGTTTGGTACTACTTTATTGTTTTTTTCAAAATAACACATATTTCACTGCACTTCCTTACACTGACACACCACTAGGTTGCTTGCATATGAGACCCGAGGATCACATACGTGTGTTTTTACGTGACACAAAGAGAAACTACGTAATTATATCAAACTTCTATATTTTTCTGAAATCGAAGTGTTATCTTGTGTTCTGCAACGGTTCATTTTGATGCACCCTGTATACATATTTTCGGTGTCAGAACAAAATATGTTGTTTTCATATGCTACACATCAGGATAGGTACGAGAGGCACAATTAGCACAAAAAGCATAAAATAATGTAGTCAGTAACATATATTCTACATGAACGACTTTAACCCTTACCTTCTCAATGAGATCACATGACGCACACCTTCTGTAAAAAATTGACTCCAATTACCACTGAGTTATTCATTTTTCTTATAATTTCCTTATTTCTCTTAAAAGTGTTGGTTGGCAACCGCCTAACAATATATTATATGTCATTATGTACATATTGAATTGTTATGAATTGTCGTGTATTATAATGTGTTTTGGTCTATATCTTAAGAACCATTTAACATATTTTCACGAAATAAAGCGCAAACTCGAGTACATGCACTACTCTCATCGCGGTCGCCAACCCGGGTCTATATGGATGAAACAAAGTACCTTATTCTCTACCATGTCTGGTACTACTTTATTGTTTTTTTCAAAATAAAACATATTTCACTGCACTTCCCTACACTTACACACCACTAGGTTGCTTGCATATGACACCCGAGGATCATATATGTTTATTTTTACGTAACACAAAGAGAAACTACCTAATTATATCAAACATTTATATTTTTCTGAAATGGAAGTGTTATCTTGTCTTTTGCAACGGTTTATTTTGATGCACCCTGTATATATATTTTCGATGTCAGAGCAAAATATGTTGTTTTCATATTCTAGACATCAGGATACGTACGAAAGGCACAAATTAGCACAAAGAGCATAAAATAATGAATTTACTAACATATATTCTACATTAACGACTTTAACCCTTACATTCTCAATGAGATCACATGACGCACACCTTCTGTAAAAAAATGACTCCAATTACCACTGAGTTATTCATTTTTCCTATAATTTCCTTATTTCTCTTAAAAATGTTGGTTGGCAACCGCCTAACAATATATTATATGTCATTATGTACATATTGAATTGTTATGAATTGTCGTGTATTATAATGTGTTTTGGTCTATATCTTAAGAACCATTTAACATATTTTCACGAAATAAAGCGCAAACTCGAGTACATGCACTACTCTCATCGCGGTCGCCAATCCGGGTCCCTATGGCTGAAACAAAGTACCTTATTCTCTACCAGGTTTGGTACTACTTTATTGTTCTTTTCAAAATAACGCATATTTCACAGCACTTCCTTACACTGACACACCACTAGGTTGCTTGCATATGAGACCCGAGGATCACATACGTGTGTTTTTACGTGACACAAAGAGAAACTACGTAATTATATCAAACTTCTATATTTTTCTAAAAACGAAGTGTTATCTTGTGTTCTGCAACGGTTCATTTTGATGCACCCTGTATACATAATTTCGATGTCAGAACAAAATATGTTGTTTTCATATGATACACATCAGGATAGGTACGAGAGGCACAATTAGCACAAAAAGCATAAAATAATGTAGTCAGTAACATATATTCTACATGAACGACTTTAACCCTTACCTTCTCAATGAGATCACATGACGTACGCCTTCTGTAAAAAATTGACTCCAATTACCACTGAGTTATTCATTTTTCCTATAATTTCCTTATTTCTCTTAAAAGTGTTGGTTGGCAACCGCCTAAAAATATATTGTATGTCATTATGTACATATTGAATTGTTATGAATTGTCGTGTATTATAATGTGTTTTGGTCTATATCTTAAGAACCATTTAACATATTTTCACGAAATAAAGCGCAAACTCGAGTACATGCACTACTCTCATCGCGGTCGCCAACCCGGGTCCCTATGGATGAAACAAAGTACCTTATTCTCTACCATGTCTGGTACTACTTTATTGTTTTTTTCAAAATAACACATATTTCACTGCACTTCCCTACACTTACGCACCACTAGGTTGCTTGCATATGACACCCGAGGATCATATATGTTTATTTTTACGTAACACAAAGAGAAACTACCTAATTATATCAAACATTTATATTTTTCTGAAATGGAAGTGTTATCTTGTCTTTTGCAAAGGTTTATTTTGATGCACCCTGTTTATATATTTTCGATGTCAGAGCAAAATATGTTGTTTTCATATTCTAGACATCAGGATACGTACGAAAGGCACAAATTAGCACAAAGAGCAAAAACTAATGAATTTAGTAACATATATTCTACATTAACGACTTTAACCCTTACATTCTCAATGAGATCACATGACGCACACCTTCTGTAAAAAATTGACTCCAATTACCACTGAGTTATTCATTTTTCCTATAATTTCCTTATTTCTCTTAAAAATGTTGGTTGGCAACCGCCTAACAATATATTATATGTCATTATGTACATATTGAATTGTTATGAATTGTCGTGTATTATAATGTGTTTTGGTCTATATCTTAAGAACCATTTAACATATTTTCACGAAATAAAGCGCAAACTCGAGTACATGCACTACTCTCATCGCGGTCGCCAATCCGGGTCCCTATGGCTGAAACAAAGTACCTTATTCTCTACCAGGTTTGGTACTACTTGATTGTTCTTTTCAAAATAACGCATATTTCACAGCACTTCCTTACACTGACACACCACTAGGTTGCTTGCATATGAGACCCGAGGATCACATACGTGTGTTTTTACGTGACACAAAGAGAAACTACGTAATTATATCAAACTTCTATATTTTTCTGAAATCGAAGTGTTATCTTGTGTTCTGCAACGGTTCATTTTGATGCACCCTGTATACATATTTTCGGTGTCAGAACAAAATATGTTGTTTTCATATGCTACACATCAGGATAGGTACGAGAGGCACAATTAGCACAAAAAGCATAAAATAATGTAGTCAGTAACATATATTCTACATGAACGACTTTAACCCTTACCTTCTCAATGAGATCACATGACGCACACCTTCTGTAAAAAATTGACTCCAATTACCACTGAGTTATTCATTTTTCCTATAATTACCTTATTTCTCTTAAAAGTGTTGGTTGGCAACCGCCTAACAATATATTATATGTGATTATGTACATATTGAATTGTTATGAATTGTCGTGTATTATAATGTGTTTTGGTCTATATCTTAAGAACCATTTAACATATTTTCACGAAATAAAGGGCAAACTCGAGTACATGCACAACTCTCATCGCGGTCGCCAACCCGGGTCCCTATGGATGAAACAAAGTACCTTATTCTCTACCATGTCTGGTACTACTTTATTGTTTTTTTCAAAATAACACATATTTCACTGCACTTCCCTACACTTACACACCACTAGGTTGCTTGCATATGACACCCGAGGATCATCTATGTTTATTTTTACGTAACACAAAGAGAAACTACCTAATTATATCAAACATTTATATTTTTCTGAAATGGAAGTGTTATCTTGTCTTTTGCAACGGTTTATTTTGATGCACCCTGTATACATATTTTCGGTGTCAGAACAAAATATGTTGTTTTCATATGCTACACATCAGGATAGGTACGAGAGGCACAATTAGCACAAAAAGCATAAAATAATATAGTCAGTAACATATATTCTACATGAACGACTTTAACCCTTACCTTCTCAATGAGATCACATGACGCACACCTTCTGTAAAAAATTGACTCCAATTACCACTGAGTTATTCATTTTTCCTATAATTTCCTTATTTCTCTTAAAAATTTTGGTTGGCAACCGCCTAACAATATATTATATGTCATTATGTACATATTGAATTGTTATGAATTGTCGTGTATTATAATGTGTTTTGGTCTATATCTTAAGAACCATTTAACATATTTTCACGAAATAAAGCGCAAACTCGAGTATATGCACTACTCTCATCGCGGTCGCCAATCCGGCTCCCTATGGCTGAAACATAGTACCTTATTCTCTACCAGGTTTGGTATTACTTTATTGTTCTTTTCAAAATAACGCATATTTCACAGCACTTCCTTACACTGACACACCACTAGGTTGCTTGCATATGAGACCCGAGGATCACATACGTGTGTTTTTACGTGACACAAAGAGAAACTACGTAATTATATCAAACTTCTATATTTTTCTGAAATCGAAGTGTTATCTTGTGTTCTGCAACGGTTCATTTTGATGCACCCTGTATACATATTTTCGGTGTCAGAACAAAATATGTTGTTTTCATATGCTACACATCAGGATAGGTACGAGAGGCACAATTAGCACAAAAAGCATAAAATAATGTAGTCAGTAACATATATTCTACATGAACGACTTTAACCCTTACCTTCTCAATGAGATCACATGACGCACACCTTCTGTAAAAAATTGACTCCAATTACCACTGAGTTATTCACTTTTCCTATAATTTCCTTATTTCTCTTAAAAGTGTTGGTTGGCAACCGCCTAACAATATATTATATGTCATTATGTACATATTGAATTGTTATGAATTGTCGTGTATTATAATGTGTTTTGGTCTATATCTTAAGAACCATTTAACATATTTTCACGAAATAAAGCGCAAACTCGAGTACATGCACTACTCTCATCGCGGTCGCCAACCCGGGTCCCTATGGATGAAACAAAGTACCTTATTCTCTACCATGTTTGGTACTACTTTATTGTTTTTTTCAAAATAACACATATTTCACTGCACTTCCCTACACTTACACACCACTAGGTTGCTTGCATATGACACCCGATGATCATATATGTTTATTTTTACGTAACACAAAGAGAAACTACCTAATTATATCAAACATTTATATTTTTCTGAAATGGAAGTGTTATCTTGTCTTTTGCAACGGTTTATTTTGATGCACCCTGTATATATATTTTCGATGTCAGTACAAATTCTGTTGTTTTCATATTCTATACATCAGGATAGGTACGAAAGGCAGAAATTAGCAGAAAAATCATAAAATAATAAAGTTAGTAACATATATTCTACATGAACGACTTTAACCATTATCTTCTCAATGAGATCACATGACGCACACCTTCTGTTAAAAAAAATGACTCCAATTACCACTGAGTTATTCATTTTTCCTATAATTTACTTATTTGTCTTAAAAATGTTGGCTGGCAACCGCCTAACAATATATTATATGCCATTAAGTACATATTGAATTGTTATGAGTTGTCGTGTATTATAATCTGTTTTGGTCTATATCTTAAGAACCATTTAACATATTTTCACGAAATAAAGCGCAAATTCGAGTACATACACTACTCTCATAGCAGTCGCCAACCCGGGTCCCTATGGCTGAAACAAAGTACCTTATTCTCTACCATGTTTGGTACTACTTTATTGTTTTTTTCAAAATAACACATATTTCACTGCACTTCCTTACACTGACACACCACTAGGTTGCTTGCATATGAGACCCGAGGATCACATACGTGTGTTTTTACGTGACACAAAGAGAAACTACGTAATTATATCAAACTTCTATATTTTTCTAAAAACGAAGTGTTATCTTGTGTTCTGCAACGGTTCATTTTGATGCACCCTGTATACATAATTTCGATGTCAGAACAAAATATGTTGTTTTCATATGATACACATCAGGATAGGTACGAGAGGCACAATTAGCACAAAAAGCATAAAATAATGTAGTCAGTAACATATATTCTACATGAACGACTTTAACCCTTACCTTCTCAATGAGATCACATGACGTACGCCTTCTGTAAAAAATTGACTCCAATTACCACTGAGTTATTCATTTTTCCTATAATTTCCTTATTTCTCTTAAAAGTGTTGGTTGGCAACCGCCTAACAATATATTGTATGTCATTATGTACATATTGAATTGTTATGAACTGTCGTGTATTATAATGTGTTTTGGTCTATATCTTAAGAACCATTTAACATATTTTCACGAAATAAAGCGCAAACTCAAGTACATGCACTACTCTCATCGCGGTCGCCAACGCGGGTCCCTATGGATGAAACAAAGTACCTTATTCTCTACCATGTCTGGTACTACCTTATTGTTTTTTTCAAAATAACACATATTTCACTGCACTTCCCTACACTTACACACCACTAGGTTGCTTGCATATGACACACGAGGATCATATATGTTTATTTTTACGTAACACAAAGAGAAACTACCTAATTATATCAAACATTTATATTTTTCTGAAATGGAAGTGTTATATTGTCTTTTGCAACGGTTTATTTTGATGCACCCTGTATATATATTTTCGATGTCAGAGCAAAATATGTTGTTTTCACATTCTAGACATCAGGATACATACGAAAGGCACAAATTAGCAAAAAGAGCATAAAATAATGTATTTAGTAACATATATTCTACATTAACGACTTTAACCCTTACATTCTCAATGAGATCACATGACGCACACCTTTTGTAAAACATTGACTCCAATTGCCACTGAGTTATTCATTTTTCCTATAATTTCCTTATTTCTCTTAAAAATGTTGGTTGGCAACCGCCTAACAATATATTATATGTCATTATGTACATATTGAATTGTTATGAATTGTCGTGTATTATAATCTGTTTTGGTCTATATCTTAAGAACCATTTAACATATTTTCACGAAATAAAGCGCAAACTCGAGTACATGCACTACTCTCATCGCGGTCGCCAACCCCGGTCCCTATGGCTGAAACAAAGTACCTTATTCTCTACCATGTTTGGTACTACTTTATTGTTTTTTTCAAAATAACGCATATTTCACAGCACTTCCTTACACTGACACACCACTAGGTTGCTTGCATATGAGACCCGAGGATCACATACGTGTGTTTTTACGTGACACAAAGAGAAACTACGTAATTATATCAAACTTCAATATTTTTCTGAAATCGAAGTGTTATCTTGTCTTCTGCAACGGTTCATTTTGATGCACCCTGTATACATATTTTCGATGTCAGAACAAAATATATTGTTTTCATATGCTACACATCAGGATAGGTTCGAGAGGCACAATTAGCACAAAAAGCATAAAATAATGTAGTCAGTAACATATATTCTACATGAACGACTTTAACCTTTACCTTCTCAATGAGATCACATGACGCACACCTTCTGTAAAAAATTGACTCCAATTACCTCTGAGTTATTCATTTTTCCTATAATTTCCTTATTTCTCTTAAAAGTGTTGGTTGGCAACCGCCTAACAATATATTGTATGTCATTATGTACATATTGAATTGTTATGAATTGTCGTGTATTATAATGTGTTTTGGTCTATATCTTAAGAACCATTTAACATATTTTCACGAAATAAAGCGCAAACTCGAGTACATGCACTACTCTCATCGCGGTCGCCAACGCGGGTCCCTATGGATGAAACAAAGTACCTTATTCTCTACCATGTCTGGTACTACCTTATTGTTTTTTTCAAAATAACACATATTTCACTGCACTTCCCTACACTTACACACCACTAGGTTGCTTGCATATGACACCCGAGGATCATATATGTTTATTTTTACGTAACACAAAGAGAAACTACCTAATTATATCAAACATTTATATTTTTCTGAAATGGAAGTGTTATATTGTCTTTTGCAACGGTTTATTTTGATGCACCCTGTATATATATTTTCGATGTCAGAGCAAAATATGTTGTTTTCACATTCTAGACATCAGGATACGTACGAAAGGCACAAATTAGCACAAAGAGCATAAAATAATGTATTTAGTAACATATATTCTACATTAACAACTTTAACCCTTACATTCTCAATGAGATCACATGACGCACACCTTTTGTAAAAAATTGACTCCAATTACCACTGAGTTATTCATTTTTCCTATAATTTCCTTATTTCTCTTAAAAATGTTGGTTGGCAACCGCCTAACAATATATTATATGTCATTATGTACATATTGAATTGTTATGAATTGTCGTGTATTATAATCTGTTTTGGTCTATATCTTAAGAACCATTTAACATATTTTCACGAAATAAAGCGCAAACTCGAGTACATGCACTACTCTCATCGCGGTCGCCAACCCGGTCCCTATGGATGAAACAAAGTACCTTATTCTCTACCATGTTTGGTACTACTTTATTGTTTTTTTCAAAATAACGCATATTTCACAGCACTTCCTTACACTGACACACCACGAGGTTGCTTGCATATGAGACCCGAGGATCACATACGTGTGTTTTTACGTGACACAAATAGAAACTACGTAATTATATCAAACTTCTATATTTTTCTGAAATCGAAGTGTTATCTTGTCTTTGCAACGGTTCATTTTGATGCACCCTGTATACATATTTTCGATGTCAGAACAAAATATATTGTTTTCATATGCTACACATCAGGATAGGTACGAGAGCCACAATTAGCACAAAAAGCATAAAATAATGTAGTCAGTAACATATATTCTACATGAACGACTTTAACCCTTACCTTCTCAATGAGATCACATGACGCACACCTTCTGTAAAAAAATTGACTCCAATTACCACTGAGTTATTCATTTTTCCTATAATTTCCTTTTTTATCTTAAAAATGTTGGCTGGCAACCGCCTAACAGTATATTATATGCCATTAAGTACATATTGAATTGTTATGAATTGTCGTGTATTATAATTTGTTTTGGTCTATATCTTAAGAACCATTTAACATATTTTCACGAAATAAAGCGCAAACTCGAGTACATGCACTACTCTCATAGCGGTCGCCAACCCGGGTCCCTATGGCTGAAACAAAGTACCTTATTCTCTACCATGTTTGGTACTACTTTATTGTTTTTTTCAAAATAACACATATTTCACTGCACTTCCTTACACTGACACACCACTAGGTTGCTTGCATATGAGACCCGAGGATCACATACGTGTGTTTTTACGTGACACAAAGAGAAACTACGTAATTATATCAAACTTCTATATTTTTCTGAAATCGAAGTGTTATCTTGTGTTCTGCAACGGTTCATTTTGATGCACCCTGTATACATATTTTCGGTGTCAGAACAAAATATGTTGTTTTCATATGCTACACATCAGGATAGGTACGAGAGGCACAATTAGCACAAAAAGCATAAAATAATGTAGTCAGTAACATATATTCTACATGAACGACTTTAACCCTTACCTTCTCAATGAGATCACATGACGCACACCTTCTGTAAAAAATTGACTCCAATTACCACTGAGTTATTCATTTTTCTTATAATTTCCTTATTTCTCTTAAAAGTGTTGGTTGGCAACCGCCTAACAATATATTATATGTCATTATGTACATATTGAATTGTTATGAATTGTCGTGTATTATAATGTGTTTTGGTCTATATCTTAAGAACCATTTAACATATTTTCACGAAATAAAGCGCAAACTCGAGTACATGCACTACTCTCATCGCGGTCGCCAACCCGGGTCTATATGGATGAAACAAAGTACCTTATTCTCTACCATGTCTGGTACTACTTTATTGTTTTTTTCAAAATAACACATATTTCACTGCACTTCCCTACACTTACACACCACTAGGTTGCTTGCATATGACACCCGAGGATCATATATGTTTATTTTTACGTAACACAAAGAGAAACTACCTAATTATATCAAACATTTATATTTTTCTGAAATGGAAGTGTTATCTTGTCTTTTGCAACGGTTTATTTTGATGCACCCTGTATATATATTTTCGATGTCAGAGCAAAATATGTTGTTTTCATATTCTAGACATCAGGATACGTACGAAAGGCACAAATTAGCACAAAGAGCATAAAATAATGAATTTACTAACATATATTCTACATTAACGACTTTAACCCTTACATTCTCAATGAGATCACATGACGCACACCTTCTGTAAAAAAATGACTCCAATTACCACTGAGTTATTCATTTTTCCTATAATTTCCTTATTTCTCTTAAAAATGTTGGTTGGCAACCGCCTAACAATATATTATATGTCATTATGTACATATTGAATTGTTATGAATTGTCGTGTATTATAATGTGTTTTGGTCTATATCTTAAGAACCATTTAACATATTTTCACGAAATAAAGCGCAAACTCGAGTACATGCACTACTCTCATCGCGGTCGCCAATCCGGGTCCCTATGGCTGAAACAAAGTACCTTATTCTCTACCAGGTTTGGTACTACTTTATTGTTCTTTTCAAAATAACGCATATTTCACAGCACTTCCTTACACTGACACACCACTAGGTTGCTTGCATATGAGACCCGAGGATCACATACGTGTGTTTTTACGTGACACAAAGAGAAACTACGTAATTATATCAAACTTCTATATTTTTCTGAAATCGAAGTGTTATCTTGTGTTCTGCAACGGTTCATTTTGATGCACCCTGTATACATATTTTCGGTGTCAGAACAAAATATGTTGTTTTCATATGCTACACATCAGGATAGGTACGAGAGGCACAATTAGCACAAAAAGCATAAAATAATGTAGTCAGTAACATATATTCTACATGGACGACTTTAACCCTTACCTTCTCAATGAGATCACATGACGCACACCTTCTGTAAAAAATTGACTCCAATTACCACTGAGTTATTCATTTTTCCTATAATTTCCTTATTTCTCTTAAAAGTGTTGGTTGGCAACCGCCTAACAATATATTATATGTCATTATGTACATATTGAATTGTTATGAATTGTCGTGTATTATAATGTGTTTTGGTCTATATCTTAAGAACCATTTAACATATTTTCACGAAATAAAGGGCAAACTCGAGTACATGCACAACTCTCATCGCGGTCGCCAACCCGGGTCCCTATGGATGAAACAAAGTACCTTATTCTCTACCATGTCTGGTACTACTTTATTGTTTTTTTCAAAATAACACATATTTCACTGCACTTCCCTACACTTACACACCACTAGGTTGCTTGCATATGACACCCGAGGATCATCTATGTTTATTTTTACGTAACACAAAGAGAAACTACCTAATTATATCAAACATTTATATTTTTCTGAAATGGAAGTGTTATCTTGTCTTTTGCAACGGTTTATTTTGATGCACCCTGTATACATATTTTCGATGTCAGAACAAAATATGTTGTTTTCATATGCTACACATCAGGATAGGTACGAGAGGCACAATTAGCACAAAAACCATAAAATAATATAGTCAGTAACATATATTCTACATGAACGACTTTAACCCTTACCTTCTCAATGAGATCACATGACGCACACCTTCTGTAAAAAATTGACTCCAATTACCACTGAGTTATTCATTTTTCCTATAATTTCCTTATTTCTCTTAAAAGTGTTGGTTGGCAACCGCCTAACAATATATTATATGTCATTATGTACATATTGAATTGTTATGAATTGTCGTGTATTATAATGTGTTTTGGTCTATATCTTAAAAACCATTTAACATATTTTCACGAAATAAAGCGCAAACTCGAGTACATGCACTACTCTCATCGCGGTCGCCAACCCGGGTCCCTATGGATGAAACAAAGTACCTTATTCTGTACCATGTCTGGTACTACTTTATTGTTTTTTTCAAAATAACACATATTTCACTGCACTTCCCTACACTTACGCACCACTAGGTTGCTTGCATATGACACCCGAGGATCATATATGTTTATTTTTACGTAACACAAAGAGAAACTACCTAATTATATCAAACATTTATATTTTTCTGAAATGGAAGTGTTATCTTGTCTTTTGCAACGGTTTATTTTGATGCACCCTGTATATATATTTTCGATGTCAGAGCAAAATATGTTGTTTTCATATTCTAGACATCAGTATACGTACGAAAGGCACAAATTAGCACAAAGAGCATAAAATAATGTAGTCAGTAACATATATTCTACATTAACGACTTTAACCCTTACATTCTCAATGAGATCACATGACGCACACCTTCTGTAAAAAATTGACTCCAATTACCACTGAGTTATTCATTTTTCCTATAATTTCCTTATTTCTCTTAAAAATGTTGGTTGGCAACCGCCTAACAATATATTATATGTCATTATGTACATATTGAATTGTTATGAATTGTCGTGTATTATAATGTGTTTTGGTCTATATCTTAAGAACCATTTAACATATTTTCACGAAATAAAGCGCAAACTCGAGTACATGCACTACTCTCATCGCGGTCGCCAATCGGGGTCCCTATGGCTGAAACATAGTACCTTATTCTCTACCAGGTTTGGTACTACTTTATTGTTCTTTTCAAAGTAACGCATATTTCACAGCACTTCCTTACACTTACACACCACTAGGTTGCTTGCATATGAGACCCGAGGATCACATACGTGTGTTTTTACGTGACACAAAGAGAAACTACGTAATTATATCAAACTTCTATATTTTTCTGAAATCGAAGTGTTATCTTGTGTTCTGCAACGGTTCATTTTGATGCACCCTGTATACATATTTTCGGTGTCAGAACAAAATATGTTGTTTTCATATGCTACACATCAGGATAGGTACGAGAGGCACAATTAGCACAAAAAGCATAAAATAATGTAGTCAGTAACATATATTCTACATGAACGACTTTAACCCTTACCTTCTCAATGAGATCACATGACGCACACCTTCTGTAAAAAATTGACTCCAATTACCACTGAGTTATTCATTTTTCCTATAATTTCCTTATTTCTCTTAAAAGTGTTGGTTGGCAACCGCCTAACAATATATTATATGTCATTATGTACATATTGAATTGTTATGAATTGTCGTGTATTATAATGTGTTTTGGTCTATATCTTAAGAACCATTTAACATATTTTCACGAAATAAAGGGCAAACTCGAGTACATGCACAACTCTCATCGCGGTCGCCAACCCGGGTCCCTATGGATGAAACAAAGTACCTTATTCTCTACCATGTCTGGTACTACTTTATTGTTTTTTTCAAAATAACACATATTTCACTGCACTTCCCTACACTTACACACCACTAGGTTGCTTGCATATGACACCCGAGGATTATCTATGTTTATTTTTACGTAACACAAAGAGAAACTACCTAATTATATCAAACATTTATATTTTTCTGAAATGGAAGTGTTATATTGTCTTTTGCAACGGTTTATTTTGATGCACCCTGTATATATATTTTCGATGTCAGAGCAAAATATGTTTTTTTCATATTCTAGACATCAGGATACGTACGAAAGGCACAAATTAGCACAAAGAGCATAAAATAATGAATTTAGTAACATATATTCTACATTAACGACTTTAACACTTACCTTCTCAATGAGATCACATGACGCACACCTTCTGTAAAAAATTGACTCCAATTACCACTGAGTTATTCATTTTTCCTATAATTTCCTTTTTTATCTTAAAAATGTTGGCTGGCAACCGCCTAACAGTATATTATATGCCATTAAGTACATATTGAATTGTTATGAATTGTCGTGTATTATAATCTGTTTTGGTCTATATCTTAAGAACCATTTAACATATTTTCACGAAATAAAGCGCAAACTCGAGTACATACACTTCTCTCATAGCGGTCGCCAACCCGGGTCCCTATGGCTGAAACAAAGTACCTTATTCTCTACCATGTTTGGTACTACTTTATTGTTTTTTTCAAAATAACACATATTTCACTGCACTTCCTTACACTGACACACCACTAGGTTGCTTGCATATGAGACCCGAGGATCACATACGTGTGTTTTTACGTGACACAAAGAGAAACTACGTAATTATATCAAACTTCTATATTTTTCTGAAATCGAAGTGTTATCTTGTGTTCTGCAACGGTTCATTTTGATGCACCCTGTATACATATTTTCGGTGTCAGAACAAAATATGTTGTTTTCATATGCTACACATCAGGATAGGTACGAGAGGCACAATTAGCACAAAAAGCATAAAATAATGTAGTCAGTAACATATATTCTACATGAACGACTTTAACCCTTACCTTCTCAATGAGATCACATGACGCACACCTTCTGTAAAAAATTGACTCCAATTACCACTGAGTTATTCATTTTTCCTATAATTTCCTTATTTCTCTTAAAAGTGTTGGTTGGCAACCGCCTAACAATATATTATATGCTATTAAGTACATATTGAATTGTTATGAATTGTCGTGTATTATAATGTGTTTTGGTCTATACCTTAAGAACCATTTAACATATTTTCACGAAATAAAGGGCAAACTCGAGTACATGCACAACTCTCATCGCGGTCGCCAACCCGGGTCCCTATGGATGAAACAAAGTACCTTATTCTCTACCATGTCTGGTACTACTTTATTGTTTTTTTCAAAATAACACATATTTCACTGCACTTCCCTACACTTACACACCACTAGGTTGCTTGCATATGACACCCGAGGATCATCTATGTTTATTTTTACGTAACACAAAGAGAAACTACCTAATTATATCAAACATTTATATTTTTCTGAAATGGAAGTGTTATCTTGTCTTTTGCAACGGTTTATTTTGATGCACCCTGTATACATATTTTCGGTGTCAGAACAAAATATGTTGTTTTCATATGCTACACATCAGGATAGGTACGAGAGGCACAATTAGCACAAAAAGCATAAAATAATATAGTCAGTAACATATATTCTACATGAACGACTTTAACCCTTACCTTCTCAATGAGATCACATGACGCACACCTTCTGTAAAAAATTGACTCCAATTACCACTGAGTTATTCATTTTTCCTATAATTTCCTTATTTCTCTTAAAAGTGTTGGTTGGCAACCGCCTAACAATATATTATATGTCATTATGTACATATTGAATTGTTATGAATTGTCGTGTATTATAATGTGTTTTGGTCTATATCTTAAGAACCATTTAACATATTTTCACGAAATAAAGCGCAAACTCGAGTACATGCACTACTCTCATCGCGGTCGCCAACCCGGGTCCCTATGGATGAAACAAAGTACCTTATTCTGTACCATGTCTGGTACTACTTTATTGTTTTTTTCAAAATAACACATATTTCACTGCACTTCCCTACACTTACGCACCACTAGGTTGCTTGCATATGACACCCGAGGATCATATATGTTTATTTTTACGTAACACAAAGAGAAACTACCTAATTATATCAAACATTTATATTTTTCTGAAATGGAAGTGTTATCTTGTCTTTTGCAACGGTTTATTTTGATGCACCCTGTATATATATTTTCGATGTCAGAGCAAAATATGTTGTTTTCATATTCTAGACATCAGTATACGTACGAAAGGCACAAATTAGCACAAAGAGCATAAAATAATGTAGTCAGTAACATATATTCTACATTAACGACTTTAACCCTTACATTCTCAATGAGATCACATGACGCACACCTTCTGTAAAAAATTGACTCCAATTACCACTGAGTTATTCATTTTTCCTATAATTTCCTTATTTCTCTTAAAAATGTTGGTTGGCAACCGCCTAACAATATATTATATGTCATTATGTACATATTGAATTGTTATGAATTGTCGTGTATTATAATGTGTTTTGGTCTATATCTTAAGAACCATTTAACATATTTTCACGAAATAAAGCGCAAACTCGAGTACATGCACTACTCTCATCGCGGTCGCCAATCGGGGTCCCTATGGCTGAAACATAGTACCTTATTCTCTACCAGGTTTGGTACTACTTTATTGTTCTTTTCAAAGTAACGCATATTTCACAGCACTTCCTTACACTTACACACCACTAGGTTGCTTGCATATGAGACCCGAGGATCACATACGTGTGTTTTTACGTGACACAAAGAGAAACTACGTAATTATATCAAACTTCTATATTTTTCTGAAATCGAAGTGTTATCTTGTGTTCTGCAACGGTTCATTTTGATGCACCCTGTATACATATTTTCGGTGTCAGAACAAAATATGTTGTTTTCATATGCTACACATCAGGATAGGTACGAGAGGCACAATTAGCACAAAAAGCATAAAATAATGTAGTCAGTAACATATATTCTACATGAACGACTTTAACCCTTACCTTCTCAATGAGATCACATGACGCACACCTTCTGTAAAAAATTGACTCCAATTACCACTGAGTTATTCATTTTTCCTATAATTTCCTTATTTCTCTTAAAAGTGTTGGTTGGCAACCGCCTAACAATATATTATATGTCATTATGTACATATTGAATTGTTATGAATTGTCGTGTATTATAATGTGTTTTGGTCTATATCTTAAGAACCATTTAACATATTTTCACGAAATAAAGGGCAAACTCGAGTACATGCACAACTCTCATCGCGGTCGCCAACCCGGGTCCCTATGGATGAAACAAAGTACCTTATTCTCTACCATGTCTGGTACTACTTTATTGTTTTTTTCAAAATAACACATATTTCACTGCACTTCCCTACACTTACACACCACTAGGTTGCTTGCATATGACACCCGAGGATTATCTATGTTTATTTTTACGTAACACAAAGAGAAACTACCTAATTATATCAAACATTTATATTTTTCTGAAATGGAAGTGTTATATTGTCTTTTGCAACGGTTTATTTTGATGCACCCTGTATATATATTTTCGATGTCAGAGCAAAATATGTTTTTTTCATATTCTAGACATCAGGATACGTACGAAAGGCACAAATTAGCACAAAGAGCATAAAATAATGAATTTAGTAACATATATTCTACATTAACGACTTTAACACTTACCTTCTCAATGAGATCACATGACGCACACCTTCTGTAAAAAATTGACTCCAATTACCACTGAGTTATTCATTTTTCCTATAATTTCCTTTTTTATCTTAAAAATGTTGGCTGGCAACCGCCTAACAGTATATTATATGCCATTAAGTACATATTGAATTGTTATGAATTGTCGTGTATTATAATCTGTTTTGGTCTATATCTTAAGAACCATTTAACATATTTTCACGAAATAAAGCGCAAACTCGAGTACATACACTTCTCTCATAGCGGTCGCCAACCCGGGTCCCTATGGCTGAAACAAAGTACCTTATTCTCTACCATGTTTGGTACTACTTTATTGTTTTTTTCAAAATAACACATATTTCACTGCACTTCCTTACACTGACACACCACTAGGTTGCTTGCATATGAGACCCGAGGATCACATACGTGTGTTTTTACGTGACACAAAGAGAAACTACGTAATTATATCAAACTTCTATATTTTTCTGAAATCGAAGTGTTATCTTGTGTTCTGCAACGGTTCATTTTGATGCACCCTGTATACATATTTTCGGTGTCAGAACAAAATATGTTGTTTTCATATGCTACACATCAGGATAGGTACGAGAGGCACAATTAGCACAAAAAGCATAAAATAATGTAGTCAGTAACATATATTCTACATGAACGACTTTAACCCTTACCTTCTCAATGAGATCACATGACGCACACCTTCTGTAAAAAATTGACTCCAATTACCACTGAGTTATTCATTTTTCCTATAATTTCCTTATTTCTCTTAAAAGTGTTGGTTGGCAACCGCCTAACAATATATTATATGCTATTAAGTACATATTGAATTGTTATGAATTGTCGTGTATTACAATGTGTTTTGGTCTATACCTTAAGAACCATTTAACATATTTTCACGAAATAAAGGGCAAACTCGAGTACATGCACAACTCTCATCGCGGTCGCCAACCCGGGTCCCTATGGATGAAACAAAGTACCTTATTCTCTACCATGTCTGGTACTACTTTATTGTTTTTTTCAAAATAACACATATTTCACTGCACTTCCCTACACTTACACACCACTAGGTTGCTTGCATATGACACCCGAGGATCATCTATGTTTATTTTTACGTAACACAAAGAGAAACTACCTAATTATATCAAACATTTATATTTTTCTGAAATGGAAGTGTTATCTTGTCTTTTGCAACGGTTTATTTTGATGCACCCTGTATACATATTTTCGGTGTCAGAACAAAATATGTTGTTTTCATATGCTACACATCAGGATAGGTACGAGAGGCACAATTAGCACAAAAAGCATAAAATAATATAGTCAGTAACATATATTCTACATGAACGACTTTAACCCTTACCTTCTCAATGAGATCACATGACGCACACCTTCTGTAAAAAATTGACTCCAATTACCACTGAGTTATTCATTTTTCCTATAATTTCCTTATTTCTCTTAAAAGTGTTGGTTGGCAACCGCCTAACAATATATTATATGTCATTATGTACATATTGAATTGTTATGAATTGTCGTGTATTATAATGTGTTTTGGTCTATATCTTAAGAACCATTTAACATATTTTCACGAAATAAAGCGCAAACTCGAGTACATGCACTACTCTCATCGCGGTCGCCAACCCGGGTCCCTATGGATGAAACAAAGTACCTTATTCTCTACCATGTCTGGTACTACTTTATTGTTTTTTTCAAAATAACACATATTTCACTGCACTTCCCTACACTTACGCACCACTAGGTTGCTTGCATATGACACCCGAGGATCATATATGTTTATTTTTACGTAACACAAAGAGAAACTACCTAATTATATCAAACATTTATATTTTTCTGAAATGGAAGTGTTATCTTGTCTTTTGCAACGGTTTATTTTGATGCACCCTGTATATATATTTTCGATGTCAGAGCAAAATATGTTGTTTTCATATTCTAGACATCAGTATACGTACGAAAGGCACAAATTAGCACAAAGAGCATAAAATAATGTAGTCAGTAACATATATTCTACATTAACGACTTTAACCCTTACATTCTCAATGAGATCACATGACGCACAACTTCTGTAAAAAATTGACTCCAATTACCACTGAGTTATTCATTTTTCCTATAATTTCCTTATTTCTCTTAAAAATGTTGGTTGGCAACCGCCTAACAATATATTATATGTCATTATGTACATATTGAATTGTTATGAATTGTCGTGTATTATAATGTGTTTTGGTCTATATCTTAAGAACCATTTAACATATTTTCACGAAATAAAGCGCAAACTCGAGTACATGCACTACTCTCATCGCGGTCGCCAATCCGGGTCCCTATGGCTGAAACATAGTACCTTATTCTCTACCAGGTTTGGTACTACTTTATTGTTCTTTTCAAAATAACGCATATTTCACAGCACTTCCTTACACTGACACACCACTAGGTTGCTTGCATATGAGACCCGAGGATCACATACGTGTGTTTTTACGTGACACAAAGAGAAACTACGTAATTATATCAAACTTCTATATTTTTCTGAAATCGAAGTGTTATCTTGTGTTCTGCAACGGTTCATTTTGATGCACCCTGTATACATATTTTCGGTGTCAGAACAAAATATGTTGTTTTCATATGCTACACATCAGGATAGGTACGAGAGGCACAATTAGCACAAAAAGCATAAAATAATGTAGTCAGTAACATATATTCTACATGAACGACTTTAACCCTTACCTTCTCAATGAGATCACATGACGCACACCTTCTGTAAAAAATTGACTCCAATTACCACTGAGTTATTCATTTTTCCTATAATTTCCTTATTTCTCTTAAAAGTGTTGGTTGGCAACCGCCTAACAATATATTATATGTCATTATGTACATATTGAATTGTTATGAATTGTCGTGTATTATAATGTGTTTTGGTCTATATCTTAAGAACCATTTAACATATTTTCACGAAATAAAGGGCAAACTCGAGTACATGCACAACTCTCATCGCGGTCGCCAACCCGGGTCCCTATGGATGAAACAAAGTACCTTCTTCTCTACCATGTCTGGTACTACTTTATTTTTTTTTTCAAAATAACGCATATTTCACTGCACTTCCCTACACTTACACACCACTAGGTTGCTTGCATATGACACCCGAGGATTATCTATGTTTATTTTTACGTAACACAAAGAGAAACTACCTAATTATATCAAACATTTATATTTTTCTGAAATGGAAGTGTTATCTTGTCTTTTGCAACGGTTTATTTTGATGCACCCTGTATATATATTTTCGATGTCAGTACAAATTTTGTTGTTTTCATATTCTATACATCACGATAGGTACGAAAGGCAAAAATTAGCAGAAAAATCATAAAATAATAAAGTTAGATACATATATTCTACATGAACGACTTTAACCATTATCTTCTGAATGAGATCACATGACGCACACCTTCTGTTAAAAAAAAATGACACCAATTACCACTGAGTTATTCATTTTTCCTATAATTTACTTATTTCTCTTAAAAGTGTTGGTTGGCAACCGCCTAACAATATATTATATGTCATTATGTACATATTGAATTGTTATGAATTGTCGTGTATTATAATGTGTTTTGGTCTATATCTTAAGAACCATTTAAGATATTTTCACGAAATAAAGCGCAAACTCGAGTACATGCACTACTCTCATCGCGGTCGCCAACCCGGGTCCCTATGGATGAAACAAAGTACCTTATTCTCTACCATGTCTGGTACTACTTTATTGTTTTTTTCAAAATAACACATATCTCACTGCACTTCCCTACACTTACACACCACTAGGTTGCTTGCATATGACACCCGAGGATCATATATGTTCATTTTTACGTAACACAAAGAGAAACTACCTAATTATATCAAACATTTATATTTTTCTGAAATGGAAGTGTTATATTGTCTTTTGCAACGGTTTATTTTGATGCACCCTGTATATATATTTTCGATGTCAGAGCAAAATATGTTTTTTTCATATTCTAGACATCAGGATACGTACGAAAGGCACAAATTAGCACAAAGAGCATAAAATAATGAATTTAGTAACATATATTCTACATTAACGACTTTAACCCTTACCTTCTCAATGAGATCACATGACGCACACCTTCTGTAAAAAATTGACTCCAATTACCACTGAGTTATTCATTTTTCCTATAATTTCCTTTTTTATCTTAAAAATGTTGGCTGGCAACCGCCTAACAGTATATTATATGCCATTAAGTACATATTGAATTGTTATGAATTGTCGTGTATTATAATCTGTTTTGGTCTATATCTTAAGAACCATTTAACATATTTTCACGAAATAAAGCGCAAACTCGAGTACATACACTACTCTCATAGCGGTCGCCAACCCGGGTCCCTATGGCTGAAACAAAGTACCTTATTCTCTACCATGTTTGGTACTAGTTTATTGTTTTTTTCCAAATAACACATATTTCACTGCACTTCCTTACACTGACACACCACTAGGTTGCTTGCATATGAGACCTGAGGATCACATACGTGTGTTTTTACGTGACACAAAGAGAAACTACGTAATTATATCAAACTTCTATATTTTTCTGAAATCGAAGTGTTATCTTGTGTTCTGCAACGGTTCATTTTGATGCACCCTGTATACATATTTTCGGTGTCAGAACAAAATATGTTGTTTTCATATGCTACACATCAGGATAGGTACGAGAGGCACAATTAGCACAAAAAGCATAAAATAATGTAGTCAGTAACATATATTCTACATGAACGACTTTAACCTTTACCTTCTCAATGAGATCACATGACGCACACCTTCTGTAAAAAATTGACTCCAATTACCACTGAGTTATTCATTTTTCCTATAATTTCCTTATTTCTCTTAAAAGTGTTGGTTGGCAACCGCCTAACAATATATTATATGTCATTATGTACATATTGAATTGTTATGAATTGTCGTGTATTATAATGTGTTTTGGTCTATATCTTAAGAACCATTTAACATATTTTCACGAAATAAAGCGCAAACTCGAGTACATGCACTACTCTCATCGCGGTCGCCAACCCGGGTCCCTATGGCTGAAACAAAATACCTTATTCTCTACCATGTTTGGTACTACTTTATTGTTTTTTTCAAAATAACACATATTTCACTGCACTTCCCTACACTTACACACCACTAGGTTGCTTGCATATGACACCCGAGGATCATATATGTTTATTTTTTACGTAACACAAAGAGAAACTACCTAATTATATCAAACATTTATATTTTTCTGAAATGGAAGTGTTATCTTGTCTTTTGCAACGGTTTATTTTGATGCACCCTGTATATATATTTTCGATGTCAGTACAAATTTTGTTGTTTTCATATTCTATACATCAGGATAGGTACGAAAGGCAGAAATTAGCAGAAAAATCATAAAATAATAAAGTTAGTAACATATATTCTACATGAACGACTTTAACCATTATCTTCTCAATGAGATCACATGACGCAGACCTTCTGTTAAAAAAAATGACTCCAATTACCACTGTGTTATTCATTTTTCCTATAGTTTACTTATTTGTCTTAAAAATGTTGGCTGTCAACCGCCTAACAATATATTATATGCCATTAAGTACATATTGAATTGTTATGAGTGGTCGTGTATTATAATCTGTTTTGGTCTATATCTTAAGAACCATTTAACATATTTTCACGAAATAAAGCGCAAATTCGAGTACATACACTACTCTCATAGCAGTCGCCAACACGGGTCCCTATGGCTGAAACAAAGTACCTTATTCTCTACCATGTTTGGTACTACTTTATTGTTTTTTTCAAAATAACGCATATTTCACAGCACTTCCTTACACTGACACACCACTAGGTTGCTTGCATATGAGACCCGAGGATCACATACGTGTGTTTTTACGTGACACAAAGAGAAACTACGTAATTATATCAAACTTCTATATTTTTCTGAAATCGAAGTGTTATCTTGTGTTCTGCAACGGTTCATTTTGATGCACCCTGTATACATATTTTCGGTGTCAGAACAAAATATGTTGTTTTCATATGCTACACATCAGGATAGGTACGAGAGGCACAATTAGCACAAAAAGCATAAAATAATGTAGTCAGTAACATATATTCTACATGAACGACTTTAACCTTTACCTTCTCAATGAGATCACATGACGCACACCTTCTGTAAAAAATTGACTCCAATTACCACTGAGTTATTCATTTTTCCTATAATTTCCTTATTTCTCTTAAAAGTGTTGGTTGGCAACCGCCTAACAATATATTATATGTCATTATGTACATATTGAATTGTTATGAATTGTCGTGTATTATAATGTGTTTTGGTCTATATCTTAAGAACCATTTAACATATTTTCACGAAATAAAGCGCAAACTCGAGTACATGCACTACTCTCATCGCGGTCGCCAACCCGGGTCCCTATGGCTGAAACAAAATACCTTATTCTCTACCATGTTTGGTACTACTTTATTGTTTTTTTCAAAATAACACATATTTCACTGCACTTCCCTACACTTACACACCACTAGGTTGCTTGCATATGACACCCGAGGATCATATATGTTTATTTTTTACGTAACACAAAGAGAAACTACCTAATTATATCAAACATTTATATTTTTCTGAAATGGAAGTGTTATCTTGTCTTTTGCAACGGTTTATTTTGATGCACCCTGTATATATATTTTCGATGTCAGTACAAATTTTGTTGTTTTCATATTCTATACATCAGGATAGGTACGAAAGGCAGAAATTAGCAGAAAAATCATAAAATAATAAAGTTAGTAACATATATTCTACATGAACGACTTTAACCATTATCTTCTCAATGAGATCACATGACGCAGACCTTCTGTTAAAAAAAATGACTCCAATTACCACTGAGTTATTCATTTTTCCTATAATTTACTTATTTGTCTTAAAAATGTTGGCTGTCAACCGCCTAACAATATATTATATGCCATTAAGTACATATTGAATTGTTATGAGTTGTCGTGTATTATAATCTGTTTTGGTCTATATCTTAAGAACCATTTAACATATTTTCACGAAATAAAGCGCAAATTCGAGTACATACACTACTCTCATAGCAGTCGCCAACACGGGTCCCTATGGCTGAAACAAAGTACCTTATTCTCTACCATGTTTGGTACTACTTTATTGTTTTTTTCAAAATAACACATATTTCACTGCACTTCCTTACACTGACACACCACTAGGTTGCTTGCATATGAGACCCGAGGATCACATACGTGTGTTTTTACGTGACACAAAGAGAAACTACGTAATTATATCAAACTTCTATATTTTTCTAAAAACGAAGTGTTATCTTGTGTTCTGCAACGGTTCATTTTGATGCACCCTGTATACATAATTTCGATGTCAGAACAAAATATGTTGTTTTCATATGCTACACATCAGGATAGGTACGAGAGGCACAATTAGCACAAAAAGCATAAAATAATGTAGTCAGTAACATATATTCTACATGAACGACTTTAACCCTTACCTTCTAAATGAGATCACATGACGTACACCTTCTGTAAAAAATTGACTCCAATTACCACTGAGTTATTCATTTTTCCTATAATTTCTTTATTTCTCTTAAAAATGTTGGTTGGCAACCGCCTAACAATATATTATATGTCATTATGTACATATTGAATTGTTATGAATTGTCGTGTATCTTAATGTGTTTTGGTCTATATCTTAAGAACCATTTAACATATTTTCACGAAATAAAGCGCAAACTCGAGTACATGCACTACTCTCATCGCGGTCGCCAACCCGGGTCCCTATGGCTGAAACAAAGTACCTTATTCTCTACCATGTTTGGTACTACTTTATTGTTTTTTTCAAAATAACACATATTTCACTGCACTTCCCTACACTTACACACCACTAGGTTGCTTGCATATGACACCCGAGGATCATATATGTTTATTTTTTACGTAACACAAAGAGAAACTACCTAATTATATCAAACATTTATATTTTTCTGAAATGGAAGTGTTATCTTGTCTTTTGCAACGGTTTATTTTGATGCACCCTGTATATATATTTTCGATGTCAGTACAAATTTTGTTGTTTTCATATTCTATACATCAGGATAGGTACGAAAGGCAGAAATTAGCAGAAAAATCATAAAATAATAAAGTTAGTAACATATATTCTACATGAACGACTTTAACCATTATCTTCTCAATGAGATCACATGACGCAGACCTTCTGTTAAAAAAAATGACTCCAATTACCACTGTGTTATTCATTTTTCCTATAGTTTACTTATTTGTCTTAAAAATGTTGGCTGTCAACCGCCTAACAATATATTATATGCCATTAAGTACATATTGAATTGTTATGAGTGGTCGTGTATTATAATCTGTTTTGGTCTATATCTTAAGAACCATTTAACATATTTTCACGAAATAAAGCGCAAATTCGAGTACATACACTACTCTCATAGCAGTCGCCAACACGGGTCCCTATGGCTGAAACAAAGTACCTTATTCTCTACCATGTTTGGTACTACTTTATTGTTTTTTTCAAAATAACGCATATTTCACAGCACTTCCTTACACTGACACACCACTAGGTTGCTTGCATATGAGACCCGAGGATCACATACGTGTGTTTTTACGTGACACAAAGAGAAACTACGTAATTATATCAAACTTCTATATTTTTCTGAAATCGAAGTGTTATCTTCTCTTTGCAACGGTTCATTTTGATGCACCCTGTATACATATTTTCGATGTCAGAACAAAATATATTGTTTTCATATGCTACACATCAGGATAGGTACGAGAGGCACAATTAGCACAAAAAGCATAAAATAATGTAGTCAGTAACATATATTCTACATGAACGACTTTAACCTTTACCTTCTCAATGAGATCACATGACGCACACCTTCTGTAAAAAATTGACTCCAATTACCACTGAGTTATTCATTTTTCCTATAATTTCCTTATTTCTCTTAAAAGTGTTGGTTGGCAACCGCCTAACAATATATTATATGTCATTATGTACATATTGAATTGTTATGAATTGTCGTGTATTATAATGTGTTTTGGTCTATATCTTAAGAACCATTTAACATATTTTCACGAAATAAAGCGCAAACTCGAGTACATGCACTACTCTCATCGCGGTCGCCAACCCGGGTCCCTATGGATGAAACAAAGTACCTTATTCTCTACCATGTCTGGTACTACTTTATTGTTTTTTTCAAAATAACACATATTTCACTGCACTTCCCTACACTTACACACCACTAGGTTGCTTGCATATGACACCCGAGGATCATATATGTTTATTTTTACGTAACACAAAGAGAAACTACCAAATTATATCAAACATTTATATATTTCTGAAATGGAAGTGTTATCTTGTCTTTTGCAACGGTTTATTTTGATGCATCCTGTATATATATTTTCGATGTCAGAGCAAAATATGTTGTTTTCATATTCTAGACATCAGGATACGTACGAAATTCACAAATTAGCACAAAGAGCATAAAATAATGAATTTAGTAACATATAATCTACATTAACGACTTTAACCCTTACATTCTCAATGAGATCACATGACGCACACCTTCTGTAAAAAATTGACTCCAATTACCACTGAGTTATTCATTTTTCCTATAATTTCCTTATTTCTCTTAAAAATGTTGGTTGGCAACCGCCTAACAATATATTATATGTCATTATGTACATATTGAATTGTTATGAATTGTCGTGTATTATAATCTGTTTTGGTCTATATCTTAAGAACCATTTAACATATTTTCACGAAATAAAGCGCAAACTCGAGTACATGCACTACTCTCATCGCGGTCGCCAACGCGGGTCCCTATGGATGAAACAAAGTACCTTATTCTCTACCATGTCTGGTACTACTTTATTGTTTTTTTCAAAATAACACATATTTCACTGCACTTCCCTACACTTACACACCACTAGGTCGCTTGCATATGACACCCGAGGATCATATATGTTTATTTTTACGTAACACAAAGAGAAACTACCTAATTATATCAAACATTTATATTTTTCTGAAATGGAAGTGTTATATTGTCTTTTGCAGCGGTTTATTTTGATGCACCCTGTATATATATTTTCGATGTCAGAGCAAAATATGTTGTTTTCATATTCTAGACATCAGGATACGTACGAAAGGTACAAATTAGCACAAAGAGCATAAAATAATGTATTTAGTAACATATAATCTACATTAACGACTTTAACCCTTACATTCTCAATGAGATCACATGACGCACACCTTCTGTAAAAAATTGACTCCAATTACCACTGAGTTATTCATTTTTCCTATAATTTCCTTATTTCTCTTAAAAATGTTGGTTGGCAACCGCCTAACAATATATTATATGTCATTATGTACATATTGAATTGTTATGAATTGTCGTGTATTATAATCTGTTTTGGTCTATATCTTAAGAACCATTTAACATATTTTCACGAAATAAAGCGCAAACTCGAGTACATGCACTACTCTCATCGCGGTCGCCAACGCGGGTCCCTATGGATGAAACAAAGTACCTTATTCTCTACCATGTCTGGTACTACTTTATTGTTTTTTTCAAAATAACACATATTTCACTGCACTTCCCTACACTTACACACCACTAGGTTGCTTGCATATGACACCCGAGGATCATATATGTTTATTTTTACGTAACACAAAGAGAAACTACCTAATTATATCAAACATTTATATTTTTCTGAAATGGAAGTGTTATATTGTCTTTTGCAGCGGTTTATTTTGATGCACCCTGTATATATATTTTCGATGTCAGAGCAAAATATGTTGTTTTCATATTCTAGACATCAGGATACGTACGAAAGGTACAAATTAGCACAAAGAGCATAAAATAATGTATTTAGTAACATATAATCTACATTAACGACTTTAACCCTTACATTCTCAATGAGATCACATGACGCACACCTTCTGTAAAAAATTGACTCCAATTACCACTGAGTTATTCATTTTTCCTATAATTTCCTTATTTCTCTTAAAAATGTTGGTTGGCAACCGCCTAACAATATATTATATGTCATTATGTACATATTGAATTGTTATGAATTGTCGTGTATTATAATCTGTTTTGGTCTATATCTTAAGAACCATTTAACATATTTTCACGAAATAAAGCGCAAACTCGAGTACATGCACTACTCTCATCGCGGTCGCCAACCCCGGTCCCTATGGCTGAAACAAAGTACCTTATTCTATACCATGTTTGGTACTACTTTATTGTTTTTTTCAAAATAACGCATATTTCACAGCACTTCCTTACACTGACACACCACTAGGTTGCTTGCATATGAGACCCGAGGATCACATACGTGTGTTTTTACGTGACACAAAGAGAAACTACGTAATTATATCAAACTTCTATATTTTTCTGAAATCGAAGTGTTATCTTGTCTTTGCAACGGTTCATTTTGATGCACCCTGTATACATATTTTCGATGTCAGAACAAAATATATTGTTTTCATATGCTACACATCAGGATAGGTACGAGAGGCACAATTAGCACAAAAAGCATAAAATAATGTAGTCAGTAACATATATTCTACATGAACGACTTTAACCCTTACCTTCTCAATGAGATCACATGACGCACACCTTCTGTAAAAAATTGACTCCAATTACCACTGAGTTATTCATTTTTTTTATAATTTCCTTTTTTATCTTAAAAATGTTGGCTGGCAACCGCCTAACAGTATATTATATGCTATTAAGTACATATTGAATTGTTATGAATTGTCGTGTATTATAATCTGTTTTGGTCTATATCTTAAGAACCATTTAACATATTTTCACGAAATAAAGCGCAAACTCGATTACATGCACTACTCTCATCGCGGTCGCCAACCCGGGTCCCTATGGCTGAAACAAAGTACCTTATTCTCTACCATGTTTGGTACTACTTTATTGTTTTTTTCAAAATAACGCATATTTCACAGCACTTCCTTACACTGACACACCACTAGGTTGCTTGCATATGAGACCCGAGGATCACATACGTGTGTTTTTACGTGACACAAAGAGAAACTACGTAATTATATCAAACTTCTATATTTTTCTGAAATCGAAGTGTTATCTTGTGTTCTGCAACGGTTCACTTTGATGCACCCTGTATACATATTTTCGGTGTCAGAACAAAATATGTTGTTTTCATATGCTACACATCAGGATAGGTACTAGAGGCACAATTAGCACAAAAATCATAAAATAATGTAGTCAGTAACATATATTCTACATGAACGACTTTAACCTTTACCTTCTCAATGAGATCACATGACCCACACCTTCTGTAAAAAATTGACTCCAATTACCACTGAGTTATTCATTTTTCCTATAATTTCCTTATTTCTCTTAAAAGTGTTGGTTGGCAACCGCCTAACAATATATTATATGTCATTATGTACATATTGAATTGTTATGAATTGTCGTGTATTATAATGTGTTTTGGTCTATATCTTAAGAACCATTTAACATATTTTCACAAAATAAAGCGCAAACTCAAGTACATGGACTACTCTCATCGCGGTCGCCAACGCGGGTCCCTATGGATGAAACAAAGTACCTTATTCTCTACCATGTCTGGTACTACTTTATTGTTTTTTTTCAAAATAACACATATTTCACTGCACTTCCCTACACTTACACACCACTAGGTTGCTTGCATATGACACCCGAGGATCATATATGTTTATTTTTACGTAACACAAAGAGAAACTACCTAATTATATCAAACATTTATATTTTTCTGAAATGGAAGTGTTATATTGTCTTTTGCAACGGTTTATTTTGATGCACCCTGTATATATATTTTCGATGTCAGAGCAAAATATGTTGTTTTCACATTCTAGACATCAGCGTACGTACGAAAGGCACAAATTAGCACAAAGAGCATAAAATAATGTATTTAGTAACATATATTCTACATTAACGACTTTAACCCTTACATTCTCAATGAGATCATATGACGCACACCTTTTGTAAAAAATTGACTCCAATTACCACTGAGTTATTCATTTTTCCTATAATTTCCTTATTTCTCTTAAAAATGTTGGTTGGCAACCGCCTAACAATATATTATATGTCATTATGTACATATTGAATTGTTATGAATTGTCGTGTATTATAATCTGTTTTGGTCTATATCTTAAGAACCATTTAACATATTTTCACGAAATAAAGCGCAAACTCGAGTACATGCACTACTCTCATCGCGGTCGCCAACCCCGGTCCCTATGGCTGAAACAAAGTACCTTATTCTCTACCATGTTTGGTACTACTTTATTGTTTTTTTCAAAATAACGCATATTTCACAGCACTTCCTTACACTGACACACCACTAGGTTGCTTGCATATGAGACCCGAGGATCACATACGTGTGTTTTTACGTGACACAAATAGAAACTACGTAATTATATCAAACTTCTATATTTTTCTGAAATCGAAGTGTTATCTTGTCTTTGCAACGGTTCATTTTGATGCACCCTGTATACATATTTTCGATGTCAGAACAAAATATATTGTTTTCATATGCTACACATCAGGATAGGTACGAGAGCCACAATTAGCACAAAAAGCATAAAATAATGTAGTCAGTAACATATATTCTACATGAACGACTTTAACCCTTACCTTCTCAATGAGATCACATGACGCACACCTTCTGTAAAAAAATTGACTCCAATTACCAGTGAGTTATTCATTTTTCCTATAATTTCCTTTTTTATCTTAAAAATGTTGGCTGGCAACCGCCTAACAGTATATTATATGCCATTAAGTACATATTGAATTGCTATGAATTGTCGTGTATTATAATCTGTTTTGGTCTATATCTTAAGAACCATTTAACATATTTTCACGAAATAAAGCGCAAACTCGAGTACATGCACTACTCTCATAGCGGTCGCCAACCCGGGTCCCTATGGCTGAAACAAAGTACCTTATTCTCTACCATGTTTGGTACTACTTTATTGTTTTTTTCAAAATAACACATATTTCACTGCACTTCCTTACACTGACACACCACTAGGTTGCTTGCATATGAGACCCGAGGATCACATACGTGTGTTTTTACGTGACACAAAGAGAAACTACGTAATTATATCAAACTTCTATATTTTTCTGAAATCGAAGTGTTATCTTGTGTTCTGCAACGGTTCATTTTGATGCACCCTGTATACATATTTTCGGTGTCAGAACAAAATATGTTGTTTTCATATGCTACACATCAGGATAGGTACGAGAGGCATAATTAGCACAAAAAGCATAAAATAATGTAGTCAGTAACATATATTCTACATGAACGACTTTAACCCTTACCTTCTCAATGAGATCACATGACGCACACCTTCTGTAAAAAATTGACTCCAATTACCACTGAGTTATTCATTTTTCTTATAATTTCCTTATTTCTCTTAAAAGTGTTGGTTGGCAACCGCCTAACAATATATTATATGTCATTATGTACATATTGAATTGTTATGAATTGTCGTGTATTATAATGTGTTTTGGTCTATATCTTAAGAACCATTTAACATATTTTCACGAAATAAAGCGCAAACTCGAGTACATGCACTACTCTCATCGCGGTCGCCAACCCGGGTCTATATGGATGAAACAAAGTACCTTATTCTCTACCATGTCTGGTACTACTTTATTGTTTTTTTCAAAATAAAACATATTTCACTGCACTTCCCTACACTTACACACCACTAGGTTGCTTGCATATGACACCCGAGGATCATATATGTTTATTTTTACGTAACACAAAGAGAAACTACCTAATTATATCAAACATTTATATTTTTCTGAAATGGAAGTGTTATCTTGTCTTTTGCAACGGTTTATTTTGATGCACCCTGTATATATATTTTCGATGTCAGAGCAAAATATGTTGTTTTCATATTCTAGACATCAGGATACGTACGAAAGGCACAAATTAGCACAAAGAGCATAAAATAATGAATTTACTAACATATATTCTACATTAACGACTTTAACCCTTACATTCTCAATGAGATCACATGACGCACACCTTCTGTAAAAAAATGACTCCAATTACCACTGAGTTATTCATTTTTCCTATAATTTCCTTATTTCTCTTAAAAATGTTGGTTGGCAACCGCCTAACAATATATTATATGTCATTATGTACATATTGAATTGTTATGAATTGTCGTGTATTATAATGTGTTTTGGTCTATATCTTAAGAACCATTTAACATATTTTCACGAAATAAAGCGCAAACTCGAGTACATGCACTACTCTCATCGCGGTCGCCAATCCGGGTCCCTATGGCTGAAACAAAGTACCTTATTCTCTACCAGGTTTGGTACTACTTTATTGTTCTTTTCAAAATAACGCATATTTCACAGCACTTCCTTACACTGACACACCACTAGGTTGCTTGCATATGAGACCCGAGGATCACATACGTGTGTTTTTACGTGACACAAAGAGAAACTACGTAATTATATCAAACTTCTATATTTTTCTAAAAACGAAGTGTTATCTTGTGTTCTGCAACGGTTCATTTTGATGCACCCTGTATACATAATTTCGATGTCAGAACAAAATATGTTGTTTTCATATGATACACATCAGGATAGGTACGAGAGGCACAATTAGCACAAAAAGCATAAAATAATGTAGTCAGTAACATATATTCTACATGAACGACTTTAACCCTTACCTTCTCAATGAGATCACATGACGTACGCCTTCTGTAAAAAATTGACTCCAATTACCACTGAGTTATTCATTTTTCCTATAATTTCCTTATTTCTCTTAAAAGTGTTGGTTGGCAACCGCCTAAAAATATATTGTATGTCATTATGTACATATTGAATTGTTATGAATTGTCGTGTATTATAATGTGTTTTGGTCTATATCTTAAGAACCATTTAACATATTTTCACGAAATAAAGCGCAAACTCGAGTACATGCACTACTCTCATCGCGGTCGCCAACCCGGGTCCCTATGGATGAAACAAAGTACCTTATTCTCTACCATGTCTGGTACTACTTTATTGTTTTTTTCAAAATAACACATATTTCACTGCACTTCCCTACACTTACGCACCACTAGGTTGCTTGCATATGACACCCGAGGATCATATATGTTTATTTTTACGTAACACAAAGAGAAACTACCTAATTATATCAAACATTTATATTTTTCTGAAATGGAAGTGTTATCTTGTCTTTTGCAAAGGTTTATTTTGATGCACCCTGTTTATATATTTTCGATGTCAGAGCAAAATATGTTGTTTTCATATTCTAGACATCAGGATACGTACGAAAGGCACAAATTAGCACAAAGAGCAAAAACTAATGAATTTAGTAACATATATTCTACATTAACGACTTTAACCCTTACATTCTCAATGAGATCACATGACGCACACCTTCTGTAAAAAATTGACTCCAATTACCACTGAGTTATTCATTTTTCCTATAATTTCCTTATTTCTCTTAAAAATGTTGGTTGGCAACCGCCTAACAATATATTATATGTCATTATGTACATATTGAATTGTTATGAATTGTCGTGTATTATAATGTGTTTTGGTCTATATCTTAAGAACCATTTAACATATTTTCACGAAATAAAGCGCAAACTCGAGTACATGCACTACTCTCATCGCGGTCGCCAATCCGGGTCCCTATGGCTGAAACAAAGTACCTTATTCTCTACCAGGTTTGGTACTACTTGATTGTTCTTTTCAAAATAACGCATATTTCACAGCACTTCCTTACACTGACACACCACTAGGTTGCTTGCATATGAGACCCGAGGATCACATACGTGTGTTTTTACGTGACACAAAGAGAAACTACGTAATTATATCAAACTTCTATATTTTTCTGAAATCGAAGTGTTATCTTGTGTTCTGCAACGGTTCATTTTGATGCACCCTGTATACATATTTTCGGTGTCAGAACAAAATATGTTGTTTTCATATGCTACACATCAGGATAGGTACGAGAGGCACAATTAGCACAAAAAGCATAAAATAATGTAGTCAGTAACATATATTCTACATGAACGACTTTAACCCTTACCTTCTCAATGAGATCACATGACGCACACCTTCTGTAAAAAATTGACTCCAATTACCACTGAGTTATTCATTTTTCCTATAATTACCTTATTTCTCTTAAAAGTGTTGGTTGGCAACCGCCTAACAATATATTATATGTGATTATGTACATATTGAATTGTTATGAATTGTCGTGTATTATAATGTGTTTTGGTCTATATCTTAAGAACCATTTAACATATTTTCACGAAATAAAGGGCAAACTCGAGTACATGCACAACTCTCATCGCGGTCGCCAACCCGGGTCCCTATGGATGAAACAAAGTACCTTATTCTCTACCATGTCTGGTACTACTTTATTGTTTTTTTCAAAATAACACATATTTCACTGCACTTCCCTACACTTACACACCACTAGGTTGCTTGCATATGACACCCGAGGATCATCTATGTTTATTTTTACGTAACACAAAGAGAAACTACCTAATTATATCAAACATTTATATTTTTCTGAAATGGAAGTGTTATCTTGTCTTTTGCAACGGTTTATTTTGATGCACCCTGTATACATATTTTCGGTGTCAGAACAAAATATGTTGTTTTCATATGCTACACATCAGGATAGGTACGAGAGGCACAATTAGCACAAAAAGCATAAAATAATATAGTCAGTAACATATATTCTACATGAACGACTTTAACCCTTACCTTCTCAATGAGATCACATGACGCACACCTTCTGTAAAAAATTGACTCCAATTACCACTGAGTTATTCATTTTTCCTATAATTTCCTTATTTCTCTTAAAAATTTTGGTTGGCAACCGCCTAACAATATATTATATGTCATTATGTACATATTGAATTGTTATGAATTGTCGTGTATTATAATGTGTTTTGGTCTATATCTTAAGAACCATTTAACATATTTTCACGAAATAAAGCGCAAACTCGAGTATATGCACTACTCTCATCGCGGTCGCCAATCCGGCTCCCTATGGCTGAAACATAGTACCTTATTCTCTACCAGGTTTGGTATTACTTTATTGTTCTTTTCAAAATAACGCATATTTCACAGCACTTCCTTACACTGACACACCACTAGGTTGCTTGCATATGAGACCCGAGGATCACATACGTGTGTTTTTACGTGACACAAAGAGAAACTACGTAATTATATCAAACTTCTATATTTTTCTGAAATCGAAGTGTTATCTTGTGTTCTGCAACGGTTCATTTTGATGCACCCTGTATACATATTTTCGGTGTCAGAACAAAATATGTTGTTTTCATATGCTACACATCAGGATAGGTACGAGAGGCACAATTAGCACAAAAAGCATAAAATAATGTAGTCAGTAACATATATTCTACATGAACGACTTTAACCCTTACCTTCTCAATGAGATCACATGACGCACACCTTCTGTAAAAAATTGACTCCAATTACCACTGAGTTATTCACTTTTCCTATAATTTCCTTATTTCTCTTAAAAGTGTTGGTTGGCAACCGCCTAACAATATATTATATGTCATTATGTACATATTGAATTGTTATGAATTGTCGTGTATTATAATGTGTTTTGGTCTATATCTTAAGAACCATTTAACATATTTTCACGAAATAAAGCGCAAACTCGAGTACATGCACTACTCTCATCGCGGTCGCCAACCCGGGTCCCTATGGATGAAACAAAGTACCTTATTCTCTACCATGTTTGGTACTACTTTATTGTTTTTTTCAAAATAACACATATTTCACTGCACTTCCCTACACTTACACACCACTAGGTTGCTTGCATATGACACCCGATGATCATATATGTTTATTTTTACGTAACACAAAGAGAAACTACCTAATTATATCAAACATTTATATTTTTCTGAAATGGAAGTGTTATCTTGTCTTTTGCAACGGTTTATTTTGATGCACCCTGTATATATATTTTCGATGTCAGTACAAATTTTGTTGTTTTCATATTCTATACATCAGGATAGGTACGAAAGGCAGAAATTAGCAGAAAAATCATAAAATAATAAAGTTAGTAACATATATTCTACATGAACGACTTTAACCATTATCTTCTCAATGAGATCACATGACGCACACCTTCTGTTAAAAAAAATGACTCCAATTACCACTGAGTTATTCATTTTTCCTATAATTTACTTATTTGTCTTAAAAATGTTGGCTGGCAACCGCCTAACAATATATTATATGCCATTAAGTACATATTGAATTGTTATGAGTTGTCGTGTATTATAATCTGTTTTGGTCTATATCTTAAGAACCATTTAACATATTTTCACGAAATAAAGCGCAAATTCGAGTACATACACTACTCTCATAGCAGTCGCCAACCCGGGTCCCTATGGCTGAAACAAAGTACCTTATTCTCTACCATGTTTGGTACTACTTTATTGTTTTTTTCAAAATAACACATATTTCACTGCACTTCCTTACACTGACACACCACTAGGTTGCTTGCATATGAGACCCGAGGATCACATACGTGTGTTTTTACGTGACACAAAGAGAAACTACGTAATTATATCAAACTTCTATATTTTTCTAAAAACGAAGTGTTATCTTGTGTTCTGCAACGGTTCATTTTGATGCACCCTGTATACATAATTTCGATGTCAGAACAAAATATGTTGTTTTCATATGATACACATCAGGATAGGTACGAGAGGCACAATTAGCACAAAAAGCATAAAATAATGTAGTCAGTAACATATATTCTACATGAACGACTTTAACCCTTACCTTCTCAATGAGATCACATGACGTACGCCTTCTGTAAAAAATTGACTCCAATTACCACTGAGTTATTCATTTTTCCTATAATTTCCTTATTTCTCTTAAAAGTGTTGGTTGGCAACCGCCTAACAATATATTGTATGTCATTATGTACATATTGAATTGTTATGAACTGTCGTGTATTATAATGTGTTTTGGTCTATATCTTAAGAACCATTTAACATATTTTCACGAAATAAAGCGCAAACTCAAGTACATGCACTACTCTCATCGCGGTCGCCAACGCGGGTCCCTATGGATGAAACAAAGTACCTTATTCTCTACCATGTCTGGTACTACCTTATTGTTTTTTTCAAAATAACACATATTTCACTGCACTTCCCTACACTTACACACCACTAGGTTGCTTGCATATGACACACGAGGATCATATATGTTTATTTTTACGTAACACAAAGAGAAACTACCTAATTATATCAAACATTTATATTTTTCTGAAATGGAAGTGTTATATTGTCTTTTGCAACGGTTTATTTTGATGCACCCTGTATATATATTTTCGATGTCAGAGCAAAATATGTTGTTTTCACATTCTAGACATCAGGATACATACGAAAGGCACAAATTAGCAAAAAGAGCATAAAATAATGTATTTAGTAACATATATTCTACATTAACGACTTTAACCCTTACATTCTCAATGAGATCACATGACGCACACCTTTTGTAAAACATTGACTCCAATTGCCACTGAGTTATTCATTTTTCCTATAATTTCCTTATTTCTCTTAAAAATGTTGGTTGGCAACCGCCTAACAATATATTATATGTCATTATGTACATATTGAATTGTTATGAATTGTCGTGTATTATAATCTGTTTTGGTCTATATCTTAAGAACCATTTAACATATTTTCACGAAATAAAGCGCAAACTCGAGTACATGCACTACTCTCATCGCGGTCGCCAACCCCGGTCCCTATGGCTGAAACAAAGTACCTTATTCTCTACCATGTTTGGTACTACTTTATTGTTTTTTTCAAAATAACGCATATTTCACAGCACTTCCTTACACTGACACACCACTAGGTTGCTTGCATATGAGACCCGACGATCACATACGTGTGTTTTTACGTGACACAAAGAGAAACTACGTAATTATATCAAACTTCAATATTTTTCTGAAATCGAAGTGTTATCTTGTCTTCTGCAACGGTTCATTTTGATGCACCCTGTATACATATTTTCGATGTCAGAACAAAATATATTGTTTTCATATGCTACACATCAGGATAGGTTCGAGAGGCACAATTAGCACAAAAAGCATAAAATAATGTAGTCAGTAACATATATTCTACATGAACGACTTTAACCTTTACCTTCTCAATGAGATCACATGACGCACACCTTCTGTAAAAAATTGACTCCAATTACCTCTGAGTTATTCATTTTTCCTATAATTTCCTTATTTCTCTTAAAAGTGTTGGTTGGCAACCGCCTAACAATATATTGTATGTCATTATGTACATATTGAATTGTTATGAATTGTCGTGTATTATAATGTGTTTTGGTCTATATCTTAAGAACCATTTAACATATTTTCACGAAATAAAGCGCAAACTCGAGTACATGCACTACTCTCATCGCGGTCGCCAACGCGGGTCCCTATGGATGAAACAAAGTACCTTATTCTCTACCATGTCTGGTACTACCTTATTGTTTTTTTCAAAATAACACATATTTCACTGCACTTCCCTACACTTACACACCACTAGGTTGCTTGCATATGACACCCGAGGATCATATATGTTTATTTTTACGTAACACAAAGAGAAACTACCTAATTATATCAAACATTTATATTTTTCTGAAATGGAAGTGTTATATTGTCTTTTGCAACGGTTTATTTTGATGCACCCTGTATATATATTTTCGATGTCAGAGCAAAATATGTTGTTTTCACATTCTAGACATCAGGATACGTACGAAAGGCACAAATTAGCACAAAGAGCATAAAATAATGTATTTAGTAACATATATTCTACATTAACAACTTTAACCCTTACATTCTCAATGAGATCACATGACGCACACCTTTTGTAAAAAATTGACTCCAATTACCACTGAGTTATTCATTTTTCCTATAATTTCCTTATTTCTCTTAAAAATGTTGGTTGGCAACCGCCTAACAATATATTATATGTCATTATGTACATATTGAATTGTTATGAATTGTCGTGTATTATAATCTGTTTTGGTCTATATCTTAAGAACCATTTAACATATTTTCACGAAATAAAGCGCAAACTCGAGTACATGCACTACTCTCATCGCGGTCGCCAACCCGGTCCCTATGGCTGAAACAAAGTACCTTATTCTCTACCATGTTTGGTACTACTTTATTGTTTTTTTTCAAAATAACGCATATTTCACAGCACTTCCTTACACTGACACACCACTAGGTTGCTTGCATATGAGACCCGAGGATCACATACGTGTGTTTTTACGTGACACAAATAGAAACTACGTAATTATATCAAACTTCTATATTTTTCTGAAATCGAAGTGTTATCTTGTCTTTGCAACGGTTCATTTTGATGCACCCTGTATACATATTTTCGATGTCAGAACAAAATATATTGTTTTCATATGCTACACATCAGGATAGGTACGAGAGCCACAATTAGCACAAAAAGCATAAAATAATGTAGTCAGTAACATATATTCTACATGAACGACTTTAACCCTTACCTTCTCAATGAGATCACATGACGCACACCTTCTGTAAAAAAATTGACTCCAATTACCACTGAGTTATTCATTTTTCCTATAATTTCCTTTTTTATCTTAAAAATGTTGGCTGGCAACCGCCTAACAGTATATTATATGCCATTAAGTACATATTGAATTGTTATGAATTGTCGTGTATTATAATTTGTTTTGGTCTATATCTTAAGAACCATTTAACATATTTTCACGAAATAAAGCGCAAACTCGAGTACATGCACTACTCTCATAGCGGTCGCCAACCCGGGTCCCTATGGCTGAAACAAAGTACCTTATTCTCTACCATGTTTGGTACTACTTTATTGTTTTTTTCAAAATAACACATATTTCACTGCACTTCCTTACACTGACACACCACTAGGTTGCTTGCATATGAGACCCGAGGATCACATACGTGTGTTTTTACGTGACACAAAGAGAAACTACGTAATTATATCAAACTTCTATATTTTTCTGAAATCGAAGTGTTATCTTGTGTTCTGCAACGGTTCATTTTGATGCACCCTGTATACATATTTTCGGTGTCAGAACAAAATATGTTGTTTTCATATGCTACACATCAGGATAGGTACGAGAGGCACAATTAGCACAAAAAGCATAAAATAATGTAGTCAGTAACATATATTCTACATGAACGACTTTAACCCTTACCTTCTCAATGAGATCACATGACGCACACCTTCTGTAAAAAATTGACTCCAATTACCACTGAGTTATTCATTTTTCTTATAATTTCCTTATTTCTCTTAAAAGTGTTGGTTGGCAACCGCCTAACAATATATTATATGTCATTATGTACATATTGAATTGTTATGAATTGTCGTGTATTATAATGTGTTTTGGTCTATATCTTAAGAACCATTTAACATATTTTCACGAAATAAAGCGCAAACTCGAGTACATGCACTACTCTCATCGCGGTCGCCAACCCGGGTCTATATGGATGAAACAAAGTACCTTATTCTCTACCATGTCTGGTACTACTTTATTGTTTTTTTCAAAATAACACATATTTCACTGCACTTCCCTACACTTACACACCACTAGGTTGCTTGCATATGACACCCGAGGATCATATATGTTTATTTTTACGTAACACAAAGAGAAACTACCTAATTATATCAAACATTTATATTTTTCTGAAATGGAAGTGTTATCTTGTCTTTTGCAACGGTTTATTTTGATGCACCCTGTATATATATTTTCGATGTCAGAGCAAAATATGTTGTTTTCATATTCTAGACATCAGGATACGTACGAAAGGCACAAATTAGCACAAAGAGCATAAAATAATGAATTTACTAACATATATTCTACATTAACGACTTTAACCCTTACATTCTCAATGAGATCACATGACGCACACCTTCTGTAAAAAAATGACTCCAATTACCACTGAGTTATTCATTTTTCCTATAATTTCCTTATTTCTCTTAAAAATGTTGGTTGGCAACCGCCTAACAATATATTATATGTCATTATGTACATATTGAATTGTTATGAATTGTCGTGTATTATAATGTGTTTTGGTCTATATCTTAAGAACCATTTAACATATTTTCACGAAATAAAGCGCAAACTCGAGTACATGCACTACTCTCATCGCGGTCGCCAATCCGGGTCCCTATGGCTGAAACAAAGTACCTTATTCTCTACCAGGTTTGGTACTACTTTATTGTTCTTTTCAAAATAACGCATATTTCACAGCACTTCCTTACACTGACACACCACTAGGTTGCTTGCATATGAGACCCGAGGATCACATACGTGTGTTTTTACGTGACACAAAGAGAAACTACGTAATTATATCAAACTTCTATATTTTTCTGAAATCGTAGTGTTATCTTGTGTTCTGCAACGGTTCATTTTGATGCACCCTGTATACATATTTTCGGTGTCAGAACAAAATATGTTGTTTTCATATGCTACACATCAGGATAGGTACGAGAGGCACAATTAGCACAAAAAGCATAAAATAATGTAGTCAGTAACATATATTCTACATGGACGACTTTAACCCTTACCTTCTCAATGAGATCACATGACGCACACCTTCTGTAAAAAATTGACTCCAATTACCACTGAGTTATTCATTTTTCCTATAATTTCCTTATTTCTCTTAAAAGTGTTGGTTGGCAACCGCCTAACAATATATTATATGTCATTATGTACATATTGAATTGTTATGAATTGTCGTGTATTATAATGTGTTTTGGTCTATATCTTAAGAACCATTTAACATATTTTCACGAAATAAAGGGCAAACTCGAGTACATGCACAACTCTCATCGCGGTCGCCAACCCGGGTCCCTATGGATGAAACAAAGTACCTTATTCTCTACCATGTCTGGTACTACTTTATTGTTTTTTTCAAAATAACACATATTTCACTGCACTTCCCTACACTTACACACCACTAGGTTGCTTGCATATGACACCCGAGGATCATCTATGTTTATTTTTACGTAACACAAAGAGAAACTACCTAATTATATCAAACATTTATATTTTTCTGAAATGGAAGTGTTATCTTGTCTTTTGCAACGGTTTATTTTGATGCACCCTGTATACATATTTTCGATGTCAGAACAAAATATGTTGTTTTCATATGCTACACATCAGGATAGGTACGAGAGGCACAATTAGCACAAAAACCATAAAATAATATAGTCAGTAACATATATTCTACATGAACGACTTTAACCCTTACCTTCTCAATGAGATCACATGACGCACACCTTCTGTAAAAAATTGACTCCAATTACCACTGAGTTATTCATTTTTCCTATAATTTCCTTATTTCTCTTAAAAGTGTTGGTTGGCAACCGCCTAACAATATATTATATGTCATTATGTACATATTGAATTGTTATGAATTGTCGTGTATTATAATGTGTTTTGGTCTATATCTTAAAAACCATTTAACATATTTTCACGAAATAAAGCGCAAACTCGAGTACATGCACTACTCTCATCGCGGTCGCGAACCCGGGTCCCTATGGATGAAACAAAGTACCTTATTCTGTACCATGTCTGGTACTACTTTATTGTTTTTTTCAAAATAACACATATTTCACTGCACTTCCCTACACTTACGCACCACTAGGTTGCTTGCATATGACACCCGAGGATCATATATGTTTATTTTTACGTAACACAAAGAGAAACTACCTAATTATATCAAACATTTATATTTTTCTGAAATGGAAGTGTTATCTTGTCTTTTGCAACGGTTTATTTTGATGCACCCTGTATATATATTTTCGATGTCAGAGCAAAATATGTTGTTTTCATATTCTAGACATCAGTATACGTACGAAAGGCACAAATTAGCACAAAGAGCATAAAATAATGTAGTCAGTAACATATATTCTACATTAACGACTTTAACCCTTACATTCTCAATGAGATCACATGACGCACACCTTCTGTAAAAAATTGACTCCAATTACCACTGAGTTATTCATTTTTCCTATAATTTCCTTATTTCTCTTAAAAATGTTGGTTGGCAACCGCCTAACAATATATTATATGTCATTATGTACATATTGAATTGTTATGAATTGTCGTGTATTATAATGTGTTTTGGTCTATATCTTAAGAACCATTTAACATATTTTCACGAAATAAAGCGCAAACTCGAGTACATGCACTACTCTCATCGCGGTCGCCAATCGGGGTCCCTATGGCTGAAACATAGTACCTTATTCTCTACCAGGTTTGGTACTACTTTATTGTTCTTTTCAAAGTAACGCATATTTCACAGCACTTCCTTACACTTACACACCACTAGGTTGCTTGCATATGAGACCCGAGGATCACATACGTGTGTTTTTACGTGACACAAAGAGAAACTACGTAATTATATCAAACTTCTATATTTTTCTGAAATCGAAGTGTTATCTTGTGTTCTGCAACGGTTCATTTTGATGCACCCTGTATACATATTTTCGGTGTCAGAACAAAATATGTTGTTTTCATATGCTACACATCAGGATAGGTACGAGAGGCACAATTAGCACAAAAAGCATAAAATAATGTAGTCAGTAACATATATTCTACATGAACGACTTTAACCCTTACCTTCTCAATGAGATCACATGACGCACACCTTCTGTAAAAAATTGACTCCAATTACCACTGAGTTATTCATTTTTCCTATAATTTCCTTATTTCTCTTAAAAGTGTTGGTTGGCAACCGCCTAACAATATATTATATGTCATTATGTACATATTGAATTGTTATGAATTGTCGTGTATTATAATGTGTTTTGGTCTATATCTTAAGAACCATTTAACATATTTTCACGAAATAAAGGGCAAACTCGAGTACATGCACAACTCTCATCGCGGTCGCCAACCCGGGTCCCTATGGATGAAACAAAGTACCTTATTCTCTACCATGTCTGGTACTACTTTATTGTTTTTTTCAAAATAACACATATTTCACTGCACTTCCCTACACTTACACACCACTAGGTTGCTTGCATATGACACCCGAGGATTATCTATGTTTATTTTTACGTAACACAAAGAGAAACTACCTAATTATATCAAACATTTATATTTTTCTGAAATGGAAGTGTTATATTGTCTTTTGCAACGGTTTATTTTGATGCACCCTGTATATATATTTTCGATGTCAGAGCAAAATATGTTTTTTTCATATTCTAGACATCAGGATACGTACGAAAGGCACAAATTAGCACAAAGAGCATAAAATAATGAATTTAGTAACATATATTCTACATTAACGACTTTAACACTTACCTTCTCAATGAGATCACATGACGCACACCTTCTGTAAAAAATTGACTCCAATTACCACTGAGTTATTCATTTTTCCTATAATTTCCTTTTTTATCTTAAAAATGTTGGCTGGCAACCGCCTAACAGTATATTATATGCCATTAAGTACATATTAAATTGTTATGAATTGTCGTGTATTATAATCTGTTTTGGTCTATATCTTAAGAACCATTTAACATATTTTCACGAAATAAAGCGCAAACTCGAGTACATACACTTCTCTCATAGCGGTCGCCAACCCGGGTCCCTATGGCTGAAACAAAGTACCTTATTCTCTACCATGTTTGGTACTACTTTATTGTTTTTTTCAAAATAACACATATTTCACTGCACTTCCTTACACTGACACACCACTAGGTTGCTTGCATATGAGACCCGAGGATCACATACGTGTGTTTTTACGTGACACAAAGAGAAACTACGTAATTATATCAAACTTCTATATTTTTCTGAAATCGAAGTGTTATCTTGTGTTCTGCAACGGTTCATTTTGATGCACCCTGTATACATATTTTCGGTGTCAGAACAAAATATGTTGTTTTCATATGCTACACATCAGGATAGGTACGAGAGGCACAATTAGCACAAAAAGCATAAAATAATGTAGTCAGTAACATATATTCTACATGAACGACTTTAACCCTTACCTTCTCAATGAGATCACATGACGCACACCTTCTGTAAAAAATTGACTCCAATTACCACTGAGTTATTCATTTTTCCTATAATTTCCTTATTTCTCTTAAAAGTGTTGGTTGGCAACCGCCTAACAATATATTATATGCTATTAAGTACATATTGAATTGTTATGAATTGTCGTGTATTATAATGTGTTTTGGTCTATACCTTAAGAACCATTTAACATATTTTCACGAAATAAAGGGCAAACTCGAGTACATGCACAACTCTCATCGCGGTCGCCAACCCGGGTCCCTATGGATGAAACAAAGTACCTTATTCTCTACCATGTCTGGTACTACTTTATTGTTTTTTTCAAAATAACACATATTTCACTGCACTTCCCTACACTTACACACCACTAGGTTGCTTGCATATGACACCCGAGGATCATCTATGTTTATTTTTACGTAACACAAAGAGAAACTACCTAATTATATCAAACATTTATATTTTTCTGAAATGGAAGTGTTATCTTGTCTTTTGCAACGGTTTATTTTGATGCACCCTGTATACATATTTTCGGTGTCAGAACAAAATATGTTGTTTTCATATGCTACACATCAGGATAGGTACGAGAGGCACAATTAGCACAAAAAGCATAAAATAATATAGTCAGTAACATATATTCTACATGAACGACTTTAACCCTTACCTTCTCAATGAGATCACATGACGCACACCTTCTGTAAAAAATTGACTCCAATTACCACTGAGTTATTCATTTTTCCTATAATTTCCTTATTTCTCTTAAAAGTGTTGGTTGGCAACCGCCTAACAATATATTATATGTCATTATGTACATATTGAATTGTTATGAATTGTCGTGTATTATAATGTGTTTTGGTCTATATCTTAAGAACCATTTAACATATTTTCACGAAATAAAGTGCAAACTCGAGTACATGCACTACTCTCATCGCGGTCGCCAACCCGGGTCCCTATGGATGAAACAAAGTACCTTATTCTGTACCATGTCTGGTACTACTTTATTGTTTTTTTCAAAATAACACATATTTCACTGCACTTCCCTACACTTACGCACCACTAGGTTGCTTGCATATGACACCCGAGGATCATATATGTTTATTTTTACGTAACACAAAGAGAAACTACCTAATTATATCAAACATTTATATTTTTCTGAAATGGAAGTGTTATCTTGTCTTTTGCAACGGTTTATTTTGATGCACCCTGTATATATATTTTCGATGTCAGAGCAAAATATGTTGTTTTCATATTCTAGACATCAGTATACGTACGAAAGGCACAAATTAGCACAAAGAGCATAAAATAATGTAGTCAGTAACATATATTCTACATTAACGACTTTAACCCTTACATTCTCAATGAGATCACATGACGCACACCTTCTGTAAAAAATTGACTCCAATTACCACTGAGTTATTCATTTTTCCTATAATTTCCTTATTTCTCTTAAAAATGTTGGTTGGCAACCGCCTAACAATATATTATATGTCATTATGTACATATTGAATTGTTATGAATTGTCGTGTATTATAATGTGTTTTGGTCTATATCTTAAGAACCATTTAACATATTTTCACGAAATAAAGCGCAAACTCGAGTACATACACTTCTCTCATAGCGGTCGCCAACCCGGGTCCCTATGGCTGAAACAAAGTACCTTATTCTCTACCATGTTTGGTACTACTTTATTGTTTTTTTCAAAATAACACATATTTCACTGCACTTCCTTACACTGACACACCACTAGGTTGCTTGCATATGAGACCCGAGGATCACATACGTGTGTTTTTACGTGACACAAAGAGAAACTACGTAATTATATCAAACTTCTATATTTTTCTGAAATCGAAGTGTTATCTTGTGTTCTGCAACGGTTCATTTTGATGCACCCTGTATACATATTTTCGGTGTCAGAACAAAATATGTTGTTTTCATATGCTACACATCAGGATAGGTACGAGAGGCACAATTAGCACAAAAAGCATAAAATAATGTAGTCAGTAACATATATTCTACATGAACGACTTTAACCCTTACCTTCTCAATGAGATCACATGACGCACACCTTCTGTAAAAAATTGACTCCAATTACCACTGAGTTATTCATTTTTCCTATAATTTCCTTATTTCTCTTAAAAGTGTTGGTTGGCAACCGCCTAACAATATATTATATGCTATTAAGTACATATTGAATTGTTATGAATTGTCGTGTATTATAATGTGTTTTGGTCTATACCTTAAGAACCATTTAACATATTTTCACGAAATAAAGGGCAAACTCGAGTACATGCACAACTCTCATCGCGGTCGCCAACCCGGGTCCCTATGGATGAAACAAAGTACCTTATTCTCTACCATGTCTGGTACTACTTTATTGTTTTTTTCAAAATAACACATATTTCACTGCACTTCCCTACACTTACACACCACTAGGTTGCTTGCATATGACACCCGAGGATCATCTATGTTTATTTTTACGTAACACAAAGAGAAACTACCTAATTATATCAAACATTTATATTTTTCTGAAATGGAAGTGTTATCTTGTCTTTTGCAACGGTTTATTTTGATGCACCCTGTATACATATTTTCGGTGTCAGAACAAAATATGTTGTTTTCATATGCTACACATCAGGATAGGTACGAGAGGCACAATTAGCACAAAAAGCATAAAATAATATAGTCAGTAACATATATTCTACATGAACGACTTTAACCCTTACCTTCTCAATGAGATCACATGACGCACACCTTCTGTAAAAAATTGACTCCAATTACCACTGAGTTATTCATTTTTCCTATAATTTCCTTATTTCTCTTAAAAGTGTTGGTTGGCAACCGCCTAACAATATATTATATGTCATTATGTACATATTGAATTGTTATGAATTGTCGTGTATTATAATGTGTTTTGGTCTATATCTTAAGAACCATTTAACATATTTTCACGAAATAAAGCGCAAACTCGAGTACATGCACTACTCTCATCGCGGTCGCCAACCCGGGTCCCTATGGATGAAACAAAGTACCTTATTCTCTACCATGTCTGGTACTACTTTATTGTTTTTTTCAAAATAACACATATTTCACTGCACTTCCCTACACTTACGCACCACTAGGTTGCTTGCATATGACACCCGAGGATCATATATGTTTATTTTTACGTAACACAAAGAGAAACTACCTAATTATATCAAACATTTATATTTTTCTGAAATGGAAGTGTTATCTTGTCTTTTGCAACGGTTTATTTTGATGCACCCTGTATATATATTTTCGATGTCAGAGCAAAATATGTTGTTTTCATATTCTAGACATCAGTATACGTACGAAAGGCACAAATTAGCACAAAGAGCATAAAATAATGTAGTCAGTAACATATATTCTACATTAACGACTTTAACCCTTACATTCTCAATGAGATCACATGACGCACACCTTCTGTAAAAAATTGACTCCAATTACCACTGAGTTATTCATTTTTCCTATAATTTCCTTATTTCTCTTAAAAATGTTGGTTGGCAACCGCCTAACAATATATTATATGTCATTATGTACATATTGAATTGTTATGAATTGTCGTGTATTATAATGTGTTTTGGTCTATATCTTAAGAACCATTTAACATATTTTCACGAAATAAAGCGCAAACTCGAGTACATGCACTACTCTCATCGCGGTCGCCAATCGGGGTCCCTATGGCTGAAACATAGTACCTTATTCTCTACCAGGTTTGGTACTACTTTATTGTTCTTTTCAAAGTAACGCATATTTCACAGCACTTCCTTACACTTACACACCACTAGGTTGCTTGCATATGAGACCCGAGGATCACATACGTGTGTTTTTACGTGACACAAAGAGAAACTACGTAATTATATCAAACTTCTATATTTTTCTGAAATCGAAGTGTTATCTTGTGTTCTGCAACGGTTCATTTTGATGCACCCTGTATACATATTTTCGGTGTCAGAACAAAATATGTTGTTTTCATATGCTACACATCAGGATAGGTACGAGAGGCACAATTAGCACAAAAAGCATAAAATAATGTAGTCAGTAACATATATTCTACATGAACGACTTTAACCCTTACCTTCTCAATGAGATCACATGACGCACACCTTCTGTAAAAAATTGACTCCAATTACCACTGAGTTATTCATTTTTCCTATAATTTCCTTATTTCTCTTAAAAGTGTTGGTTGGCAACCGCCTAACAATATATTATATGTCATTATGTACATATTGAATTGTTATAATTGTCGTGTATTATAATGTGTTTTGGTCTATATCTTAAGAACCATTTAACATATTTTCACGAAATAAAGGGCAAACTCGAGTACATGCACAACTCTCATCGCGGTCGCCAACCCGGGTCCCTATGGATGAAACAAAGTACCTTATTCTCTACCATGTCTGGTACTACTTTATTGTTTTTTTCAAAATAACACATATTTCACTGCACTTCCCTACACTTACACACCACTAGGTTGCTTGCATATGACACCCGAGGATTATCTATGTTTATTTTTACGTAACACAAAGAGAAACTACCTAATTATATCAAACATTTATATTTTTCTGAAATGGAAGTGTTATATTGTCTTTTGCAACGGTTTATTTTGATGCACCCTGTATATATATTTTCGATGTCAGAGCAAAATATGTTTTTTTCATATTCTAGACATCAGGATACGTACGAAAGGCACAAATTAGCACAAAGAGCATAAAATAATGAATTTAGTAACATATATTCTACATTAACGACTTTAACACTTACCTTCTCAATGAGATCACATGACGCACACCTTCTGTAAAAAATTGACTCCAATTACCACTGAGTTATTCATTTTTCCTATAATTTCCTTTTTTATCTTAAAAATGTTGGCTGGCAACCGCCTAACAGTATATTATATGCCATTAAGTACATATTGAATTGTTATGAATTGTCGTGTATTATAATCTGTTTTGGTCTATATCTTAAGAACCATTTAACATATTTTCACGAAATAAAGCGCAAACTCGAGTACATACACTTCTCTCATAGCGGTCGCCAACCCGGGTCCCTATGGCTGAAACAAAGTACCTTATTCTCTACCATGTTTGGTACTACTTTATTGTTTTTTTCAAAATAACACATATTTCACTGCACTTCCTTACACTGACACACCACTAGGTTGCTTGCATATGAGACCCGAGGATCACATACGTGTGTTTTTACGTGACACAAAGAGAAACTACGTAATTATATCAAACTTCTATATTTTTCTGAAATCGAAGTGTTATCTTGTGTTCTGCAACGGTTCATTTTGATGCACCCTGTATACATATTTTCGGTGTCAGAACAAAATATGTTGTTTTCATATGCTACACATCAGGATAGGTACGAGAGGCACAATTAGCACAAAAAGCATAAAATAATGTAGTCAGTAACATATATTCTACATGAACGACTTTAACCCTTACCTTCTCAATGAGATCACATGACGCACACCTTCTGTAAAAAATTGACTCCAATTACCACTGAGTTATTCATTTTTCCTATAATTTCCTTATTTCTCTTAAAAGTGTTGGTTGGCAACCGCCTAACAATATATTATATGCTATTAAGTACATATTGAATTGTTATGAATTGTCGTGTATTATAATGTGTTTTGGTCTATACCTTAAGAACCATTTAACATATTTTCACGAAATAAAGGGCAAACTCGAGTACATGCACAACTCTCATCGCGGTCGCCAACCCGGGTCCCTATGGATGAAACAAAGTACCTTATTCTCTACCATGTCTGGTACTACTTTATTGTTTTTTTCAAAATAACACATATTTCACTGCACTTCCCTACACTTACACACCACTAGGTTGCTTGCATATGACACCCGAGGATCATCTATGTTTATTTTTACGTAACACAAAGAGAAACTACCTAATTATATCAAACATTTATATTTTTCTGAAATGGAAGTGTTATCTTGTCTTTTGCAACGGTTTATTTTGATGCACCCTGTATACATATTTTCGGTGTCAGAACAAAATATGTTGTTTTCATATGCTACACATCAGGATAGGTACGAGAGGCACAATTAGCACAAAAAGCATAAAATAATATAGTCAGTAACATATATTCTACATGAACGACTTTAACCCTTACCTTCTCAATGAGATCACATGACGCACACCTTCTGTAAAAAATTGACTCCAATTACCACTGAGTTATTCATTTTTCCTATAATTTCCTTATTTCTCTTAAAAGTGTTGGTTGGCAACCGCCTAACAATATATTATATGTCATTATGTACATATTGAATTGTTATGAATTGTCGTGTATTATAATGTGTTTTGGTCTATATCTTAAGAACCATTTAACATATTTTCACGAAATAAAGCGCAAACTCGAGTACATGCACTACTCTCATCGCGGTCGCCAACCCGGGTCCCTATGGATGAAACAAAGTACCTTATTCTCTACCATGTCTGGTACTACTTTATTGTTTTTTTCAAAATAACACATATTTCACTGCACTTCCCTACACTTACGCACCACTAGGTTGCTTGCATATGACACCCGAGGATCATATATGTTTATTTTTACGTAACACAAAGAGAAACTACCTAATTATATCAAACATTTATATTTTTCTGAAATGGAAGTGTTATCTTGTCTTTTGCAACGGTTTATTTTGATGCACCCTGTATATATATTTTCGATGTCAGAGCAAAATATGTTGTTTTCATATTCTAGACATCAGTATACGTACGAAAGGCACAAATTAGCACAAAGAGCATAAAATAATGTAGTCAGTAACATATATTCTACATTAACGACTTTAACCCTTACATTCTCAATGATATCACATGACGCACAACTTCTGTAAAAAATTGACTCCAATTACCACTGAGTTATTCATTTTTCCTATAATTTCCTTATTTCTCTTAAAAATGTTGGTTGGCAACCGCCTAACAATATATTATATGTCATTATGTACATATTGAATTGTTATGAATTGTCGTGTATTATAATGTGTTTTGGTTTATATCTTAAGAACCATTTAACATATTTTCACGAAATAAAGCGCAAACTCGAGTACATGCACTACTCTCATCGCGGTCGCCAATCCGGGTCCCTATGGCTGAAACATAGTACCTTATTCTCTTCCAGGTTTGGTACTACTTTATTGTTCTTTTCAAAATAACGCATATTTCACAGCACTTCCTTACACTGACACACCACTAGGTTGCTTGCATATGAGACCCGAGGATCACATACGTGTGTTTTTACGTGACACAAAGAGAAACTACGTAATTATATCAAACTTCTATATTTTTCTGAAATCGAAGTGTTATCTTGTGTTCTGCAACGGTTCATTTTGATGCACCCTGTATACATATTTTCGGTGTCAGAACAAAATATGTTGTTTTCATATGCTACACATCAGGATAGGTACGAGAGGCACAATTAGCACAAAAAGCATAAAATAATGTAGTCAGTAACATATATTCTACATGAACGACTTTAACCCTTACCTTCTCAATGAGATCACATGACGCACACCTTCTGTAAAAAATTGACTCCAATTACCACTGAGTTATTCATTTTTCCTATAATTTCCTTATTTCTCTTAAAAGTGTTGGTTGGCAACCGCCTAACAATATATTATATGTCATTATGTACATATTGAATTGTTATGAATTGTCGTGTATTATAATGTGTTTTGGTCTATATCTTAAGAACCATTTAACATATTTTCACGAAATAAAGGGCAAACTCGAGTACATGCACAACTCTCATCGCGGTCGCCAACCCGGGTCCCTATGGATGAAACAAAGTACCTTCTTCTCTACCATGTCTGGTACTACTTTATTGTTTTTTTCAAAATAACGCATATTTCACTGCACTTCCCTACACTTACACACCACTAGGTTGCTTGCATATGACACCCGAGGATTATCTATGTTTATTTTTACGTAACACAAAGAGAAACTACCTAATTATATCAAACATTTATATTTTTCTGAAATGGAAGTGTTATCTTGTCTTTTGCAACGGTTTATTTTGATGCACCCTGTATATATATTTTCGATGTCAGTACAAATTTTGTTGTTTTCATATTCTATACATCACGATAGGTACGAAAGGCAAAAATTAGCAGAAAAATCATAAAATAATAAAGTTAGATACATATATTCTACATGAACGACTTTAACCATTATCTTCTGAATGAGATCACAAGACGCACACCTTCTGTTAAAAAAAAATGACACCAATTACCACTGAGTTATTCATTTTTCCTATAATTTCCTTATTTCTCTTAAAAGTGTTGGTTGGCAACCGCCTAACAATATATTATATGTCATTATGTACATATTGAATTGTTATGAATTGTCGTGTATTATAATGTGTTTTGGTCTATATCTTAAGAACCATTTAAGATATTTTCACGAAATAAAGCGCAAACTCGAGTACATGCACTACTCTCATCGCGGTCGCCAACCCGGGTCCCTATGGATGAAACAAAGTACCTTATTCTCTACCATGTCTGGTACTACTTTATTGTTTTTTTCAAAATAACACATATCTCACTGCACTTCCCTACACTTACACACCACTAGGTTGCTTGCATATGACACCCGAGGATCATATATGTTCATTTTTACGTAACACAAAGAGAAACTACCTAATTATATCAAACATTTATATTTTTCTGAAATGGAAGTGTTATATTGTCTTTTGCAACGGTTTATTTTGATGCACCCTGTATATATATTTTCGATGTCAGAGCAAAATATGTTTTTTTCATATTCTAGACATCAGGATACGTACGAAAGGCACAAATTAGCACAAAGAGCATAAAATAATGAATTTAGTAACATATATTCTACATTAACGACTTTAACCCTTACCTTCTCAATGAGATCACATGACGCACACCTTCTGTAAAAAATTGACTCCAATTACCACTGAGTTATTCATTTTTCCTATAATTTCCTTTTTTATCTTAAAAATGTTGGCTGGCAACCGCCTAACAGTATATTATATGCCATTAAGTACATATTGAATTGTTATGAATTGTCGTGTATTATAATCTGTTTTGGTCTATATCTTAAGAACCATTTAACATATTTTCACGAAATAAAGCGCAAACTCGAGTACATACACTACTCTCATAGCGGTCGCCAACCCGGGTCCCTATGGCTGAAACAAAGTACCTTATTCTCTACCATGTTTGGTACTAGTTTATTGTTTTTTTCCAAATAACACATATTTCACTGCACTTCCTTACACTGACACACCACTAGGTTGCTTGCATATGAGACCTGAGGATCACATACGTGTGTTTTTACGTGACACAAAGAGAAACTACGTAATTATATCAAACTTCTATATTTTTCTGAAATCGAAGTGTTATCTTGTGTTCTGCAACGGTTCATTTTGATGCACCCTGTATACATATTTTCGGTGTCAGAACAAAATATGTTGTTTTCATATGCTACACATCAGGATAGGTACGAGAGGCACAATTAGCACAAAAAGCATAAAATAATGTAGTCAGTAACATATATTCTACATGAACGACTTTAACCTTTACCTTCTCAATGAGATCACATGACGCACACCTTCTGTAAAAAATTGACTCCAATTACCACTGAGTTATTCATTTTTCCTATAATTTCCTTATTTCTCTTAAAAGTGTTGGTTGGCAACCGCCTAACAATATATTATATGTCATTATGTACATATTGAATTGTTATGAATTGTCGTGTATTATAATGTGTTTTGGTCTATATCTTAAGAACCATTTAACATATTTTCACGAAATAAAGCGCAAACTCGAGTACATGCACTACTCTCATCGCGGTCGCCAACCCGGGTCCCTATGGCTGAAACAAAATACCTTATTCTCTACCATGTTTGGTACTACTTTATTGTTTTTTTCAAAATAACACATATTTCACTGCACTTCCCTACACTTACACACCACTAGGTTGCTTGCATATGACACCCGAGGATCATATATGTTTATTTTTTACGTAACACAAAGAGAAACTACCTAATTATATCAAACATTTATATTTTTCTGAAATGGAAGTGTTATCTTGTCTTTTGCAACGGTTTATTTTGATGCACCCTGTATATATATTTTCGATGTCAGTACAAATTTTGTTGTTTTCATATTCTATACATCAGGATAGGTACGAAAGGCAGAAATTAGCAGAAAAATCATAAAATAATAAAGTTAGTAACATATATTCTACATGAACGACTTTAACCATTATCTTCTCAATGAGATCACATGACGCAGACCTTCTGTTAAAAAAAATGACTCCAATTACCACTGTGTTATTCATTTTTCCTATAGTTTACTTATTTGTCTTAAAAATGTTGGCTGTCAACCGCCTAACAATATATTATATGCCATTAAGTACATATTGAATTGTTATGAGTGGTCGTGTATTATAATCTGTTTTGGTCTATATCTTAAGAACCATTTAACATATTTTCACGAAATAAAGCGCAAATTCGAGTACATACACTACTCTCATAGCAGTCGCCAACACGGGTCCCTATGGCTGAAACAAAGTACCTTATTCTCTACCATGTTTGGTACTACTTTATTGTTTTTTTCAAAATAACGCATATTTCACAGCACTTCCTTACACTGACACACCACTAGGTTGCTTGCATATGAGACCCGAGGATCACATACGTGTGTTTTTACGTGACACAAAGAGAAACTACGTAATTATATCAAACTTCTATATTTTTCTGAAATCGAAGTGTTATCTTGTGTTCTGCAACGGTTCATTTTGATGCACCCTGTATACATATTTTCGGTGTCAGAACAAAATATGTTGTTTTCATATGCTACACATCAGGATAGGTACGAGAGGCACAATTAGCACAAAAAGCATAAAATAATGTAGTCAGTAACATATATTCTACATGAACGACTTTAACCTTTACCTTCTCAATGAGATCACATGACGCACACCTTCTGTAAAAAATTGACTCCAATTACCACTGAGTTATTCATTTTTCCTATAATTTCCTTATTTCTCTTAAAAGTGTTGGTTGGCAACCGCCTAACAATATATTATATGTCATTATGTACATATTGAATTGTTATGAATTGTCGTGTATTATAATGTGTTTTGGTCTATATCTTAAGAACCATTTAACATATTTTCACGAAATAAAGCGCAAACTCGAGTACATGCACTACTCTCATCGCGGTCGCCAACCCGGGTCCCTATGGCTGAAACAAAATACCTTATTCTCTACCATGTTTGGTACTACTTTATTGTTTTTTTCAAAATAACACATATTTCACTGCACTTCCCTACACTTACACACCACTAGGTTGCTTGCATATGACACCCGAGGATCATATATGTTTATTTTTTACGTAACACAAAGAGAAACTACCTAATTATATCAAACATTTATATTTTTCTGAAATGGAAGTGTTATCTTGTCTTTTGCAACGGTTTATTTTGATGCACCCTGTATATATATTTTCGATGTCAGTACAAATTTTGTTGTTTTCATATTCTATACATCAGGATAGGTACGAAAGGCAGAAATTAGCAGAAAAATCATAAAATAATAAAGTTAGTAACATATATTCTACATGAACGACTTTAACCATTATCTTCTCAATGAGATCACATGACGCAGACCTTCTGTTAAAAAAAATGACTCCAATTACCACTGAGTTATTCATTTTTCCTATAATTTACTTATTTGTCTTAAAAATGTTGGCTGTCAACCGCCTAACAATATATTATATGCCATTAAGTACATATTGAATTGTTATGAGTTGTCGTGTATTATAATCTGTTTTGGTCTATATCTTAAGAACCATTTAACATATTTTCACGAAATAAAGCGCAAATTCGAGTACATACACTACTCTCATAGCAGTCGCCAACACGGGTCCCTATGGCTGAAACAAAGTACCTTATTCTCTACCATGTTTGGTACTACTTTATTGTTTTTTTCAAAATAACACATATTTCACTGCACTTCCTTACACTGACACACCACTAGGTTGCTTGCATATGAGACCCGAGGATCACATACGTGTGTTTTTACGTGACACAAAGAGAAACTACGTAATTATATCAAACTTCTATATTTTTCTAAAAACGAAGTGTTATCTTGTGTTCTGCAACGGTTCATTTTGATGCACCCTGTATACATAATTTCGATGTCAGAACAAAATATGTTGTTTTCATATGCTACACATCAGGATAGGTACGAGAGGCACAATTAGCACAAAAAGCATAAAATAATGTAGTCAGTAACATATATTCTACATGAACGACTTTAACCCTTACCTTCTAAATGAGATCACATGACGTACACCTTCTGTAAAAAATTGACTCCAATTACCACTGAGTTATTCATTTTTCCTATAATTTCCTTATTTCTCTTAAAAATGTTGGTTGGCAACCGCCTAACAATATATTATATGTCATTATGTACATATTGAATTGTTATGAATTGTCGTGTATCTTAATGTGTTTTGGTCTATATCTTAAGAACCATTTAACATATTTTCACGAAATAAAGCGCAAACTCGAGTACATGCACTACTCTCATCGCGGTCGCCAACCCGGGTCCCTATGGCTGAAACAAAGTACCTTATTCTCTACCATGTTTGGTACTACTTTATTGTTTTTTTCAAAATAACACATATTTCACTGCACTTCCCTACACTTACACACCACTAGGTTGCTTGCATATGACACCCGAGGATCATATATGTTTATTTTTTACGTAACACAAAGAGAAACTACCTAATTATATCAAACATTTATATTTTTCTGAAATGGAAGTGTTATCTTGTCTTTTGCAACGGTTTATTTTGATGCACCCTGTATATATATTTTCGATGTCAGTACAAATTTTGTTGTTTTCATATTCTATACATCAGGATAGGTACGAAAGGCAGAAATTAGCAGAAAAATCATAAAATAATAAAGTTAGTAACATATATTCTACATGAACGACTTTAACCATTATCTTCTCAATGAGATCACATGACGCAGACCTTCTGTTAAAAAAATGACTCCAATTACCACTGTGTTATTCATTTTTCCTATAGTTTACTTATTTGTCTTAAAAATGTTGGCTGTCAACCGCCTAACAATATATTATATGCCATTAAGTACATATTGAATTGTTATGAGTGGTCGTGTATTATAATCTGTTTTGGTCTATATCTTAAGAACCATTTAACATATTTTCACGAAATAAAGCGCAAATTCGAGTACATACACTACTCTCATAGCAGTCGCCAACACGGGTCCCTATGGCTGAAACAAAGTACCTTATTCTCTACCATGTTTGGTACTACTTTATTGTTTTTTTCAAAATAACGCATATTTCACAGCACTTCCTTACACTGACACACCACTAGGTTGCTTGCATATGAGACCCGAGGATCACATACGTGTGTTTTTACGTGACACAAAGAGAAACTACGTAATTATATCAAACTTCTATATTTTTCTGAAATCGAAGTGTTATCTTCTCTTTGCAACGGTTCATTTTGATGCACCCTGTATACATATTTTCGATGTCAGAACAAAATATATTGTTTTCATATGCTACACATCAGGATAGGTACGAGAGGCACAATTAGCACAAAAAGCATAAAATAATGTAGTCAGTAACATATATTCTACATGAACGACTTTAACCTTTACCTTCTCAATGAGATCACATGACGCACACCTTCTGTAAAAAATTGACTCCAATTACCACTGAGTTATTCATTTTTCCTATAATTTCCTTATTTCTCTTAAAAGTGTTGGTTGGCAACCGCCTAACAATATATTATATGTCATTATGTACATATTGAATTGTTATGAATTGTCGTGTATTATAATGTGTTTTGGTCTATATCTTAAGAACCATTTAACATATTTTCACGAAATAAAGCGCAAACTCGAGTACATGCACTACTCTCATCGCGGTCGCCAACCCGGGTCCCTATGGATGAAACAAAGTACCTTATTCTCTACCATGTCTGGTACTACTTTATTGTTTTTTTCAAAATAACACATATTTCACTGCACTTCCCTACACTTACACACCACTAGGTTGCTTGCATATGACACCCGAGGATCATATATGTTTATTTTTACGTAACACAAAGAGAAACTACCAAATTATATCAAACATTTATATATTTCTGAAATGGAAGTGTTATCTTGTCTTTTGCAACGGTTTATTTTGATGCATCCTGTATATATATTTTCGATGTCAGAGCAAAATATGTTGTTTTCATATTCTAGACATCAGGATACGTACGAAATTCACAAATTAGCACAAAGAGCATAAAATAATGAATTTAGTAACATATATTCTACATTAACGACTTTAACCCTTACATTCTCAATGAGATCACATGACGCACACCTTCTGTAAAAAATTTACTCCAATTACCACTGAGTTATTCATTTTTCCTATAATTTCCTTATTTCTCTTAAAAGTGTTGGTTGGCAACCGCCTAACAATATATTATATGTCATTATGTACATATTGAATTGTTATGAATTGTCGTGTATTATAATGTGTTTTGGTCTATATCTTAAGAACCATTTAACATATTTTCACGAAATAAAGCGCAAACTCGAGTACATGCACTACTCTCATCGCGGTCGCCAACCCGGGTCCCTATGGCTGAAGCAAAGTACCTTATTTTCTACTATGTTTGGTACTACTTTATTGTTTTTTTCAAAATAACACATATTTCACTGCACTTCCCTACACTTACACACCACTAGGTTGCTTGCATATGACACCCGAGGATCATATATGTTTATTTTTACGTAACACAAAGAGAAACTACCTAATTATATCAAACATTTATATTTTTCTGAAATGGAAGTGTTATCTTGTCTTTTGCAACGGTTTATTTTGATGCACCCTGTATATATATTTTCGATGTCAGTACAAATTTTGTTGTTTTCATATTCTATACATCAGGATAGGTACGAAAGGCAGAAATTAGCAGAAAAATCATAAAATAATAAAGTTAGTAACATATATTCTACATGAACGACTTTAACCATTATCTTCTCAATGAGATCACATGACGCACACCTTCTGTTAAAAAAAATGACTCCAATTACCACTGAGTTATTCATTTTTCCTATAATTTCCTTATTTCTCTTAAAAGTGTTGGTTGGCAACCGCCTAACAATATATTATATGTCATTATGTACATATTGAATTGTTATGAATTGTCGTGTATTATAATGTGTTTTGGTCTATATCTTAAGAACCATTTAACATATTTTCACGAAATAAAGCGCAAACTCGAGTACATGCACTACTCTCATCGCGGTCGAAAACGCGGGTCTCTATGGATGAAACAAAGTACCTTATTCTCTACCATGTCTGGTACTACTTTATTGTTTTTTTCAAAATAACACATATTTCACTGCACTTCCCTACACTTACACACCACTAGGTTGCTTGCATATGACACCCGAGGATCATATATGTTTATTTTTACGTAACACAAAGAGAAACTACCTAATTATATCAAACATTTATATTTTTCTGAAATGGAAGTGTTATATTGTCTTTTGGAACGGTTTATTTTGATGCACCCTGTATATATATTTTCGATGTCAGAGCAAAATATGTTGTTTTCATATTCTAGACATCAGGATACGTACGAAAGGCACAAATTAGCACAAAGAGCATAAAATAATGTATTTAGTAACATATATTCTACTTTAACGACTTTAACCCTTACATTCTCAATGAGATCACATGACGCACACCTTCTGTAAAAAATTGACTCCAATTACCACTGAGTTATTCATTTTTCCTATAATTTCCTTATTTCTCTTAAAAATGTTGGTTGGCAACCGCCTAACAATATATTATATGTCATTATGTACATATTGAATTGTTATGAATTGTCGTGTATTATAATCTGTTTTGGTCTATATCTTAAGAACCATTTAACATATTTTCACGAAATAAAGCGCAAACTCGAGTACATGCACTACTCTCATCGCGGTCGCCAACCCGGGTCCCTATGGCTGAAACAAAGTACCTTATTCTCTACCATGTTTGGTACTACTTTATTGTTTTTTTCAAAATAACGCATATTTCACAGCACTTCCTTACACTGACACACCACTAGGTTGCTTGCATATGAGACCCGAGGATCACATACGTGTGTTTTTACGTGACACAAAGAGAAACTACGTAATTATATCAAACTTCTATATTTTTCTGAAATCGAAGTGTTATCTTGTGTTCTGCAACGGTTCATTTTGATGCACCCTGTATACATATTTTCGGTGTCAGAACAAAATATGTTGTTTTCATATGCTACACATCAGGATAGGTACGAGAGGCACAATTAGCACAAAAAGCATAAAATAATGTAGTCAGTAACATATATTCTACATGAACGACTTTAACCTTTACCTTCTCAATGAGATCACATGACGCACACCTTCTGTAAAAAATTGACTCCAATTACCACTGAGTTATTCATTTTTCCTATAATTTCCTTATTTCTCTTAAAAGTGTTGGTTGGCAACCGCCTAACAATATATTATATGTCATTATGTACATATTGAATTGTTATGAATTGTCGTGTATTATAATGTGTTTTGGTCTATATCTTAAGAACCATTTAACATATTTTCACGAAATAAAGCGCAAACTCGAGTACATGCACTACTCTCATCGCGGTCGCCAACGCGGGTCCCTATGGATGAAACAAAGTACCTTATTCTCTACCATGTCTGGTACTACTTTATTGTTTTTTTCAAAATAACACATATTTCTCTGCACTTCCCTACACTTACACACCACTAGGTTGCTTGCATATGACACCCGAGGATCATATATGTTTATTTTTACGTAACACAAAGAGAAACTACCTAATTATATCAAACATTTATATTTTTCTGAAATGGAAGTGTTATATTGTCTTTTGCAACGGTTTATTTTGATGCACCCTGTATTTATATTTTCGATGTCAGAGCAAAATATGTTGTTTTCATATTCTAGACATCAGGATACGTACGAAAGGCACAAATTAGCACAAAGAGCATAAAATAATGTATTTAGTAACATATATTCTACATTAACGACTTTAACCCTTACATTCTCAATGAGATCACATGACGCACACCTTCTGTAAAAAATTGACTCCAATTACCACTGAGTTATTCATTATTTATATAATTTCCTTATTTCTCTTAAAAATGTTGGTTGGCAACCGCCTAACAATATATTATATGTCATTATGTACATATTGAATTGTTATGAATTATCGTGTATTATAATCTGTTTTGGTCTATATCTTAAGAACCATTTAACATATTTTCACGAAATAAAGCGCAAACTCGAGTACATGCACTACTCTCATCGCGGTCGCCAACCCCGGTCCCTATGGCTGAAACAAAGTACCTTATTCTCTACCATGTTTGGTACTACTTTATTGTTTTTTTTTTCAAAATAACGCATATTTCACAGCACTTCCTTACACTGACACACCACTAGGTTGCTTGCATATGAGACCCGAGGATCACATACGTGTGGTTTTACGTGACACAAAGAGAAACTACGTAACTATATCAAACTTCTATATTTTTCTGAAATCGAAGTGTTATCTTGTCTTTGCAACGGTTCATTTTGATGCACCCTGTATACATATTTTCGATGTCAGAACAAAATATATTGTTTTCATATGCTACACATCAGGATAGGTACGAGAGGCACAATTAGCACAAAAAGCATAAAATAATGTAGTCAGTAACATATATTCTACATGAACGACTTTAACCCTTACCTTCTCAATGAGATCACATGACGCACACCTTCTGTAAAAAATTGACTCCAATTACCACTGAGTTATTCATTTTTCCTATAATTTCCTTTTTTATCTTAAAAATGTTGGCTGGCAACCGCCTAACAGTATATTATATGCTATTAAGTACATATTGAATTGTTATGAATTGTCGTGTATTATAATCTGTTTTGGTCTATATCTTAAGAACCATTTAACATATTTTCACGAAATAAAGCGCAAACTCGAGTACATGCACTACTCTCATCGCGGTCGCCAACGCGGGTCCCTATGGATGAAACAAAGTACCTTATTCTCTACCATGTTTGGTACTACTTTATTGTTTTTTTCAAAATAACGCATATTTCACAGCACTTCCTTACACTGACACACCACTAGGTTGCTTGCATATGAGACCCGAGGATCACATACGTGTGTTTTTACGTGACACAAAGAGAAACTACGTAATTATATCAAACTTCAATATTTTTCTGAAATCGAAGTGTTATCTTGTCTTCTGCAACGGTTCATTTTGATGCACCCTGTATACATATTTTCGATGTCAGAACAAAATATATTGTTTTCATATGCTACACATCAGGATAGGTACGAGAGGCACAATTAGCACAAAAAGCATAAAATAATGTAGTCAGTAACATATATTCTACATGAACGACTTTAACCCTTACCTTCTCAATGAGATCACATGACGCACACCTTCTGTAAAAAATTGACTCCAATTACCACTGAGTTATTCATTTTTCCTATAATTTCCTTTTTTATCTTAAAAATGTTGGCTGGCAACCGCGTAACAGTATATTATATGCCATTAAGTACATATTGAATTGTTATGAATTGTCGTGTATTATAATCTGTTTTGGTCTATATCTTAAGAACCATTTAACATATTTTCACGAAATAAAGCGCAAACTCGAGTACATGCACTACTCTCATAGCGGTCGCCAACCCGGGTCCTTATGGCTGAAACAAAGTACCTTATTCTCTACCATGTTTGGTACTACTTTATTGTTTTTTTCAAAATAACACATATTTCACTGCACTTCCTTACACTGACACACCACTAGGTTGCTTGCATATGAGACCCGAGGATCACATACGTGTGTTTTTACGTGACACAAAGAGAAACTACGTAATTATATCAAATTTCTATATTTTTCTGAAATCGAAGTGTTATCTTGTCTTCTGCAACGGTTCATTTTGATGCACCCTGTATACATATTTTCGGTGTCAGAACAAAATATGTTGTTTTCATATGCTACACATCAGGATAGGTACGAGAGGCACAATTAGCACAAAAAGCATAAAATAATGTAGTCAGTAACATATATTCTACATGAACGACTTTAACCTTTACCTTCTCAATGAGATCACATGACGCACACCTTCTGTAAAAAATTGACTCCAATTACCACTGAGTTATTCATTTTTCCTATAATTTCCTTATTTCTCTTAAAAGTGTTGGTTGGCAACCGCCTAACAATATATTATATGTCATTATGTACATATTGAATTGTTATGAATTGTCGTGTATTATAATGTGTTTTGGTCTATATCGTAAGAACCATTTAACATATTTTCACGAAATAAAGCGCAAACTCGAGTACATGCACTACTCTCATCGCGGTCGCCAACGCGGGTCCCTATGGATGAAACAAAGTACCTTATTCTCTACCATGTCTGGTACTACTTTATTGTTTTTTTCAAAATAACACATATTTCACTGCACTTCCCTACACTTACACACCACTAGGTTGCTTGGATATGACACCCGAGGATCATATATGTTTATTTTTACGTAACACAAAGAGAAACTACCTAATTATATCAAACATTTATATTTTTCTGAAATGGAAGTGTTATATTGTCTTTTGCAACGGTTTATTTTGATGCACCCTGTATATATATTTTCGATGTCAGAGCAAAATATGTTGTTTTCATATTCTAGACATCAGGATGCGTACGAAAGGCACAAATTAGCACAAAGAGCATAAAATAATGTATTTAGTAACATATATTCTACATTAACGACTTTAACCCTTACATTCTCAATGAGATCACATGACGCACACCTTCTGTAAAAAATTGACTCCAATTACCACTGAGTTATTCATTTTTCCTATAATTTCCTTTTTTATCTTAAAAATGTTGGCTGGCAACCGCCTAACAGTATATTATATGCTATTAAGTACATATTGAATTGTTATGAATTGTCGTGTATTATAATCTGTTTTGGTCTATATCTTAAGAACCATTTAACATATTTTCACGAAATAAAGCGCAAACTCGAGTACATGCACTACTCTCATCGCGGTCGCCAACCCGGGTCCCTATGGCTGAAACAAAGTACCTTATTCTCTACCATGTTTGGTACTACTTTATTGTTTTTTTCAAAATAACGCATATTTCACAGCACTTCCTTACACTGACACACCACTAGGTTGCTTGCATATGAGACCCGAGGATCACATACGTGTGTTTTTACGTGACACAAAGAGAAACTACGTAATTATATCAAACTTCAATATTTTTCTGAAATCGAAGTGTTATCTTGCCTTCTTCAACGGTTCATTTTGATGCACCCTGTATACATATTTTCGATGTCAGAACAAAATATATTGTTTTCATATGCTACACATCAGGATAGGTACGAGAGGCACAATTAGCACAAAAAGCATAAAATAATGTAGTCAGTAACATATATTCTACATGAACGACTTTAACCTTTACCTTCTCAATGAGATCACATGACGCACACCTTCTGTAAAAAATTGACTCCAATTACCACTGAGTTATTCATTTTTCCTATAATTTCCTTATTTCTCTTAAAAGTGTTGGTTGGCAACCGCCTAACAATATATTATATGTCATTATGTACATATTGAATTGTTATGAATTGTCGTGTATTATAATGTGTTTTGGTCTATATCTTAAGAACCATTTAACATATTTTCACGAAATAAAGCGCAAACTCGAGTACATGCACTACTCTCATCGCGGTCGCCAACCCGGGTCCCTATGGATGAAACAAAGTACCTTATTCTCTACCATGTCTGGTACTACTTTATTGTTTTTTTCAAAATAACACATATTTCACTGCACTTCCCTACACTTACACACCACTAGGTTGCTTGCATATGACACCCGAGGATCATATATGTTTATTTTTACGTAACACAAAGAGAAACTACCAAATTATATCAAACATTTATATTTTTCTGAAATGGAAGTGTTATCTTGTCTTTTGCAACGGTTTATTTTGATGCATCCTGTATATATATTTTCGATGTCAGAGCAAAATATGTTGTTTTCATATTCTAGACATCAGGATACGTACGAAAGGCACAAATTAGCACAAAGAGCATAAAATAATGAATTTAGTAACATATATTCTACATTAACGACTTTAACCCTTACATTCTCAATGAGATCACATGACGCACACCTTCTGTAAAAAATTGACTCCAATTACCACTGAGTTATTCATTTTTCCTATAATTTCCTTATTTCTCTTAAAAGTGTTGGTTGGCAACCGCCTAACAATATATTATATGTCATTATGTACATATTGAATTGTTATGAATTGTCGTGTATTATAATGTGTTTTGGTCTATATCTGAAGAACCATTTAACATATTTTCACGAAATAAAGCGCAAACTCGAGTACATGCACTACTCTCATCACGGTCGCCAACCCGGGTCCCTATGGCTGAAACAAAGTACCTTATTCTCTACCATGTTTGGTACTACTTTATTGTTTTTTTCAAAATAACACATATTTCACTGCACTTCCCTACACTTACACACCACTAGGTTGCTTGCATATGACACCCGAGGATCATATATGTTTGTTTTTACGTAACACAAAGAGAAACTACCTAATTATATCAAACATTTATATTTTTCTGAAATGGAAGTGTTATCTTGTCTTTTGCAACGGTTTATTTTGATGCACCCTGTATATATATTTTTGATGTCAGTACAAATTTTGTTGTTTTCATATTCTATACATGAGGATAGGTACGAAAGGCAGAAATTAGCAGAAAAATCATAAAATAATAAAGTTAGTAACATATATTCTACATGAACGACTTTAACCATTATCTTCTCAATGAGATCACATGACGCACACCTTCTGTTAAAAAAAATGACTCCAATTACCACTGAGTTATTCTTTTTTCCTATAATTTCCTTATTTCTCTTAAAAGTGTTGGTTGGCAACCGCCTAACAATATATTATATGTCATTATGTACATATTGAATTGTTATGAATTGTCGTGTATTATAATGTGTTTTGGTCCATATCTTAAGAACCATTTAACATATTTTCACGAAATAAAGCGCAAACTCGAGTACATACACTACTCTCATCGCGGTCGCCAACGCGGGTCTCTATGGATGAAACAAAGTACCTTATTCTCTACCATGTCTGGTACTACTTTATTGTTTTTTTCAAAATAACACATATTTCACTGCACTTCCCTACACTTACACACCACTAGGTTGCTTGCATATGACACCCGAGGATCATATATGTTTATTTTTACGTAACACAAAGAGAAACTACCTAATTATATCAAACATTTATATTTTTCTGAAATGGAAGTGTTATATTGTCTTTTGCAACGGTTTATTTTGATGCACCCTGTATATATATTTTCGATGTCAGAGCAAAATATGTTGTTTTCATATTCTAGACATCAGGATACGTACGAAAGGCACAAATTAGCACAAAGAGCATAAAATAATGTATTTAGTAACATATATTCTACATTAACGACTTTAACCCTTACATTCTCAATGAGATCACATGACGCACACCTTCTGTAAAAAATTGACTCCAATTACCACTGAGTTATTCATTTTTCCTATAATTTCCTTATTTCTCTTAAAAATGTTGGTTGGCAACCGCCTAACAATATATTATATGTCATTATGTACATATTGAATTGTTATGAATTGTCGTGTATTATAATCTGTTTTGGTCTATATCTTAAGAACCATTTAACATATTTTCACGAAATAAAACGCAAACTCGAGTACATGCACTACTCTCATCGCGGTCGCCAACCCCGGTCCCTATGGCTGAAACAAAGTACCTTATTCTCTACCATGTTTTGTACTACTTTATTGTTCTTTTTCAAAATAACGCATATTTCACAGCACTTCCTTACACTGACACACCACTAGGTTGCTTGCATATGAGACCCGAGGATCACATACGTGTGTTTTTACGTGACACAAAGAGAAACTACGTAATTATATCAAACTTCTATATTTTTCTGAAATCGAAGTGTTATCTTGTCTTCGCAACGGTTCATTTTGATGCACCCTGTATATATATTTTCGATGTCAGAACAAAATATATTGTTTTCATATGCTACACATCAGGATAGGTACGAGAGGCACAATTAGCACAAAAAGCATAAAATAATGTAGTCAGTAACATATATTCTACATGAACGACTTTAACCCTTACCTTCTCAATGAGATCACATGACGCACACCTTCTGTAAAAAATTGACTCCAATTACCACTGAGTTATTCATTTTTCCTATAATTTCCTTTTTTATCTTAAAAATGTTGGCTGGCAACCGCCTAACAGTATATTATATGCTATTAAGTACATATTGAATTGTTATGAATTGTCGTGTATTATAATCTGTTTTGGTCTATATCTTAAGAACCATTTAACATATTTTCACGAAATAAAGCGCAAACTCGAGTACATGCACTACTCTCATCGCGGTCGCCAACCCGGGTCCCTATGGCTGAAACAAAGTACCTTATTCTCTACCATGTTTGGTACTACTTTATTGTTTTTTTCAAAATAACGCATATTTCACAGCACTTCCTTACACTGACACACCACTAGGTTGCTTGCATATGAGACCCGAGGATCACATACGTGTGTTTTTACGTGACACAAAGAGAAACTACGTAATTATATCAAACTTCAATATTTTTCTGAAATCGAAGTGTTATCTTGTCTTCTGCAACGGTTCATTTTGATGCACCCTGTATACATATTTTCGATGTCAGAACAAAATATATTGTTTTCATATGCTACACATCAGGATAGGTACGAGAGGCACAATTAGCACAAAAAGCATAAAATAATGTAGTCAGTAACATATATTCTACATGAACGACTTTAACCCTTACCTTCTCAATGAGATCACATGACGCACACCTTCTGTAAAAAATTGACTCCAATTACCACTGAGTTATTCATTTTTCTTATGATTTCCTTTTTTATCTTAAAAATGTTGGCTGGCAACCGCCTAACAGTATATTATATGCTATTAAGTACATATTGAATTGTTATGAATTGTCGTGTATTATAATCTGTTTTGGTCTATATCTTAAGAACCATTTAACATATTTTCACGAAATAAAGCGCAAACTCGAGTACATGCACTACTCTCATCGCGGTCGCCAACCCGGGTCCCTGTGGCTGAAACAAAGTACCTTATTCTCTACCATGTTTGGTACTACTTTATTGTTTTTTTCAAAATAACGCATATTTCACAGCACTTCCTTACACTGACACACCACTAGGTTGCTTGCATATGAGACCCGAGGATCACATACGTGTGTTTTTACGTGACACAAAGAGAAACTACGTAATTATATCAAACTTCAATATTTTTCTGAAATCGAAGTGTTATCTTGTCTTATGCAACGGTTCATTTTGATGCACCCTGTATACATATTTTCGATGTCAGAACAAAATATATTGTTTTCATATGCTACACATCAGGATAGGTACGAGAGGCACAATTAGCACAAAAAGCATAAAATAATGTAGTCAGTAACATATATTCTACATGAACGACTTTAACCTTTACCTTCTCAATGAGATCACATGACGCACACCTTCTGTAAAAAATTGACTCCAATTACCACTGAGTTATTCATTTTTCCTATAATTTCCTTATTTCTCTTAAAAGTGTTGGTTGGCAACCGCCTAACAATATATTATATGTCATTATGTACATATTGAATTGTTATGAATTGTCGTGTATTATAATGTGTTTTGGTCTATATCTTAAGAACCATTTAACATATTTTCACGAAATAAAGCGCAAACTCGAGTACATGCACTACTCTCATCGCGGTCGCCAACGCGGGTCTCTATGGATGAAACAAAGTACCTTATTCTCTACCATGTCTGGTACTACTTTATTGTTTTTTTCAAAATAACACATATTTCACTGCACTTCCCTACACTTACACACCACTAGGTTGCTTGCATATGACACCCGAGGATCATATATGTTTATTTTTACGTAACACAAAGAGAAACTACGTAATTATATCAAACTTCAATATTTTTCTGAAATGGAAGTGTTATATTGTCTTTTGCAACGGTTTATTTTGATGCACCCTGTATATATATTTTCGATGTCAGAGCAAAATATGTTGTTTTCATATTCTAGACATCAGGATACGTACGAAAGGCACAAATTAGCACAAAGAGCATAAAATAGTGTATTTAGTAACATATATTCTACATTAACGACTTTAACCCTTACATTCTCAATGAGATCACATGACGCACACCTTCTGTAAAAAATTGACTCCAATTACCACTGAGTTATTCATTTTTCCTATAATTTCCTTATTTCTCTTAAAAATGTTGGTTGGCAACCGCCTAACAATATATTATATGTCATTATGTACATATTGAATTGTTATGAATTGTCGTGTATTATAATCTGTTTTGGTCTATATCTTAAGAACCATTTAACATATTTTCACGAAATAAAGCGCAAACTCGAGTACATGCACTACTCTCATCGCGGTCGCCAACCCCGGTCCCTATGGCTGAAACAAAGTACCTTATTCTCTACCATGTTTGGTACTACTTTATTGTTTTTTTCAAAATAACACATATTTCACTGCACTTCCTTACACTGACACACCACTAGGTTGCTTGCATATGAGACCCGAGGATCACATACGTGTGTTTTTACGTGACACAAAGAGAAACTACGTAATTATATCAAACTTCAAAATTTTTCTGAAATCGAAGTGTTATCTTGTGTTCTGCAACGGTTCATTTTGATGCACCCTGTATACATATTTTCGGTGTCAGAACAAAATATGTTGTTTTCATATGCTACACATCAGGATAGGTACGAGAGGCACAATTAGCACAAAAAGCATAAAATAATGTAGTCAGTAACATATATTCTACATGAACGACTTTAACCTTTACCTTCTCAATGAGATCACATGACGCACACCTTCTGTAAAAAATTTACTCCAATTACCACTGAGTTATTCATTTTTCCTATAATTTCCTTATTTCTCTTAAAAGTGTTGGTTGGCAACCGCCTAACAATATATTATATGTCATTATGTACATATTGAATTGTTATGAATTGTCGTGTATTATAATCTGTTTTGGTCTATATCTTAAGAACCATTTAACATATTTTCACGAAATAAAGCGCAAACTCGAGTACATGCACTACTCTCATCGCGGTCGCCAACCCCGGTCCCTATGGCTGAAACAAAGTACCTTATTCTCTACCATGTTTGGTACTACTTTATTGTTTTTTTTTCAAAATAACGCATATTTCACAGCACTTCCTTACACTGACACACCACTAGGTTGCTTGCATATGAGACCCGAGGATCACATACGTGTGTTTTTACGTGACACAAAGAGAAACTACGTAATTATATCAAACTACTATATTTTTCTGAAATCGAAGTGTTATCTTGTCTTTGCAACGGTTCATTTTGATGCACCCTGTATACATATTTTCGATGTCAGAACAAAATATATTGTTTTCATATGCTACACATCAGGATAGGTACGAGAGGCACAATTAGCACAAAAAGCATAAAATAATGTAGTCAGTAACATATATTCTACATGAACGACTTTAACCCTTACCTTCTCAATGAGATCAGATGACGCACACCTTCTGTAAAAAATTGACTCCAATTACCACTGAGTTATTCATTTTTCCTATAATTTCCTTTTTTATCTTAAAAATGTTGGCTGGCAACCGCCTAACAGTATATTATATGCTATTAAGTACATATTGAATTGTTATGAATTGTCGTGTATTATAATGTGTTTTGGTCTATATCTTAAGAACCATTTAACATATTTTCACGAAATAAAGCGCAAACTCGAGTACATGCACTACTCTCATCGCGGTCGCCAACCCGGGTCCCTATGGATGAAACAAAGTACCTTATTCTCTACCATGTTTGGTACTACTTTATTGTTTTTTTCAAAATAACGCATATTTCACAGCACTTCCTTACACTGACACACCACTAGGTTGCTTGCATATGAGACCCGAGAATCACATACGTGTGTTTTTACGTGACACAAAGAGAAACTACGTAATTATATCAAACTTCAATATTTTTCTGAAATCGAAGTGTTATCTTGTCTTCTGCAACGGTTCATTTTGATGCACCCTGTATACATATTTTCGATGTCAGAACAAAATATATTGTTTTCATATGCTACACATCAGGATAGGTACAAGAGGCACAATTAGCACAAAAAGCATAAAATAATGTAGTCAGTAACATATATTCTACATGAACGACTTTAACACTTACCTTCTCAATGAGATCACATGACGTACACCTTCTGTAAAAAATTGACTCCAATTACCACTGAGTTATTCATTTTTCCTATGATTTCCTTATTTCCCTTAAAAGTGTTGGTTGGCAACCGCCTAACAATATATTGTATGTCATTATGTACATATTGAATTGTTATGAATTGTCGTGTATTATAATGTGTTTTGGTCTATATCTTAAGAACCATTTAACATATTTTCACGAAATAAAGCGCAAACTCGAGTACATGCACTACTCTCATCGCGGTCGCCAACGCGGGTCCCTATGGATGAAACAAAGTACCTTATTCTCTACCATGTCTGGTACTACTTTATTCTTTTTTCAAAATAACACATATTTCACTGCACTTCCCTACACTTACACACCACTAGGTTGCTTGCATATGACACCCGAGGATCATATATGTTTATTTTTACGTAACACAAAGAGAAACTACCAATTATATCAAACATTTATATTTTTCTGAAATGGAAGTGTTATATTGTCTTTTGCAACGGTTTATTTTGATGCACCCTGTATATATATTTTCGATGTCAGAACAAAATATGTTGTTTTCATATGCTACACATCAGGATAGGTACGAGAGGCACAATTAGCACAAAAAGCATAAAATAAAGTAGTCAGTAACATATATTCTACATGAACGACTTTAACCCTTACCTTCTCAATGAGATCACATGACGCACACCTTCTGTAAAAAATTGACTCCAATTACCACTGAGTTATTCATTTTTCCTATAATTTCCTTTTTTATCTTAAAAATGTTGGCTGGCAACCGCCTAACAGTATATTATATGCCATTAAGTACATATTGAATTGTTATGAATTGTCGTGTATTATAATCTGTTTTGGTCTATATCTTAAGAACCATTTAACATATTTTCACGAAATAAAGCGCAAACTCGAGTACATGCACTACTCTCATAGCGGTCGCCAACCCGGGTCCCTATGGCTGAAACAAAGTACCTTATTCTCTACCATGTTTGGTACTACTTTTTTGTTTTTTTCAAAATAACACATATTTCACTGCACTTCCTTACACTGACACACCACTAGGTTGCTTGCATATGAGACCCGAGGATCACATACGTGTGTTTTTACGTGACACAAAGAGAAACTACGTAATTATATCAAACTTCTATATTTTTCTGAAATCGAAGTGTTATCTTGTGTTCTGCAACGGTTCATTTTGATGCACCCTGTATACATATTTTCGGTGTCAGAACAAAATATGTTGTTTTCATATGCTACACATCAGGATAGGTACGAGAGGCACAATTAGCACAAAAAGCATAAAATAATGTAGTCAGTAACATATATTGTACATGAACGACTTTAACCCTTACCTTCTCAATGAGATCACATGACGCACACCTTCTGTAAGAAATTGACTCCAATTACCACTGAGTTATTCATTTTTCCTATAATTTACTTATTTGTCTTAAAAATGTTGGCTGGCAACCGCCTAACAATATATTATATGCCATTAAGTACATATTGAATTGTTATGAGTTGTCGTGTATTATAATCTGTTTTGGTCTATATCTTAAGAACCATTTAACATATTTTCACGAAATAAAGCGCAAATTCGAGTACATACACTACTCTCATAGTAGTCGCCAACCCGGGTCCCTATGGCTGAAACAAAGTACCTTATTCTCTACCATGTTTGGTATTACTTTATTGTTTTTTTCAAAATAACACATATTTCACTGCACTTCCTTACACCGACACACCACTAGGTTGCTTGCATATGAGACCCGAGGATCACATACGTGTGTTTTTACGTGACACAAAGAGAAACTACGTAATTATATCAAACTTCTATATTTTTCTAAAAACGAAGTGTTATCTTGTGTTCTGCAACGGTTCATTTTGATGCACCCTGTATACATAATTTCGATGTCAGAACAAAATATATTGTTTTCATATGCTACACATCAGGATAGGTACGAGAGGCACAATTAGCACAAAAAGCATAAAATAATGTAGTCAGTAACATATATTCTACATGAACGACTTTAACCCTTACCTTCTCAATGAGATCACATGACGCACACCTTCTGTAAAAAATTGACTCCAATTACCACTGAGTTATTCATTTTTCCTATAATTTCCTTTTTTATCTTAAAAATGTTGGCTGGCAACCGCCTAACAGTATATTATATGCCATTAAGTACATATTGAATTGTTATGAATTGTCGTGTATTATAATCTGTTTTGGTCTATATCTTAAGAACCATTTAACATATTTTCACGAAATAAAGCGCAAACTCGAGTACATGCACTACTCTCATAGCGGTCGCCAACCCGGGTCCCTATGGCTGAAACAAAGTACCTTATTCTCAACCATGTTTGGTACTACTTTATTGTTTTTTTCAAAATAACACATATTTCACTGCACTTCCTTACACTGACACACCACTAGGTTGCTTGCATATGAGACCCGAGGATCACATACGTGTGTTTTTACGTGACACAAAGAGAAACTACGTAATTATATCAAACTTCTATATTTTTCTGAAATCGAAGTGTTATCTTGTGTTCTGCAACGGTTCATTTTGATGCACCCTGTATACATATTTTCGGTGTCAGAACAAAATATGTTGTTTTCATATGCTACACATCAGGATAGGTACGAGAGGCACAATTAGCACAAAAAGCATAAAATAATGTAGTCAGTAACATATATTCTACATGAACGACTTTAACCCTTACCTTCTCAATGAGATCACATGACGCACACCTTCTGTAAAAAATTGACTCCAATTACCACTGAGTTATTCATTTTTCCTATAATTTCCATATTTCTCTTAAAAGTGTTGGTTGGCAACCGCCTAACAATATATTATATGTCATTATGTACATATTGAATTGTTATGAATTGTCGTGTATTATAATGTGTTTTGGTCTATATCTTAAGAACCATTTAACATATTTTCACGAAATAAAGCGCAAACTCGAGTACATGCACTACTCTCATCGCGGTCGCCAACCCGGGTCCCTATGGATGAAACAAAGTACCTTATTCTCTACCATGTCTGGTACTACTTTATTGTTTTTTTCAAAATAACACATATTTCACTGCACTTCCCTACACTTACACACCACTAGGTTGCTTGCATATGACACCCGAGGATCATATATGTTTATTTTTACGTAACACAAAGAGAAACTACCTAATTATATCAAACATTTATATTTTTCTGAAATGGAAGTGTTATATTGTCTTTTGCAACGGTTTATTTTGATGCACCCTGTATATATATTTTCGATGTCAGAGCAAAATATGTTGTTTTCATATTCTAGACATCAGGATACGTACGAAAGGCACAAATTAGCACAAAGAGCATAAAATAATGAATTTAGTAACATATATTCTACATTAACGACTTTAACCCTTACATTCTCAATGAGATCACATGACGCACACCTTCTGTAAAAAATTGACTCCAATTACCACTGAGTTATTCATTTTTCCTATAATTTCCTTATTTCTCTTAAAAATGTTGGTTGGCAACCGCCTAACAATATATTATATGTCATTATGTACATATTGAATTGTTATGAATTGTCGTGTATTATAATGTGTTTTGGTCTATATCTTAAGAACCATTTAACATATTTTCACGAAATAAAGCGCAAACTCGAGTACATGCACTACTCTCATCGCGGTCGCCAATCCGGGTCCCTATGGCTGAAACAAAGTACCTTATTCTCTACCAGGTTTGGTACTACTTTATTGTTCTTTTCAAAATAACGCATATTTCACAGCACTTCCTTACACTGACACACCACTAGGTTGCTTGCATATGAGACCCGAGGATCACATACGTGTGTTTTTACGTGACACAAAGAGAAACTACGTAATTATATCAAACTTCTATATTTTTCTGAAATCGAAGTGTTATCTTGTGTTCTGCAACGGTTCATTTTGATGCACCCTGTATACATATTTTCGGTGTCAGAACAAAATATGTTGTTTTCATATGCTACACATCAGGATAGGTACGAGAGGCACAATTAGCACAAAAAGCATAAAATAATGTAGTCAGTAACATATATTCTACATGAACGACTTTAACCCTTACCTTCTCAATGAGATCACATGACGCACACCTTTTGTAAAAAATTGACTCCAATTACCACTGAGTTATTCATTTTTCCTATAATTTCCTTATTTCTCTTAAAAGTGTTGGTTGGCAACCGCCTAACAATATATTATATGTCATTATGTACATATTGAATTGTTATGAATTGTCGTGTATTATAATGTGTTTTGGTCTATATCTTAAGAACCATTTAACATATTTTCACGAAATAAAGCGCAAACTCGAGTACATGCACTACTGTCATCGCGGTCGCCAACGCGGGTCCCTATGGCTGAAACAAAGTACCTTATTCTCTACCATGTTTGGTACTACTTTATTGTTTTTTTCAAAATAACACATATTTCACTGCACTTCCCTACACTTACGCACCACTAGGTTGCTTGCATATGACACCCGAGGATCATATATGTTTATTTTTACGTAACACAAAAAGAAACTACCTAATTATATCAAACATTTATATTTTTCTGAAATGGAAGTGTTATCTTGTCTTTTGCAACGGTTTATTTTGATGCACCCTGTATATATATTTTCGATGTCAGAGCAAAATATGTTGTTTACATATTCTAGACATCAGTATACGTACGAAAGGCACAAATTAGCACAAAGAGCATAAAATAATGAATTTAGTAACATATATTCTACATTAACGACTTTAACCCTTACATTCTCAATGAGATCACATGACGCACACCTTCTGTAAAAAATTGACTCCAATTACCACTGAGTTATTCATTTTTCCTATAATTTCCTTATTTCTCTTAAAAATGTTGGTTGGCAACCGCCTAACAATATATTATATGTCATTATGTACATATTGAATTGTTATGAATTGTCGTGTATTATAATGTGTTTTGGTCTATATCTTAAGAACCATTTAACATATTTTCACGAAATAAAGCGCAAACTCGAGTACATGCACTACTGTCATCGCGGTCGCCAACGCGGGTCCCTATGGCTGAAACAAAGTACCTTATTCTCTACCATGTTTGGTACTACTTTATTGTTTTTTTCAAAATAACACATATTTCACTGCACTTCCCTACACTTACGCACCACTAGGTTGCTTGCATATGACACCCGAGGATCATATATGTTTATTTTTACGTAACACAAAAAGAAACTACCTAATTATATCAAACATTTATATTTTTCTGAAATGGAAGTGTTATCTTGTCTTTTGCAACGGTTTATTTTGATGCACCCTGTATATATATTTTCGATGTCAGAGCAAAATATGTTGTTTACATATTCTAGACATCAGTATACGTACGAAAGGCACAAATTAGCACAAAGAGCATAAAATAATGAATTTAGTAACATATATTCTACATTAACGACTTTAACCCTTACATTCTCAATGAGATCACATGACGCACACCTTCTGTAAAAAATTGACTCCAATTACCACTGAGTTATTCATTTTTCCTATAATTTCCTTATTTCTCTTAAAAATGTTGGTTGGCAACCGCCTAACAATATATTATATGTCATTATGTACATATTGAATTGTTATGAATTGTCGTGTATTATAATGTGTTTTGGTCTATATCTTAAGAACCATTTAACATATTTTCACGAAATAAAGCGCAAACTCGAGTACATGCACTACTCTCATCGCGGTCGCCAATCCGGGTCCCTATGGCTGAAACAAAGTACCTTATTCTCTACCAGGTTTGGTACTACTTTATTGTTCTTTTCAAAATAACGCATATTTCACAGCACTTCCTTACACTGACACACCACTAGGTTGCTTGCATATGAGACCCGAGGATCACATACGTGTGTTTTTACGTGACACAAAGAGAAACTACGTAATTATATCAAACTTCTATATTTTTCTGAAATCGAAGTGTTATCTTGTGTTCTGCAACGGTTCATTTTGATGCACCCTGTATACATATTTTCGGTGTCAGAACAAAATATGTTGTTTTCATATGCTACACATCAGGATAGGTACGAGAGGCACAATTAGCACAAAAAGCATAAAATAATGTAGTCAGTAACATATATTCTACATGAACGACTTTAACCCTTACCTTCTCAATGAGATAACATGACTCACACCTTCTGTAAAAAATTGACTCCAATTACCACTGAGTTATTCATTTTTCCTATAATTTCCTTATTTCTCTTAAAAGTGTTGGTTGGCAACACCTAACAATATATTATATGTCATTATGTACATATTGAATTGTTATGAATTGTCGTGTATTATAATGTGTTTTGGTCTATATCTTAAGAACCATTTAACATATTTTCACGAAATAAAGGGCAAACTCGAGTACATGCACAACTCTCATCGCGGTCGGAAACCCGGGTCCCTATGGATGAAACAAAGTACCTTATTCTCTACCATGGCTGGTACTACTTTATTGTTTTTTTCAAAATAACACATATTTCACTGCACTTCCCTACACTTACACACCACTAGGTTGCTTGCATATGACACCCGAGGATCATCTATGTTTATTTTTACGTAACACAAAGAGAAACTACCTAATTATATCAAACATTTATATTTTTCTGAAATGGAAGTGTTATCTTGTCTTTTGCAACGGTTTATTTTGATGCACCCTGTATACATATTTTCGGTGTCAGAACAAAATATGTTGTTTTCATATTCTACACATCAGGATAGGTACGAGAGGCACAATTAGCACAAAAAGCATAAAATAATGTAGTCAGTAACATATATTCTACATGAACGACTTTAACCCTTACCTTCTCAATGAGATCACATGACGCACACCTTCTGTAAAAAATTGACTCCAATTACCACTGAGTTATTCATTTTTCCTATAATTTCCTTATTTCTCTTAAAAGTGTTGGTTGGCAACCGCCTAACAATATATTATATGTCATTATGTACATATTGAATTGTTATGAATTGTCGTGTATTATAATGTGTTTTGGTCTATATCTTAAGAACCATTTAACATATTTTCACGAAATAAAGGGCAAACTCGAGTACATGCACAACTCTCATCTCGGTCGCCAACCCGGGTCCCTATGGATGAAACAAAGTACCTTATTCTCTACCATGTCTGGTACTACTTTATTGTTTTTTTCAAAATAACACATATTTCACTACACTTCCCTAAACTTACACACCACTAGGTTGCTTGCATATGACACCCGAGGATTATCTATGTTTATTTTTACGTAACACAAAGAGAAACTACCTAATTATATCAAACATTTATATTTTTCTGAAATGGAAGTGTTATCTTGTCTTTTGCAACGGTTTATTTTGATGCACCCTGTATATATATTTTCGATGTCAGTGCAAAATATGTTGTTTTCATATTCTAGACATCAGGATACGTACGAAAGGCACAAATTAGCACAAAGAGCATAAAATAATGAATTTAGTAACATATATTCTACATTAACGACTTTAACCCTTACATTCTCAATGAGATCACATGACGCACACCTTCTGTAAAAAATTGACTCCAATTACCACTGAGTTATTCATTTTTCCTATAATTTCCTTATTTCTCTTAAAAATGTTGGTTGGCAACCGCCTAACAATATATTATATGTCATTATGTACATATTGAATTGTTATGAATTGTCGTGTATTATAATGTCTTTTGGTCTATATCTTAAGAACCATTTAACATATTTTCACGAAATAAAGCGCAAACTCGAGTACATGCACTACTCTCATCGCGGTCGCCAATCCGGGTCCCTATGGCTGAAACAAAGTACCTTATTCTCTACCAGGTTTGGTACTACTTTATTGTTCTTTTCAAAATAACGCATATTTCACAGCACTTCCTTACACTGACACACCACTAGGTTGCTTGCATATGAGACCCGAGGATCACATACGTGTGTTTATACGTGACACAAAGAGAAACTACGTAATTATATCAAACTTCTATATTTTTCTGAAATCGAAGTGTTATCTTGTGTTCTGCAACGGTTCATTTTGATGCACCCTGTATACATATTTTCGGTGTCAGAACAAAATATGTTGTTTTCATATGCTACACATCAGGATAGGTACGAGAGGCACAATTAGCACAAAAAGCATAAAATAATGTAGTCAGTAACATATATTCTACATGAACGACTTTAACCCTTACCTTCTCAATGAGATCACATGGCGCACACCTTCTGTAAAAAAAAAAATGACTCCAATTACCACTGAGTTATTCATTTTTCCTATAATTTCCATATTTCTCTTAAAAGTGTTGGTTGGCAACCGCCTAACAATATATTATATGTCATTATGTACATATTGAATTGTTATGAATTGTCGTGTATTATAATGTGTTTTGGTCTATATCTTAAGAACCATTTAACATATTTTCACGAAATAAAGGGCAAACTCGAGTACATGCACTACTCTCATCGCGGTCGCCAACCCGGGTCCCTATGGATGAAACAAAGTACCTTATTCTCTACCATGTCTGGTACTACTTTATTGTTTTTTTCAAAATAACACATATTTCACTGCACTTCCTTACACTTACACACCACTAGGTTGCTTGCATATGACACCCGAGGATCATATATGTTTATTTTTACGTAACACAAAGAGAAACTACCTAATTATATCAAACATTTATATTTTTCTGAAATGGAAGTGTTATCTTGTCTTTTGCAACGGTTTATTTTGATGCACCCTGTATATATTTTTTTTTTTAATGTCAGAGCAAAATATGTTGTTTTCATATTCTAGACATCAGGATACGTACGAAAGGCACAAATTAGCACAAAGAGCATAAAATAATGAATTTAGTAACATATATTCTACATTAACGACTTTAACCCTTACATTCTCAATGAGATCACATGACGCACACCTTCTGTAAAAAATTGACTCCAATTACCACTGAGTTATTCATTTTTCCTATAATTTCCTTATTTCTCTTAAAAATGTTGGTTGGCAACCGCCTAACAATATATTATATGTCATTATGTACATATTGAATTGTTATGAATTGTCGTGTATTATAATGTGTTTTGGTCTATATCTTAAGAACCATTTAACATATTTTCACGAAGTAAAGCGCAAATTCGAGTACATGCACTACTCTCATAGCGGTCGCCAACCCGGGTCCCTATGGCTGAAACAAAGTACCTTATTCTCTACCATGTTTGGTACTACTTTATTCTTTTTTTCAAAATAACACATATTTCACTGCACTTCCTTACACTGACACACCACTAGGTTGCTTGCATATGAGACCCGAGGATCACATACGTGTGTTTTTACGTGACACAAAGAGAAACTACCTAATTATATCAAACATTTATATTTTTCTGAAATGGAAGTGTTATCTTGTCTTCTGCAACGGTTCCTTTTGATGCACCCTGTATACATATTTTCGATGTCAGAACAAAATATGTTGTTTTCATATGCTGCACATCAGGATAGGTACGAGAGGCACAATTAGCACAAAAAGCATAAAATAATGTAGTCAGTAACATATATTCTACATGAACGACTTTAACCCTTATGTTCTCAATGAGATCACATGACGCGAACCTTCTGTAAAAAATTGACTCCAATTACAACTGAGTTATTCATTTTTCCTATAATTTCCTTATTTCTCTTAAAAATGTTGGTTGGCAACCGCCTAACAATATATTATATGTCATTATGTACATATTGAATTGTTATGAATTGTCGTGTATTATAATGTGTTTTGGTCTATATCTTAAGAACCATTTAACATATTTTCACGAAGTAAAGCGCAAATTCGAGTACATGCACTACTCTCATAGCGGTCGCCAACCCGGGTCCCTATGGCTGAAACAAAGTACCTTATTCTCTACCATGTTTGATTCTACTTTATTGTTTTTTTCAAAATAACACATATTTCACTGCACTCCCCTACACTTACACACCACTAGGTTGCTTGCATATGACACCCGAGGATCATATATGTTTATTTTTACGTGACACAAAGAGAAACTACGTAATTATATCAAACTTCTATATTTTTCTGAAATCGAAGTGTTATCTTGTGTTCTGCAACGGTTCATTTTGATGCACCCTGTATACATATTTTCGGTGTCAGAACAAAATATGTTGTTTTCATATGCTACACATCAGGATAGGTACGAGAGGCACAATTAGCACAAAAAGCATAAAATAATGTAGTCAGTAACATATATTCTACATGAACGACTTTAACCCTTACCTTCTCAATGAGATCACATGACGCACACCTTCTGTAAAAAATTGACTCCAATTACCACTGAGTTATTCATTTTTCCTATAATTTCCTTATTTCTCTTAAAAATGTTGGTTGGCAACCGCCTAACAATATATTATATGTCATTATGTACATATTGAATTGTTATGAATTGTCGTGTATTATAATGTGTTTTGGTCTATATCTTAAGAACCATTTAACATATTTTCACGAAATAAAGCGCAAACTCGAGTACATGCACTACTCTCATCGCGGTCGCCAATCCGGGTCCCTATGGCTGAAACAAAGTACCTTATTCTCTACCATGTTTGGTACTACTTTATTGTTTTTTTCAAAATAACACATATTTCACTGCACTTCCTTACACTGACACACCACTAGGTTGCTTGCATATGAGACCCGAGGATCACATACGTGTGTTTTTACGTGACACAAAGAGAAACTACGTAATTATATCAAACTTCTATGTTTTTCTGAAATCGAAGTGTTATCTTGTGTTCTGCAACGGTTCATTTTGATGCACCCTGTATACATATTTTCGGTGTCAGAACAAAATATGTTGTTTTCATATGCTACACATCAGGATAGGTACGAGAGGCACAATTAGCACAAAAGCATAAAATAATGTAGTCAGTAACATATATTCTACATGAACGACTTTAACCTTTACCTTCTCAATGAGATCACATGACGCACACCTTCTGTAAAAAATTGACTCCAATTACCACTGAGTTATTCATTTTTCCTATAATTTCCTTATTTCTCTTAAAAGTGTTGGTTGGCAACCGCCTAACAATATATTATATGTCATTATGTACATATTGAATTGTTATGAATTGTCGTGTATTATAATGTGTTTTGGTCTATATCTTAACAACCATTTAACATATTTTCACGAATAAAAGCGCAAACTCGAGTACATGCACTACTCTCATCGCGGTCGCCAACCCGGGTCCCTATGGATGAAACAAAGTACCTTATTCTCTACCATGTCTGGTACTACTTTATTGTTTTTTTCAAAATAACATATTTCACTGCACTTCCCTACACTTACACACCACTAGGTTGCTTGCATATGACACCCGAGGATCATATATGTTTATTTTTACGTAACACAAAGAGAAACTACCAAATTATATCAAACATTTATATTTTTCTCAAATGGAAGTGTTATCTTGTCTTTTGCAACGGTTTATTTTGATGCACCCTGTATATATATTTTCGATGTCAGAGCAAAATATGTTGTTTTCATATTCTATACATCAGGATAGGTACGAAAGGCAGAAATTAACAGAAAAATCATAAAATAATAAAGTTAGTAACATATATTCTACATGAACGACTTTAACCATTATCTTCTCAATGAGATCACATGACGCACACCTTCTGTTAAAAAAAATGACTCCAATTACCACTGAGTTATTCATTTTTCCTATAATTTCCTTATTTCTCTTAAAAATGTTGGTTGGCAACCGCCTAACAATATATTATATGTCATTATGTACATATTGAATTGTTATGAATTGTCGTGTATTATAATCTGTTTTGGTCTATATCTTAAGAACCATTTAACATATTTTCACGAAATAAAGCGCAAACTCGAGTACATGCACTACTCTCATCGCGGTCGCCAACCCCGGTCCCTATGGCTGAAACAAAGTACCTTATTCTCTACCATGTTTGGTACTACTTTCTTGTTTTTTTCAAAATAACGCATATTTCACAGCACTTCCTTACACTGACACACCACTAGGTTGCTTGCATATGAGACCCGAGGATCACATACGTGTGTTTTTACGTGACACAAAGAGAAACTACGTAATTATATCAAACTTCTATATTTTTCTGAAATCGAAGTGTTATCTTGTCTTTGCAACGGTTCATTTTGATGCACCCTGTATACATATTTTCGATGTCAGAACAAAATATATTGTTTTCATATGCTACACATCAGGATAGGTACGAGAGCCAAAATTAGCACAAAAAGCATAAAATAATGTAGTCAGTAACATATATTCTACATGAACGACTTTAACCCTTACCTTCTCAATGAGATCACATGACGCACACCTTCTGTAAAAAATTGACTCCAATTACCACTGAGTTATTCATTTTTCCTATAATTTCCTTTTTTATCTTAAAAATGTTGGCTGGCAACCGCCTAACAGTATATTATATGCTATTAAGTACATATTGAGTTGTTATGAATTGTCGTGTATTATAATCTGTTTTGGTCTATATCTTAAGAACCATTTAACATATTTTCACGAAATAAAGCGCAAACTCGAGTACATGCACTACTCTCATCGCGGTCGCCAACCCGGGTCCCTATGGCTGAAACAAAGTACCTTATTTTCTACCATGTTTGGTACTACTTTATTGTTTTTTTCAAAATAACGCATATTTCACAGCACTTCCTTACACTGACACACCACTAGGTTGCTTGCATACGAGACCCGAGGATCACATACGTGTGTTTTTACGTGACACAAAGAGAAACTACGTAATTATATCAAACTTCAATATTTTTCTGAAATCGAAGTGTTATCTTGTCTTCTGCAACGGTTCATTTTGATGCACCCTGTATACATATTTTCGATGTCAGAACAAAATATATTGTTTTCATATGCTACACATCAGGATAGGTACGAGAGGCACAATTAGCACAAAAAGCATAAAATAATGTAGTCAGTAACATATATTCTACATGAACGACTTTAACCCTTACCTTCTCAATGAGATCACATGACGCACACCTTCTGTAAAAAATTGACTCCAATTACCACTGAGTTATTCATTTTTCCTATAATTTCCTTTTTTATCTTAAAAATGTTGGCTGGCAACCGCCTAACAGTATATTATATGCCATTAAGTACATATTGAATTGTTATGAATTGTCGTGTATTATAATCTGTTTTGGTCTATATCTTAAGAACCATTTAACATATTTTCACGAAATAAAGCGCAAACTCGAGTACATGCACTACTCTCATAGCGGTCGCCAACCCGGGTCCCTATGGCTGAAACAAAGTACCTTATTCTCTACCATGTTTGGTACTACTTTATTGTTTTTTTCAAAATAACACATATTTCACTGCACTTCCTTACACTGACACACCACTAGGTTGCTTGCATATGAGACCCGAGGATCACATACGTGTGTTTTTACGTGACACAAAGAGAAACTACGTAATTATATCAAACTTCTATATTTTTCTGAAATCGAAGTGTTATCTTGTGTTCTGCAACGGTTCATTTTGATGCACCCTGTATACATATTTTCGGTGTCAGAACAAAATATGTTGTTTTCATATGCTGCACATCAGGATAGGTACGAGAGGCACAATTAGCACAAAAAGCATAAAATAATGTAGTCAGTAACATATATTCTACATGAACGACTTTAACCTTTACCTTCTCAATAAGATCACATGACGCACACCTTCTGAAAAAAATTGACTCCAATTACCACTGAGTTATTCATTTTTCCTATAATTTCCTTATTTCTCTTAAAAGTGTTGGTTGGCAACCGCCTAACAATATATTATATGTCATTATGTACATATTGAATTGTTATGAATTGTCGTGTATTATAATGTGTTTTGGTCTATATCTTAAGAACCATTTAACATATTTTCACGAAATAAAGCGCAAACTCGAGTACATGCACTACTCTCATCGCGGTCGCCAACCCGGGTCCCTATGGATGAAACAAAGTACCTTATTCTCTACAATGTCTGGTACTACTTTATTGTTTTTTTCAAAATAACACATATTTCACTGCACTTCCCTACACTTACACACCACTAGGTTGCTTGCATATGACACCCGAGGATCATATATGTTTATTTTTACGTAACACAAAGAGAAACTACCTAATTATATCAAACATTTATATTTTTCTGAAATGGAAGTGTTACCTTGTCTTTTGCAACGGTTTATTTTGATGCACCCTGTATATATATTTTCGATGTCAGTACAAATTTTGTTGTTTTCATATTCTATACATCAGGATAGGTACGAAAGGCAGAAATTAGCAGAAAAATCATAAAATAATAAAGTTAGTAACATATATTCTACATGAACGACTTTAACCATTATCTTCTCAATGAGATCACATGACGCACACCTTCTGTTAAAAAAAATGACTCCAATTACCACTGAGTTATTCATTTTTCCTATAATTTACTTATTTGTCTTAAAAATGTTGGCTGGCAACCGCCTAACAATATATTATATGCCATTAAGTACATATTGAATTGTTATGAGTTGTCGTGTATTATAATCTGTTTTGGTCTATATCTTAAGAACCATTTAACATATTTTCACGAAATAAAGCGCAAACTCGAGTACATGCACTACTCTCATCGCGGTCGCCAACCCCGGTCCCTATGGCTGAAACAAAGTACCTTATTCTCTACCATGTTTGGTACTACTTTATTGTTTTTTTCAAAATAACACATATTTCACTGCACTTCCTTACACTGACACACCACTAGGTTGCTTGCATATGAGACCCGAGGATCACATACGTGTGTTTTTACGTGACACAAAGAGAAACTACGTAATTATATCAAACTTCTATATTTTTCTGAAATCGAAGTGTTATCTTGTCTTTGCAACGGTTCATTTTGATGCACCCTGTATACATATTTTCGATGTCAGAACAAAATATATTGTTTTCATATGCTACACATCAGGATAGGTACGAGAGCCACAATTAGCACAAAAAGCATAAAATAATGTAGTCAGTAACATATATTCTACATGAACGACTTTAACCATTACCTTCTCAATGAGATCACATGACGCACACCTTCTGTAAAAAATTGACTCCAATTACCACTGAGTTATTCATTTTTCCTATAATTTCCTTTTTTATCTTAAAAATGTTGGCTGGCAACCGCCTAACAGTATATTATATGCTATTAAGTACATATTGAATTGTTATGAAATGTCGTGTATTATAATCTGTTTTGGTCTATATCTTAAGAACCATTTAACATATTTTCACGAAATAAAGCGCAAACTCGAGTACATGCACTACTCTCATCGCGGTCGCCAACCCGGGTCCCTATGGCTGAAACAAAGTACCTTATTCTCTACCATGTTTGGTACTATTTTATTGTTTTTTTCAAAATAACGCATATTTCACAGCACTTCCTTACACTGACACACCACTAGGTTGCTTGCATATGAGACCCGAGGATCACATACGTGTGTTTTTACGTGACACAAAGAGAAACTACGTAATTATATCAAACTTCAATATTTTTCTGAAATCGAAGTGTTATCTTGTCATCTGCAACGGTTCATTTTGATGCACCCTGTATACATATTTTCGATGTCAGAACAAAATATATTGTTTTCATATGCTACACATCAGGATAGGTACGAGAGGCACAATTAGCACAAAAAGCATAAAATAATGTATTCAGTAACATATATTCTACATGAACGACTTTAACCCTTACCTTCTCAATGAGATCACATGACTCACACCTTCTGTAAAAAATTGACTCCAATTACCACTGAGTTATTCATTTTTCCTATAATTTCCTTTTTTATCTTAAAAATGTTGGCTGGCAACCGCCTAACAGTATATTATATGCCATTAAGTACATATTGAATTGTTATGAATTGTCGTGTATTATAATGTGTTTTGGTCTATATCTTAAGAACCATTTAACATATTTTCACGAAATAAAGCGCAAACTCGAGTACATGCACTACTCTCATCGCGGTCGCCAACGCGGGTCCCTATGGATGAAACAAAGTACCTTATTATCTACCATGTCTGGTACTACTTTATTGTTTTTTCAAAATAACACATATTTCACTGCACTTCCCTACACTTACACACCACTAGGTTGCTTGCATATGACACCCGAGGATCATATATGTTTATTTTTACGTAACACAAAGAGAAACAACCTAATTATATCAAACATTTATATTTTTCTGAAATGGAAGTGTTATATTGTCTTTTGCAACGGTTTATTTTGATGCACCCTGTATATATATTTTCGATGTCAGAGCAAAATATGTTGTTTTCATATTCTAGACATCAGGATACGTACGAAAGGCAAAAAATTAGCACAAAGAGCATAAAATAATGTATTTAGTAACATATATTCTACATTAACGACTTTAACCCTTACATTCTCAATGAGATCACATGACGCACACCTTCTGTAAAAAATTGACTCCAATTACCACTGAGTTATTCATTTTTCCTATAATTTCCTTATTTCTCTTAAAAATGTTGGTTGGCAACCGCCTAACAATATATTATATGTCATTATGTACATATTGAATTGTTATGAATTGTCGTGTATTATAATCTGTTTTGGTCTATATCTTAAGAACCATTTAACATATTTTCACGAAATAAAGCGCAAACTCGAGTACATGCACTACTCTCATCGCGGTCGCCAACCCCGGTCCCTATGGCTGAAACAAAGTACCTTATTCTCTACCATGTTTGGTACTACTTTATTGTTTTTTTCAAAATAACGCATATTTCACAGCACTTCCTTACACTGACACACCACTAGGTTGCTTGCATATGAGACCCGAGGATCACATACGTGTGTTTTTACGTGACACAAAGAGAAACTACGTAATCATATCAAACTTCAATATTTTTCTGAAATCGAAGTGTTATCTTATCTTCTGCAACGGTTCATTTTGATGCACCCTGTATACATATTTTCGATGTCAGAACAAAATATATTGTTTTCATATGCTACACATCAGGATAGGTACGAGAGGCACAATTAGCACAAAAAGCATAAAATAATGTAGTCAGTAACATATATTCTAGATGAACGACTTTAACCCTTACCTTCTCAATGAGATCACATGACGTACACCTTCTGTAAAAAATTGACTCCAATTACCACTGAGTTATTCATTTTTCCTATAATTTCCTTATTTCTCTTAAAAGTGTTGGTTGGCAACCGCCTAACAATATATTATATGTCATTATGTACATATTGAATTGTTATGAATTGTCGTGTATTATAATGTGTTTTGGTCTATATCTTAAGAACCATTTAAGATATTTTCACGAAATAAAGCGCAAACTCGAGTACATGCACTACTCTCATCGCGGTCGCCAACGCGGGTCCCTATGGATGAAACAAAGTACCTTATTCTCTACATGTCTGGTACTACTTTATTGTTTTTTTCAAAATAACACATATTTCACTGCACTTCCCTACACTTACACACCACTAGGTTGCTTGCATATGACACCCGAGGATCATATATGTTTATTTTTACGTAACACAAAGAGAAACTACCTAATTATATCAAACATTTATATTTTTCTGAAATGGAAGTGTTATATTGTCTTTTGCAACGGTTTATTTTGATGCACCCTGTATATATATTTTCGATGTCAGAGCAAAATATGTTGTTTTCATATTGTAGACATCAGGATACGTACGAAAGGCACAAATTAGCACAAAGAGCATAAAATAATGTATTTAGTAACATATATTCTACATTAACGACTTTAACCCTTACATTCTCAATGAGATCACATGACGCACACCTTCTGTAAAAAATTGACTCCAATTACCACTGAGTTATTCATTTTTCCTATAATTTCCTTATTTCTCTTAAAAATGTTGGTTGGCAACCGCCTAACAATATATTATATGTCATTATGTACATATTGAATTGTTATGAATTGTCGTGTATTATAATCTGTTATGGTCTATATCTTAAGAACCATTTAACATATTTTCACGAAATAAAGCGCAAACTCGAGTACATGCACTAAACTCATCGCGGTCGCCAACCCCGGTCCCTATGGCTGAAACAAAGTACCTTATTCTCTACCATGTTTGGTACTACTTTCTTGTTTTTTTCAAAATAACGCATATTTCACAGCATTTCCTTACACTGACACACCACTAGGTTGCTTGCATATGAGACCCGAGGATCACATACGTTTTTTTTACGTGACACAAAGAGAAACTACGTAATTATATCAAACTTCTATATTTTTCTGAAATCGAAGTGTTATCTTGTCTTTGCAACGGTTCATTTTGATGCACCCTGTATACATATTTTCGATGTCAGAACAAAATATATTGTTTTCATATGCTACACATCAGGATAGGTACGAGAGCCACAATTAGCACAAAAAGCATAAAATAATGTAGTCAGTAACATATATTCTACATGAACGACTTTAACCCTTACCTTCTCAATGAGATCACATGACGCACACCTTCTGTAAAAAATTGACTCCAATTACCACTGAGTTATTCATTTTTCCTATAATTTCCTTTTTTATCTTAAAAATGTTGGCTGGCAACCGCCTAACAGTATATTATATGCTATTAAGTACATATTGAATTTTTATGAATTGTCGTGTATTATAATCTGTTTTGGTCTATATCTTAAGAACCATTTAACATATTTTCACGAAATAAAGCGCAAACTCGAGTACATGCACTACTCTCATCGCGGTCGCCAACCCGGGTCCCTATGGCTGAAACAAAGTACCTTATTCTCTACCATGTCTGGTACTACTTTATTGTTTTTTTCAAAATAACGCATATTTCACAGCACTTCCTTACACTGACACACCACTAGGTTGCTTGCATATGAGACCCGAGGATCACATACGTGTGTTTTTACGTGACACAAAGAGAAACTACGTAATTATATCAAACTTCAATATTTTTCTGAAATCGAAGTGTTATCTTGTCTTCTGCAACGGTTCATTTTGATTCACCCTGTATACATATTTTCGATGTCAGAACAAAATATATTGTTTTCATATGCTACACATCAGGATAGGTACGAGAGGCACAATTAGCACAAAAAGCATAAAATAATGTAGTCAGTAACATATATTCTACATGAACGACTTTAACCCTTACCTTCTCAATGAGATCACATGACGCACACCTTCTGTAAAAAATTGACTCCAATTACCACTGAGTTATTCATTTTTTCTATAATTTCCTTTTTTATCTTAAAAATGTTGGCTGGCAACCGCCTAACAGTATATTATATGCCATTAAGTACACACTGTAAAAACTGTATAGTTGGAATAACCCAGAATTCTGGGTTGAAAAAGTGACAACCACGCCGTATTGTCTTAGAAATCAGAAAATATGGTTATAATAACAATACGAAAAGTCAAAACTAGTAAAAAATAAAAACCTCTGGCATGACCTGGATTCGAACTCACGCCGCGCGGCTGTTAAGCGCGTGCGTTATCCACCAGACCAACAGAAATCTTAGTTTAGGCTGTGTGATAACAAGAATTACAGCATACTTTGGAAGCAATTTTTAGTCACTTTGAATTTAAAACAAGTCAATTAAAAAAACTAAACCAAACCAAACATCACCCGGAATATTGAATCAATGCCATTAAAAGCTAGTTTAGTACAGCAGCTATTTATCAATGTTAACGTATGTTTTGAGAGAAATTGTCTTCACTCTTGGCGAAGTGTACTGAGTGAACTGCAGTGCACTTCGCCAAGAGTGAAGAAAATTTCTCTCAAAACATACGTTAACATTGATAAATAGCTGCTGTACTAAACTAGCTTTTAATGGCATTGATTCAATATTCCGGGTGATGTTTGGTTTGGTTTAGTTTTTTTAATTGACTTGTTTTAAATTCAAAGTGACTAAAAATTGCTTCCAAAGTACGCTGTAATTCTTGTTATCACACAGCCTAAACTAAGATTCCGGTTGGTCTGGTGGATAACACACGCGCTTAACAGCCGCGCGGTGTGAGTTCGAATCCAGGTCATGCCAGAGGTTTTTATTTTTTACTAGTTTTGACTTCTCGTATTGTTATTATAACCATATTTTCTGATTTCTAAGACAATACGGCGTGGTTGTCACTTTTTCAACCCAGAATTCTGGGTTATTCCAACTATACAGTTTTTACAGTGCATATTGAATTGTTATGAATTGTCGTGTATTATAATCTGTTTTGGTCTATATCTTAAGAACCATTTAACATATTTTCACAAAATAAAGCGCAAACTCGAGTACATGCACCACTCTCATAGCGGTCGCCAACCCGGGTCCCTATGGCTGAAACAAAGTACCTTATTCTCTACCATGTTTGGTACTACTTTATTGTTTTTTTCAAAATAACACATATTTCACTGCACTTCCTTACACTGACACACCACTAGGTTGCTTGCATATGAGACCCGAGGATCACATACGTGTGTTTTTACGTGACACAAAGAGAAACTACGTAATTATATCAAACTTCTATATTTTTCTGAAATCGAAGTGTTATCTTGTGTTCTGCAACGGTTCATTTTGATGCACCCTGTATACATATTTTCGGTGTCAGAACAAAATATGTTGTTTTCATATGCTACACATCAGGATAGGTACGAGAGGCACAATTAGCACAAAAAGCATAAAATAATGTAGTCAGTAACATATATTCTACATGAACGACTTTAACCCTTACCTTCTCAATGAGATCACATGACGCACACCTTCTGTAAAAAATTGACTCCAATTACCACTGAGTTATTCATTTTTTCTATAATTTCCTTTTTTATCTTAAAAATGTTGGCTGGCAACCGCCTAACAGTATATTATATGCCATTAAGTACATATTGAATTGTTATGAATTGTCGTGTATTATAATCTGTTTTGGTCTATATCTTAAGAACCATTTAACATATTTTCACAAAATAAAGCGCAAACTCGAGTACATGCACTACTCTCATAGCGGTCGCCAACCCGGGTCCCTATGGCTGAAACAAAGTACCTTATTCTCTACCATGTTTGGTACTACTTTATTGTTTTTTTCAAAATAACACATATTTCACTGCACTTCCTTACACTGACACACCACTAGGTTGCTTGCATATGAGACCCGAGGATCACATACGTGTGTTTTTACGTGACACAAAGAGAAACTACGTAATTATATCAAACTTCTATATTTTTCTGAAATCGAAGTGTTATCTTGTGTTCTGCAACGGTTCATTTTGATGCACCCTGTATACATATTTTCGGTGTCAGAACAAAATATGTTGTTTTCATATGCTACACATCAGGATAGGTACGAGAGGCACAATTAGCACAAAAAGCATAAAATAATGTAGTCAGTAACATATATTCTACATGAACGACTTTAACCTTTACCTTCTCAATAAGATCACATGACGCACACCTTCTGAAAAAAATTGACTCCAATTACCACTGAGTTATTCATTTTTCCTATAATTTCCTTATTTCTCTTAAAAGTGTTGGTTGGCAACCGCCTAACAATATATTATATGTCATTATGTACATATTGAATTGTTATGAATTGTCGTGTATTATAATGTGTTTTGGTCTATATCTTAAGAACCATTTAACATATTTTCACGAAATAAAGCGCAAACTCGAGTACATGCACTACTCTCATCGCGGTCGCCAACCCGGGTCCCTATGGATGAAACAAAGTACCTTATTCTCTACCATGTCTGGTACTACTTTATTGTTTTTTTCAAAATAACACATATTTCACTGCACTTCCCTACACTTACACACCACTAGGTTGCTTGCATATGACACCCGAGGATCATATATGTTTATTTTTACGTAACACAAAGAGAAACTACCTAATTATATCAAACATTTATATTTTTCTGAAATGGAAGTGTTATCTTGTTTTTTGCAACGGTTTATTCTGATGCACCCTGTATATATATTTTCGATGTCAGAGCAAAATATGTTGTTTTCATATTCTAGACATCAGGATACGTACGAAAGGCACAAATTAGCACAAAGAGCATAAAATAATGAATTTAGTAACATATATTCTACATTAACGACTTTAACCCTTACATTCTCAATGAGATCACATGACGCACACCTTCTGTAAAAAATTGACTCCAATTACCACTGAGTTATTCATTTTTCCTATAATTTCCTTATTTCTCTTAAAAATGTTGGTTGGCAACCGCCTAACAATATATTATATGTCATTATGTACATATTGAATTGTTATGAATTGTCGTGTATTATAATGTGTTTTGGTCTATATCTTAAGAACCATTTAACATATTTTCACGAAATAAAGCGCAAACTCGAGTACATGCACTACTCTCATCGCGGTCTCCAACCGCGGTCCCTATGGCTGAAACAAAGTACCTTATTCTCTACCATGTTTGGTACTACTTTATTGTTTTTTTCAAAATAACGCATATTTCACAGCACTTCCTTACACTGACACACCACTAGGTTGCTTGCATATGAGACCCGAGGATCACATACGTGTGTTTTTACGTGACACAAAGAGAAACTACGTAATTATATCAAACTTCTATATTTTTCTGAAATCGAAGTGTTATCTTGTCATCTGCAACGGTTCATTTTGATGCACCCTGTATACATATTTTCGATGTCAGAACAAAATATATTGTTTTCATATGCTACACATCAGGATAGGTACGAGAGGCACAATTAGCACAAAAAGCATAAAATAATGTAGTCAGTAACATATATTCTACATGAACGACTTTAACCCTTACCTTCTCAATGAGATCACATGACGCACACCTTCTGTAAAAAATTGACTCCAATTACCACTGAGTTATTCATTTTTCCTATAATTTCCTTTTTTATCTTTAAAATGTTGTCTGGCAACCGCCTAACAGTATATTATATGCCATTAAGTACATATTGAATTGTTATGAATTGTCGTGTATTATAATCTGTTTTGGTCTATATCTTAAGAACCATTTAACATATTTTCACGAAATAAAGCGCAAACTCGAGTACATGCACTACTCTCATAGCGCTCGCCAACCCGGGTCCCTATGGCTGAAACAAAGTACCTTATTCTCTACCATGTTTGGTACTACTTTATTGTTTTTTTCAAAATAACACATATTTCACTGCACTTCCTTACACTGACACACCACTAGGTTGCTTGCATATGAGACCCGAGGATCACATACGTGTGTTTTTACGTGACACAAAGAGAAACTACGTAATTATATCAAACTTCTATATTTTTCTGAAATCGAAGTGTTATCTTGTGTTCTGCAACGGTTCATTTTGATGCACCCTGTATACATATTTTCGGTGTCAGAACAAAATATGTTGTTTTCATATGCTACACATCAGGATAGGTACGAGAGCCACAATTAGCACAAAAAGCATAAAATAATGTAGTCAGTAACATATATTCTACATGAACGACTTTAACCTTTACCTTCTCAATGAGATCACATGACGCACACCTGAGTTATTCATTTTTCCTATAATTTCCTTATTTCTCTTAAAAGTGTTGGTTGGCAACCGCCTAACAATATATTATATGTCATTATGTACATATTGAATTGTTATGAATTGTCGTGTATTATAATGTGTTTTGGTCTATATCTTAAGAACCATTTAACATATTTTCACGAAATAAAGCGCAAAGTCGAGTACATGCACTACTCTCATCGCGGTCGCCAACGCGGGTCCCTATGGATGAAACAAAGTACCTTATTATCTACCATGTCTGGTACTACTTTATTGTTTTTTCAAAATAACACATATTTCACTGCACTTCCCTACACTTACACACCACTAGGTTGCTTGCATATGACACCCGAGGATCATATATGTTTATTTTTACGTAACACAAAGAGAAACAACCTAATTATATCAAACATTTATATTTTTCTGAAATGGAAGTGTTATATTGTCTTTTGCAACGGTTTATTTTGATGCACCCTGTATATATATTTTCGATGTCAGAGCAAAATATGTTGTTTTCATATTCTAGACATCAGGATACGTACGAAAGGCAAAAAATTAGCACAAAGAGCATAAAATAATGTATTTAGTAACATATATTCTACATTAACGACTTTAACCCTTACATTCTCAATGAGATCACATGACGCACACCTTCTGTAAAAAATTGACTCCAATTACCACTGAGTTATTCATTTTTCCTATAATTTCCTTATTTCTCTTAAAAATGTTGGTTGGCAACCGCCTAACAATATATTATATGTCATTATGTACATATTGAATTGTTATGAATTGTCGTGTATTATAATCTGTTTTGGTCTATATCTTAAGAACCATTTAACATATTTTCACGAAATAAAGCGCAAACTCGAGTACATGCACTACTCTCATCGCGGTCGCCAACCCCGGTCCCTATGGCTGAAACAAAGTACCTTATTCTCTACCATGTTTGGTACTACTTTATAGTTTTTTTCAAAATAACGCATATTTCACAGCACTTCCTTACACTGACACACCACTAGGTTGCTTGCATATGAGACCCGAGGATCACATACGTGTGTTTTTACGTGACACAAAGAGAAACTACGTAATCATATCAAACTTCAATATTTTTCTGAAATCGAAGTGTTATCTTGTCATCTGCAACGGTTCATTTTGATGCAACCTGTATACATATTTTCGATGTCAGAACAAAATATATTGTTTTCATATGCTACACATCAGGATAGGTACGAGAGGCACAATTAGCACAAAAAGCATAAAATAATGTAGTCAGTAACATATATTCTACATGAACGACTTTAACCCTTACCTTCTCAATGAGATCACATGACTCACACCTTCTGTAAAAAATTGACTCCAATTACCACTGAGTTATTCATTTTTCCTATAATTTCCTTTTTTATCTTAAAAATGTTGGCTGGCAACCGCCTAACAGTATATTATATGCCATTAAGTACATATTGAATTGTTATGAATTGTCGTGTATTATAATGTGTTTTGGTCTATATCTTAAGAACCATTTAACATATTTTCACGAAATAAAGCGCAAACTCGAGTACATGCACTACTCTCATCGCGGTCGCCAACGCGGGTCCCTATGGATGAAACAAAGTACCTTATTATCTACCATGTCTGGTACTACTTTATTGTTTTTTCAAAATAACACATATTTCACTGCACTTCCCTACACTTACACACCACTAGGTTGCTTGCATATGACACCCGAGGATCATATATGTTTATTTTTACGTAACACAAAGAGAAACAACCTAATTATATCAAACATTTATATTTTTCTGAAATGGAAGTGTTATATTGTCTTTTGCAACGGTTTATTTTGATGCACCCTGTATATATATTTTCGATGTCAGAGCAAAATATGTTGTTTTCATATTCTAGACATCAGGATACGTACGAAAGGCAAAAAATTAGCACAAAGAGCATAAAATAATGTATTTAGTAACATATATTCTACATTAACGACTTTAACCCTTACATTCTCAATGAGATCACATGACGCACACCTTCTGTAAAAAATTGACTCCAATTACCACTGAGTTATTCATTTTTCCTATAATTTCCTTATTTCTCTTAAAAATGTTGGTTGGCAACCGCCTAACAATATATTATATGTCATTATGTACATATTGAATTGTTATGAATTGTCGTGTATTATAATCTGTTTTGGTCTATATCTTAAGAACCATTTAACATATTTTCACGAAATAAAGCGCAAACTCGAGTACATGCACTACTCTCATCGCGGTCGCCAACCCCGGTCCCTATGGCTGAAACAAAGTACCTTATTCTCTACCATGTTTGGTACTACTTTATAGTTTTTTTCAAAATAACGCATATTTCACAGCACTTCCTTACACTGACACACCACTAGGTTGCTTGCATATGAGACCCGAGGATCACATACGTGTGTTTTTACGTGACACAAAGAGAAACTACGTAATCATATCAAACTTCAATATTTTTCTGAAATCGAAGTGTTATCTTATCTTCTGCAACGGTTCATTTTGATGCACCCTGTATACATATTTTCGATGTCAGAACAAAATATATTGTTTTCATATGCTACACATCAGGATAGGTACGAGAGGCACAATTAGCACAAAAAGCATAAAATAATGTAGTCAGTAACATATATTCTAGATGAACGACTTTAACCCTTACCTTCTCAATGAGATCACATGACGTACACCTTCTGTAAAAAATTGACTCCAATTACCACTGAGTTATTCATTTTTCCTATAATTTCCTTATTTCTCTTAAAAGTGTTGGTTGGCAACCGCCTAACAATATATTATATGTCATTATGTACATATTGAATTGTTATGAATTGTCGTGTATTATAATGTGTTTTGGTCTATATCTTAAGAACCATTTAAGATATTTTCACGAAATAAAGCGCAAACTCGAGTACATGCACTACTCTCATCGCGGTCGCCAACGCGGGTCCCTATGGATGAAACAAAGTACCTTATTCTCTACATGTCTGGTACTACTTTATTGTTTTTTTCAAAATAACACATATTTCACTGCACTTCCCTACACTTACACACCACTAGGTTGCTTGCATATGACACCCGAGGATCATATATGTTTATTTTTACGTAACACAAAGAGAAACTACCTAATTATATCAAACATTTATATTTTTCTGAAATGGAAGTGTTATATTGTCTTTTGCAACGGTTTATTTTGATGCACCCTGTATATATATTTTCGATGTCAGAGCAAAATATGTTGTTTTCATATTGTAGACATCAGGATACGTACGAAAGGCACAAATTAGCACAAAGAGCATAAAATAATGTATTTAGTAACATATATTCTACATTAACGACTTTAACCCTTACATTCTCAATGAGATCACATGACGCACACCTTCTGTAAAAAATTGACTCCAATTACCACTGAGTTATTCATTTTTCCTATAATTTCCTTATTTCTCTTAAAAATGTTGGTTGGCAACCGCCTAACAATATATTATATGTCATTATGTACATATTGAATTGTTATGAATTGTCGTGTATTATAATCTGTTATGGTCTATATCTTAAGAACCATTTAACATATTTTCACGAAATAAAGCGCAAACTCGAGTACATGCACTAAACTCATCGCGGTCGCCAACCCCGGTCCCTATGGCTGAAACAAAGTACCTTATTCTCTACCATGTTTGGTACTACTTTCTTGTTTTTTTCAAAATAACGCATATTTCACAGCATTTCCTTACACTGACACACCACTAGGTTGCTTGCATATGAGACCCGAGGATCACATACGTTTTTTTTTACGTGACACAAAGAGAAACTACGTAATTATATCAAACTTCTATATTTTTCTGAAATCGAAGTGTTATCTTGTCTTTGCAACGGTTCATTTTGATGCACCCTGTATACATATTTTCAATGTCAGAACAAAATATATTGTTTTCATATGCTACACATCAGGATAGGTACGAGAGCCACAATTAGCACAAAAAGCATAAAATAATGTAGTCAGTAACATATATTCTACATGAACGACTTTAACCCTTACCTTCTCAATGAGATCACATGACGCACACCTTCTGTAAAAAATTGACTCCAATTACCACTGAGTTATTCATTTTTCCTATAATTTCCTTTTTTATCTTAAAAATGTTGGCTGGCAACCGCCTAACAGTATATTATATGCTATTAAGTACATATTGAATTTTTATGAATTGTCGTGTATTATAATCTGTTTTGGTCTATATCTTAAGAACCATTTAACATATTTTCACGAAATAAAGCGCAAACTCGAGTACATGCACTACTCTCATCGCGGTCGCCAACCCGGGTCCCTATGGCTGAAACAAAGTACCTTATTCTCTACCATGTCTGGTACTACTTTATTGTTTTTTTCAAAATAACGCATATTTCACAGCACTTCCTTACACTGACACACCACTAGGTTGCTTGCATATGAGACCCGAGGATCACATACGTGTGTTTTTACGTGACACAAAGAGAAACTACGTAATTATATCAAACTTCAATATTTTTCTGAAATCGAAGTGTTATCTTGTCTTCTGCAACGGTTCATTTTGATTCACCCTGTATACATATTTTCGATGTCAGAACAAAATATATTGTTTTCATATGCTACACATCAGGATAGGTACGAGAGGCACAATTAGCACAAAAAGCATAAAATAATGTAGTCAGTAACATATATTCTACATGAACGACTTTAACCCTTACCTTCTCAATGAGATCACATGACGCACACCTTCTGTAAAAAATTGACTCCAATTACCACTGAGTTATTCATTTTTCCTATAATTTCCTTTTTTATCTTAAAAATGTTGGCTGGCAACCGCCTAACAGTATATTATATGCCATTAAGTACATATTGAATTGTTATGAATTGTCGTGTATTATAATCTGTTTTGGTCTATATCTTAAGAACCATTTAACATATTTTCACAAAATAAAGCGCAAACTCGAGTACATGCACTACTCTCATAGCGGTCGCCAACCCGGGTCCCTATGGCTGAAACAAAGTACCTTATTCTCTACCATGTTTGGTACTACTTTATAGTTTTTTTCAAAATAACACATATTTCACTGCACTTCCTTACACTGACACACCACTAGGTTGCTTGCATATGAGACCCGAGGATCACATACGTGTGTTTTTACGTGACACAAAGAGAAACTACGTAATTATATCAAACTTCTATATTTTTCTGAAATCGAAGTGTTATCTTGTGTTCTGCAACGGTTCATTTTGATGCACCCTGTATACATATTTTCGGTGTCAGAACAAAATATGTTGTTTTCATATGCTACACATCAGGATAGGTACGAGAGCCACAATTAGCACAAAAAGCATAAAATAATGTAGTCAGTAACATATATTCTACATGAACGACTTTAACCTTTACCTTCTCAATGAGATCACATGACGCACACCTGAGTTATTCATTTTTCCTATAATTTCCTTATTTCTCTTAAAAGTGTTGGTTGGCAACCGCCTAACAATATATTATATGTCATTATGTACGTATTGAATTGTTATGAATTGTCGTGTATTATAATGTGTTTTGGTCTATATCTTAAGAACCATTTAACATATTTTCACGAAATAAAGCGCAAAGTCGAGTACATGCACTACTCTCATCGCGGTCGCCAACGCGGGTCCCTATGGATGAAACAAAGTACCTTATTATCTACCATGTCTGGTACTACTTTATTGTTTTTTCAAAATAACACATATTTCACTGCACTTCCCTACACTTACACACCACTAGGTTGCTTGCATATGACACCCGAGGATCATATATGTTTATTTTTACGTAACACAAAGAGAAACAACCTAATTATATCAAACATTTATATTTTTCTGAAATGGAAGTGTTATATTGTCTTTTGCAACGGTTTATTTTGATGCACCCTGTATATATATTTTCGATGTCAGAGCAAAATATGTTGTTTTCATATTCTAGACATCAGGATACGTACGAAAGGCAAAAAATTAGCACAAAGAGCATAAAATAATGTATTTAGTAACATATATTCTACATTAACGACTTTAACCCTTACATTCTCAATGAGATCACATGACGCACACCTTCTGTAAAAAATTGACTCCAATTACCACTGAGTTATTCATTTTTCCTATAATTTCCTTATTTCTCTTAAAAATGTTGGTTGGCAACCGCCTAACAATATATTATATGTCATTATGTACATATTGAATTGTTATGAATTGTCGTGTATTATAATCTGTTTTGGTCTATATCTTAAGAACCATTTAACATATTTTCACGAAATAAAGCGCAAACTCGAGTACATGCACTACTCTCATCGCGGTCGCCAACCCCGGTCCCTATGGCTGAAACAAAGTACCTTATTCTCTACCATGTTTGGTACTACTTTATAGTTTTTTTCAAAATAACGCATATTTCACAGCACTTCCTTACACTGACACACCACTAGGTTGCTTGCATATGAGACCCGAGGATCACATACGTGTGTTTTTACGTGACACAAAGAGAAACTACGTAATCATATCAAACTTCAATATTTTTCTGAAATCGAAGTGTTATCTTATCTTCTGCAACGGTTCATTTTGATGCACCCTGTATACATATTTTCGATGTCAGAACAAAATATATTGTTTTCATATGCTACACATCAGGATAGGTACGAGAGGCACAATTAGCACAAAAAGCATAAAATAATGTAGTCAGTAACATATATTCTACATGAACGACTTTAACCCTTACCTTCTCAATGAGATCACATGACGTACACCTTCTGTAAAAAATTGACTCCAATTACCACTGAGTTATTCATTTTTCCTATAATTTCCTTATTTCTCTTAAAAGTGTTGGTTGGCAACCGCCTAACAATATATTATATGTCATTATGTACATATTGAATTGTTATGAATTGTCGTGTATTATAATGTGTTTTGGTCTATATCTTAAGAACCATTTAACATATTTTCACGAAATAAAGCGCAAACTCGAGTACATGCACTACTCTCATCGCGGTCGCCAACCCGGGTCCCTATGGATGAAACAAAGTACCTTATTCTCTACCATGTCTGGTAAAACTTTATTGTTTTTTTCAAAATAACATATATTTCACTGCACTTCCCTACACTTACACACCACTAGGTTGCTTGCATATGACACCCGAGGATCATATATGTTTATTTTTACGTAACACAAAGAGAAACTACCTAATTATATCAAACATTTATATTTTTCTGAAATGGAAGTGTTATCTTGTCTTTTGCAACGGTTTATTTTGATGCACCCTGTATATATATTTTCGATGTCAGAGCAAAATATGTTGTTTTCATATTCTAGACATCAGGATACGTACGAAAGCACAAATTAGCACAAAGAGCATAAAATAATGAATTTAGTAACATATATTCTACATTAACGACTTTAACCCTTACATTCTCAATGAGATCACATGACGCACACCTTCTGTAAAAAATTGACTCCAATTACCACTGAGTTATTCATTTTTCCTATAATTTCCTTATTTCTCTTAAAAATGTTGGTTGGCAACCGCCTAACAATATATTATATGTCATTATGTACATATTGAATTGTTATGAATTGTCGTGTATTATAATGTGTTTTGGTCTATATCTTAAGAACCATTTAACATATTTTCACGAAATAAAGCGCAAACTCGAGTACATGTACTACTCTCATCGCGGTCGCCAACCCGGGTCCCTATGGCTGAAACAAAGTACCTTATTCTCTACCAGGTTTGGTACTACTTTATTGTTTTTTTCAAAATAACACATATTTCACTGCACTTCCCTACACTTACACACCACTAGGTTGCTTGCATATGACACCCGAGGATCATATATGTTTATTTTTACGTAACACAAAGAGAAACTACCTAATTATATCAAACATTTATATTTTTCTGAAATGGAAGTGTTATCTTGTCTTTTGCAACGGTTTATTTTGATGCACCCTGTATATATATTTTCGATGTCAGTACAAATTTTGTTGTTTTCATATTCTATACATCAGGATAGGTACGAAAGGCAGAAATTAGCAGAAAAATCATAAAATAATAAAGTTAGTAACATATATTCTACATGAACGACTTTAACCATTATCTTCTCAATGAGATCACATAACGCAAACCTTCTGTTAAAAAAATGACTCCAATTACCACTGAGTTATTCATTTTTCCTATAATTTACTTATTTGTCTTAAAAATGTTGGCTGGCAACCGCCTAACAATATATTATATGCCATTAAGTACATATTGAATTGTTATGAGTTGTCGTATATTATAATCTGTTTTGGTCTATATCTTAAGAACCATTTAACATATTTTCACGAAATAAAGCGCAAATTCGAGTACATACACTACTCTCATAGCAGTCGCCAACCCGGGTCCCTATGGCTGAAACAAAGTACCTTATTCTCTACCATGTTTGGTACTACTTTATTGTTTTTTTCAAAATAACACATATTTCACTGCACTTCCTTACACTGACACACCACTAGGTTGCTTGCATATGAGACCCGAGGATCACATACGTGTGTTTTTACGTGACACAAAGAGAAACTACGTAATTATATCAAACTTCTATATTTTTCTAAAAACGAAGTGTTATCTTGTGTTCTGCAACGGTTCATTTTGATGCACCCTGTATACATAATTTCGATGTCAGAACAAAATATATTGTTTTCATATGCTACACATCAGGATAGGTACGAGAGGCACAATTAGCACAAAAAGCATAAAATAATGTAGTCAGTAACATATATTCTACATGAACGACTTTAACCCTTACCTTCTCAATGAGATCACATGACGTACACCTTCTGTAAAAAATTGACTCCAATTACCACTGAGTTATTCATTTTTCCTATAATTTCCTTATTTCTCTTAAAAGTGTCGGTTGGCAACCGCCTAACAATATATTATATGTCATTATGTACATATTGAATTGTTATGAATTGTCGTGTATTATAATGTGTTTTGGTCTATATCTTAAGAACCATTTAACATATTTTCACGAAATAAAGCGCAAACTCGAGTACATGCACTTCTCTCATCGCGGTCGCCAACGCGGGTCCCTATGGATGAAACAAAGTACCTTATTCTCTACCATGTCTGGTACTACTTTATTGTTTTTTTCAAAATAACACATATTTCACTGCACTTCCCTACACTTACACACCACTAGGTTGCTTGCATATGACACCCGAGGATCATATATGTTTATTTTTACGTAACACAAAGAGAAACTACCTAATTATATCAAACATTTATATTTTTCTGAAATGGAAGTGTTATCTTGTCTTTTGCAACGGTTTATTTTGATGCACCCTGTATATATATTTTGGATGTCAGAGCAAAATATGTTGTTTTCATATTCTGGACATCAGGATACGTACGAAAGGCACAAATTAGCACAAAGAGCATAAAATAATGTATTTAGTAACATATATTCTACATTAACGACTTTAACCCTTACATTCTCAATGAGATCACATGACGCACACCTTCTGTAAAAAATTGACTCCAATTACCACTGAGTTATTCATTTTTCCTATAATTTCCTTATTTCTCTTAAAAATGTTGGTTGGCAACCGCCTAACAATATATTATATGTCATTATGTACATATTGAATTGTTATGAATTGTCGTGTATTATAATCTGTTTTGGTCTATATCTTAAGAACCATTTAACATATTTTCACGAAATAAAGCGCAAACTCGAGTACAGGCACCACTCTCATCGCGGTCGCCAACCCGGGTCCCTATGGCTGAAACAAAGTACCTTATTCTCTACCATGTTTGGTACTACTTTATTGTTTTTTTCAAAATAACGTATTTCACTGCACTTCCTTACACTGACACACCACTAGGTTGCTTGCATATGAGACCCGAGGATCACATACGTGTGTTTTTACGTGACACAAAGAGAAACTACGTAATTATATCAAACTTCTATATTTTTCTGAAATCGAAGTGTTATCTTGTCTTCTGCAACGGTTCATTTTGATGCACCCTGTATACATATTTTCGATGTCAGAATATGTTGTTTTCATATGCTACACATCAGGATAGGTACGAGATTCACAATTAGCACAAAAAGCATAAAATAATGTAGTCAGTAACATATATTCTACATGAACGACTTTAACCCTTACCTTCTCAATGAGATCACATGACGCACACCTTCTGTAAAAAATTGACTCCAATTACCACTGAGTTATTCATTTTTCCTATAATTTCCTTTCTTCTCTTAAAAATGTTGGTTGGCAACCGCCTAACAATATATTATATGTCATTATGTACATATTGAATTGTTATGAATTGTCGTGTATTATAATGTGTTTTGGTCTATATCTTAAGAACCATTTAACATATTTTCACGAAATAAAGCGCAAACTCGAGTACATGCACTACTCTCATAGCGGTCGCCAACCCGGGTCCCTATGGCTGAAACAAAGTACCTTATTCTCTACCATGTTTGGTACTACTTTATTGTTTTTTTCAAAATAACACATATTTCACTGCACTTCCTTACACTGACACACCACTAGGTTGCTTGCATATGAGACCCGAGGATCACATACGTGTGTTTTTACGTGACACAAAGAGAAACTACGTAATTATATCAAACTTCTATATTTTTCTGAAATCGAAGTGTTATCTTGTGTTCTGCAACGGTTCATTTTAACGCACCCTGTATACATATTTTCGGTGTCAGAACAAAATATGTGGTTTTCATATGCTACACATCAGGATAGGTACGAGAGGCACAATTAGCACAAAAAGCATAAAATAATGTAGTCAGTAACATATATTCTACATGAACGACTTTAACCTTTACCTTCTCAATGAGATCACATGACGCACACCTTCTGTAAAAAATTGACTCCAATTACCACTGAGTTATTCATTTTTCCTATAATTTCCTTTTTTCTCTTAAAAGTGTTGGTTGGCAACCGCCTAACAATATATTATATGTCATTATGTACATATTGAATTGTTATGAATTGTCGTGTATTATAATGTGTTTTGGTCTATATCTTAAGAACCATTTAACATATTTTCACGAAATAAAGCGCAAACTCGAGTACATGCACTACTCTCATCGCGGTCGCCAACCCGGGTCCCTATGGATGAAACAAAGTACCTTATTCTCTACCATGTCTGGTACTACTTTATTGTTTTTTTCAAAATAACACATATTTCACTGCACTTTCCTACACTTACACACCACTAGGTTGCTTGCATATGACACCCGAGGATCATATATGTTTATTTTTACGTAACACAAAGAGAAACTACCTAATTATATCAAACATTTATATTTTTCTGAAATGGAAATGTTATCTTGTCTTTTGCAACGGTTTATTTTGATGCACCCTGTATATATATTTTCGATGTCAGAGCAAAATATGTTGTTTTCATATTCTAGACATCAGGATACGTACGAAAGGCACAAATTAGCACAAAGAGCATAAAATAATGAATTTAGTAACATATATTCTACATTAACGACTTTAACCCTTACATTCTCAATGAGATCACATGACGCACACCTTCTGTAAAAAATTGACTCCAATTACCACTGAGTTATTCATTTTTCCTATAATTTCCTTATTTCTCTTAAAAATGTTGATTGGCAACCGCCTAACAATATATTATATGTCATTATGTACATATTGAATTGTTATGAATTGTCGTGTATTATAATGTGTTTTGGTCTATATCTTAAGAACCATTTAACATATTTTCACGAAATAAAGCGCAAACTCGAGTACATGCACTACTCTCATCGCGGTCGCCAACCCGGGTCCCTATGGCTGAAACAAAGTACCTTATTCTCTACCATGTTTGGTACTACTTTATTGTTTTTTTCAAAATAACACATATTTCACTGCACTTCCCTACACTTACACACCACTAGGTTGCTTGCATATGACACCCGAGGATCATATATGTTTATTTTTACCTAACACAAAGAGAAACTACCTAATTATATCAAACATTTATATTTTTCTGAAATGGAAGTGTTATCTTGTCTTTTGCAACGGTTTATTTTGATGCACCCTGTATATATATTTTCGATGTCAGTACAAATTTTGTTGTTTTCATATTCTATACATCAGGATAGGTACGAAAGGCAGAAATTAGCAGAAAAATCATAAAATAATAAAGTTAGTAACATATATTCTACATGAACGACTTTAACCATTATCTTCTCAATGAGATCACATAACGCACACCTTCTGTTAAAAAAAATGACTCCAATTACCACTGAGTTATTCATTTTTCCTATAATTTACTTATTTGTCTTAAAAATGTTGGCTGGCAACCGCCTAACAATATATTATATGCCATTAAGTACATATTGAATTGTTATGAGTTGTCGTGTATTATAATCTGTTTTGGTCTATATCTTAAGAACCATTTAACATATTTTCACGAAATAAAGCGCAAATTCGAGTACATACACTACTCTCATAGTAGTCGCCAACCCGGGTCCCTATGGCTGAAACAAAGTACCTTATTCTCTACCATGTTTGGTACTACTTTATTGTTTTTTTCAAAATAACACATATTTCACAGCACTTCCTTACACTGACACACCACTAGGTTGCTTGCATATGAGACCCGAGGATCACATACGTGTGTTTTTACGTGACACAAAGAGAAACTACGTAATTATATCAAACTTCTATATTTTTCTGAAATCGAAGTGTTATCTTGTCTTCTGCAACGGTTCATTTTGATGCACCCTGTATATATATTTTCGATGTCAGAACAAAATATGTTGTTTTCATATGCTACACATCAGGATATTTACGAGATTCACAATTAGCACAAAAAGCATAAAATAATGTAGTCAGTAACATATATTCTACATGAACGACTTTAACCCTTACCTTCTCAATGAGATCACATGACGCACACCTTCTGTAAAAAATTGACTCCAATTACCACTGAGTTATTCATTTTTCCTATAATTTCCTTTCTTCTCTTAAAAATGTTGGTTGGCAACCGCCTAACAATATATTATATGTCATTATGTACATATTGAATTGTTATGAATTGTCGTGTATTATAATGTGTTTTGATCTATATCTTAAGAACCATTTAACATATTTTCACGAAATAAAGCGCAAACTCGAGTACATGCACTACTCTCATAGCGGTCGCCAACCCGGGTCCCTATGGCTGAAACAAAGTACCTTATTCTCTACCATGTTTGGTACTACTTTATTGTTTTTTTTCAAAATAACACATATTTCACTGCACTTCCTTACACTGACACACCACTAGGTTGCTTGCATATGAGACCCGAGGATCACATACGTGTGTTTTTACGTGACACAAAGAGAAACTACGTAATTATATCAAACTTCTATATTTTTCTGAAATCGAAGTGTTATCTTGTGTTCTGCAACGGTTCATTTTGACGCACCCTGTATACATATTTTCGATGTCAGAACAAAATATGTTGTTTTCATATGCTACACATCAGGATAGGTACGAGAGGCACAATTAGCACAAAAAGCATAAAATAATGTAGTCAGTAACATATATTCTACATGAACGACTTTAACCCTTACCTTCTCAATGAGATCACATGACGTACACCTTCTGTAAAAAATTGACTCCAATTACCACTGAGTTATTCATTTTTCCTATAATTTCCTTATTTCTCTTAAAAGTATCGGTTGGCAACCGCCTAACAATATATTATATGTCATTATGTACATATTGAATTGTTATGAATTGTCGTGTATTATAATGTGTTTTGGTCTATATCTTAAGAACCATTTAACATATTTTCACGAAATAAAGCGCAAACTCGAGTACATGCACTTCTCTCATCGCGGTCGCCAACGCGGGTCCCTATGGATGAAACAAGGTACCTTATTCTCTACCATGTCTGGTACTACTTTATTATTTTTTTTCAAAATAACACATATTTCACTGCACTTCCCTACACTTACACACCACTAAGTTGCTTGCATATCACACCCGAGGATCATATGTTTATTTTTACGTAACACAAAGAGAAACTACCTAATTATATCAAACATTTATATTTTTCTGAAATGGAGGTGTTATCTTGTCTTTTGCAACGGTTTATTTTGATGCACCCTGTATATATATTTTGGATGTCAGAGCAAAATATGTTGTTTTCATATTCTAGACATCAGGATACGTACGAAAGGCACAAATTAGCACAAAGAGCATAAAATAATGTATTTAGTAACATATATTCTACATTAACGACTTTAACCCTTACATTCTCAATGAGATCACATGACGCACACCTTCTGTAAAAAATTGACTCCAATTACCACTGAGTTATTCATTTTTCCTATAATTTCCTTATTTCTCTTAAAAATGTTGGTTGGCAACCGCCTAACAATATATTATATGTCATTATGTACATATTGAATTGTTATGAATTGCCGTGTATTATAATCTGTTTTGGTCTATATCTTAAGAACCATTTAACATATTTTCACGAAATAAAGCGCAAACTCGAGTACATGCACCACTCTCATCGCGGTCGCCAATCCGTGTCCCTATGGCTGAAACAAAGTACCTTATTCTCTACCAGGTTTGGTACTACTTTATTGTTCTTTTCAAAATAACGCATATTTCACAGCACTTCCTTACACTGACACACCACTAGGTTGCTTGCATATGAGACCCGAGGATCACATACGTGTGTTTTTACGTGACACAAAGAGAAACTACGTAATTATATCAAACTTCTATATTTTTCTGAAATCGAAGTGTTATCTTGTCTTCTGCAACGGTTCATTTTGATGCACCCTGTATATATATTTTCGATGTCAGAACAAAATATGTTGTTTTCATATGCTACACATCAGGATAGGTACGAGATTCACAATTAGCACAAAAAGCATAAAATAATGTAGTCAGTAACATATATTCTACATGAACGACTTTAACCCTTACCTTCTCAATGAGATCACATGACGCACACCTTCTGTAAAAAATTGACTCCAATTACCACTGAGTTATTCATTTTTCCTATAATTTCCTTTCTTCTCTTAAAAATGTTGGTTGGCAACCGCCTAACAATATATTATATGTCATTATGTAGATATTGAATTGTTATGAATTGTCGTGTATTATAATGTGTTTTGATCTATATCTTAAGAACCATTTAACATATTTTCACGAAATAAAGCGCAAACTCGAGTACATGCACTACTCTCATAGCGGTCGCCAACCCGGGTCCCTATGGCTGAAACAAAGTACCTTATTCTCTACCATGTTTGGTACTACTTTATTGTTTTTTTCAAAATAACACATATTTCACTGCACTTCCTTACACTGACACACCACTAGGTTGCTTGCATATGAGACCCGAGGATCACATACGTGTGTTTTTACGTGACACAAAGAGAAACTACGTAATTATATCAAACTTCTATATTTTTCTGAAATCGAAGTGTTATCTTGTCTTCTGCAACGGTTCATTTTGATGCACCCTGTATATATATTTTCGATGTCAGAACAAAATATGTTGTTTTCATATGCTACACATCAGGATAGGTACGAGATTCACAATTAGCACAAAAAGCATAAAATAATGTAGTCAGTAACATATATTCTACATGAACGACTTTAACCCTTACCTTCTCAATGAGATCACATGACGCACACCTTCTGTAAAAAATTGACTCCAATTACCACTGAGTTATTCATTTTTCCTATAATTTCCTTTCTTCTCTTAAAAATGTTGGTTGGCAACCGCCTAACAATATATTATATGTCATTATGTACATATTGAATTGTTATGAATTGTCGTGTATTATAATGTGTTTTGGTCTATATCTTAAGAACCATTTAACATATTTCCACGAAATAAAGCGCAAACTCGAGTACATGCACTTCGCTCATCGCGGTCGCCAACGCGGGTCCCTATGGATGAAACAAGGTACCTTATTCTCTACCATGTCTGGTACTACTTTATTGTTTTTTTTCAAAATAACACATATTTCACTGCACTTCCCTACACTTACACACCACTAGGTTGCTTGCATATGACACCCGAGGATCATATATGTTTATTTTTACGTAACACAAAGAGAAACTACCTAATTATATCAAACATTTATATTTTTCTGAAATGGAGGTGTTATCTTGGCTTTTGCAACGGTTTATTTTGATGCACCCTGTATATATATTTTGGATGTCAGAGCAAAATATGTTGTTTTCATATTCTAGACATCAGGATACGTACGAAAGGCACAAATTAGCACAAAGAGCATAAAATAATGTATTTAGTAACATATATTCTACATTAACGACTTTAACCCTTACATTCTTAATGAGATCACATGACGCACACCTTCTGTAAAAAATTGACTCCAATTACCACTGAGTTATTCATTTTTCCTATAATTTCCTTATTTCTCTTAAAAATGTTGGTTGGCAACCGCCTAACAATATATTATATGTCATTATGTACATATTGAATTGTTATGAATTGTCGTGTATTATAATCTGTTTTGGTCTATATCTTAAGAACCATTTAACATATTTTCACGAAATAAAGCGCAAAGTCGAGTACATGCACCACTCTCATCGCGGTCGCCAATCCGTGTCCCTATGGCTGAAACAAAGTACCTTATTCTCTACCAGGTTTGGTACTACTTTATTGTTCTTTTCAAAATAACGCATATTTCACAGCACTTCCTTACACTGACACACCACTAGGTTGCTTGCATATGAGACCCGAGGATCACATACGTGTGTTTTTACGTGACACAAAGAGAAACTACGTAATTATATCAAACTTCTATATTTTTCTGAAATCGAAGTGTTATCTTGTCTTCTGCAACGGTTCATTTTGATGCACCCTGTATATATATTTTCGATGTCAGAACAAAATATGTTGTTTTCATATGCTACACATCAGGATATTTACGAGATTCACAATTAGCACAAAAAGCATAAAATAATGTAGTCAGTAACATATATTCTACATGAACGACTTTAACCCTTACCTTCTCAATGAGATCACATGACGCACACCTTCTGTAAAAAATTGACTCCAATTACCACTGAGTTATTCATTTTTCCTATAATTTCCTTTCTTCTCTTAAAAATGTTGGTTGGCAACCGCCTAACAATATATTATATGTCATTATGTACATATTGAATTGTTATGAATTGTCGTGTATTATAATGTGTTTTGGTCTATATCTTAAGAACCATTTAACATATTTTCACGAAATAAAGCGCAAACTCGAGTACATGCACTACTCTCATAGCGGTCGCCAACCCGGGTCCCTATGGCTGAAACAAAGTACCTTATTCTCTACCATGTTTGGTACTACTTTATTGTTTTTTTCAAAATAACACATATTTCACTGCACTTCCTTACACTGACACACCACTAGGTTGCTTGCATATGAGACCCGAGGATCACATACGTGTGTTTTTACGTGACACAAAGAGAAACTACGTAATTATATCAAACTTCTATATTTTTCTGAAATCGAAGTGTTATCTTGTGTTCTGCAACGGTTCATTTTGACGCACCCTGTATACATATTTTCGATGTCAGAACAAAATATGTTGTTTTCATATGCTACACATCAGGATAGGTACGAGAGGCACAATTAGCACAAAAAGCATAAAATAATGTAGTCAGTAACATATATTCTACATGAACGACTTTAACCTTTACCTTCTCAATGAGATCACATGACGCACACCTTCTGTAAAAAATTGACTCCAATTACCACTGAGTTATTCATTTTTCCTATAATTTCCTTATTTCTCTTAAAAGGGTTGGTTGGCAACCGCCTAACAATATATTATATGTTATTATGTACATATTGAATTGTTATGAATTGTCGTGTATTATAATGTGTTTTGGTCTATATCTTAAGAACCATTTAACATATTTTCACGAAATAAAACGCAAACTCGAGTACATGCACTACTCTCATCGCGGTCGCCAACCCGGGTCCCTATGGATGAAACAAAGTACCTTATTCTCTACCATGTCTGGTACTACTTTATTGTTTTTTTTCAAAATAACACATATTTCACTGCACTTTCCTGCACTTACACACCACTAGGTTGCTTGCATATGACACCCGAGGATCATATATGTTTATTTTTACGTAACACAAAGAGAAACTACCTAATTATATCAAACATTTATATTTTTCTGAAATGGAAATGTTATCTTGTCTTTTGCAACGGTTTATTTTGATGCACCCTGTATATATATTTTCGATGTCAGAGCAAAATATGTTGTTTTCATATTCTAGACATCAGGATACGTACGAAAGGCACAAATTAGCACAAAGAGCATAAAATAATGAATTTAGTAACATATATTCTACATTAACGACTTTAACCCTTACATTCTCAATGAGATCACATGACGCACACCTTCTGTAAAAAATTGACTCCAATTACCACTGAGTTATTCATTTTTTCTATAATTTCCTTATTTCTCTTAAAAATGTTGATTGGCAACCGCCTAACAATATATTATATGTCATTATGTACATATTGAATTGTTATGAATTGTCGTGTATTATAATGTGTTTTGGTCTATATCTTAAGAACCATTTAACATATTTTCACGAAATAAAGCGCAAACTCGAGAACATGCACTACTCTCATCGCGGTCGCCAACCCGGGTCCCTATGGCTGAAACAAAGTACCTTATTCTCTACCATGTTTGGTACTACTTTATTGTTTTTTTCAAAATAACACATATTTCACTGCACTTCCCTACACTTACACACCACTAGGTTGCTTGCATATGACACCCGAGGATCATATATGTTTATTTTTACGTAACACAAAGAGAAACTACCTAATTATATCAAACATTTATATTTTTCTGAAATGGAAGTGTTATCTTGTCTTTTGCAACGGTTTATTTTGATGCACCCTGTATATATATTTTCGATGTCAGTACAAATTTTGTTGTTTTCATATTCTATACATCAGGATAGGTACGAAAGGCAGAAATTAGCAGAAAAATCATAAAATAATAAAGTTAGTAACATATATTCTACATGAACGACTTTAACCATTATCTTCTCAATGAGATCACATAACGCACACCTTCTGTTAAAAAAAATGACTCCAATTACCACTGAGTTATTCATTTTTCCTATAATTTACTTATTTGTCTTAAAAATGTTGGCTGGCAACCGCCTAACAATATATTATATGCCATTAAGTACATATTGAATTGTTATGAGTTGTCGTGTATTATAATCTGTTTTGGTCTATATCTTAAGAACCATTTAACATATTTTCACGAAATAAAGCGCAAATTCGAGTACATACACGACTCTCATAGCAGTCGCCAACCCGGGTCCCTATGGCTGAAACAAAGTACCTTATTCTCTACCAGGTTTGGTACTACTTTATTGTTTTTTTCAAAATAAGACATATTTCACTGCACTTCCTTACACTGACACACCACTAGGTTGCTTGCATATGAGACCCGAGGATCACATACGTGTGTTTTTACGTGACACAAAGAGAAACTACGTAACTATATCAAACTTCTATATTTTTCTAAAAACGAAGTGTTATCTTGTGTTCTGCAACGGTTCATTTTGATGCACCCTGTATACATAATTTAGATGTCAGAACAAAATATGTTGTTTTCATATGCTACACATCAGGATAGGTACGAGAGGCACAATTAGCACAAAAAGCATAAAATAATGTAGTCAGTAACATATATTCTACATGAACGACTTTAACCCTTCCCTTCTCAATGAGATCCCATGACGTACACCTTCTGTAAAAAATTGACTCCAATTACCACTGAGTTATTCATTTTTCCTACAATTTCCTTATTTCTCTTAAAAATGTTGATTGGCAACCGCCTAACAATATATTATATGTCATTATGTACATATTGAATTGTTATGAATTGTCGTGTATTATAATTTGTTTTGGTCTATATCTTAAGAACCATTTAACATATTTTCACGAAATAAAGGGCAAACTCGAGTACATGCACCACTCTCATCGCGGTCGCCAACGCGGGTCCCTATGGATGAAACAAAGTACCTTATTCTCTACCATGTCTGGTACTACTTTATTGTTTTTTTCAAAATAACACATATTTCACTGCACTTCCCTACACTTAAACACCACTAGGTTGCTTGCATATGACACCCGAGGATCATATATGTTTATTTTTACGTAACACAAAGAGAAACTAACTAATTATATCAAACATTTATATTTTTCTGAAATGGAAGTGTTATCTTGTCTTTTGCAACGGTTTATTTTGATGCACCCTGTATATATATTTTCGATGTCAGTACAAATTTTGTTGTTTTCACATTCTATACATCAGGATAGGTACGAAAGGCAGAAATTAGCAGAAAAATCATAAAATAATAAAGTTAGTAACATATATTCTACATGAACGACTTTAACCCTTACCTTCTCAATGAGATCACATGACGCACACCTTCTGTAAAAAATTGACTCCAATTACCACTGAGTTATTCATTTTTCCTATAATTTCCTTTCTTCTCTTAAAAATGTTGGTTGGCAACCGCCTAACAATATATTATATGTCATTATGTACATATTGAATTGTTATGAATTGTCGTGTATTATAATGTGTTTTGGTCTATATCTTAAGAACCATTTAACATATTTTCACGAAATAAAGCGCAAACTCGAGTACATGCACTACTCTCATAGCGGTCGCCAACCCGGGTCCCTATGGCTGAAACAAAGTACCTTATTCTCTACCATGTTTGGTACTACTTTATTGTTTTTTTCAAAATAACACATATTTCACTGCACTTCCTTACACTGACACACCACTAGGTTGCTTGCATATGAGACCCGAGGATCACATACGTGTGTTTTTACGTGACACAAAGAGAAACTACGTAACTATATCAAACTTCTATATTTTTCTAAAAACGAAGTGTTATCTTGTGTTCTGCAACGGTTCATTTTGATGCACCCTGTATACATAATTTAGATGTCAGAACAAAATATGTTGTTTTCATATGCTACACATCAGGATAGGTACGAGAGGCACAATTAGCACAAAAAGCATAAAATAATGTAGTCAGTAACATATATTCTACATGAACGACTTTAACCCTTCCCTTCTCAATGAGATCACATGACGTACACCTTCTGTAAAAAATTGACTCCAATTACCACTGAGTTATTCATTTTTCCTATAATTTCCTTATTTCTCTTAAAAATGTTGATTGGCAACCGCCTAACAATATATTATATGTCATTATGTACATATTGAATTGTTATGAATTGTCGTGTATTATAATGTGTTTTGGTCTATATCTTAAGAACCATTTAACATATTTTCACGAAATAAAGGGCAAACTCGAGTACATGCACCACTCTCATCGCGGTCGCCAACGCGGGTCCCTATGGATGAAACAAAGTACCTTATTCTCTACCATGTCTGGTACTACTTTATTGTTTTTTTCAAAATAAGACATATTTCACTGCACTTCCCTACACTTAAACACCACTAGGTTGCTTGCATATGACACCCGAGGATCATATATGTTTATTTTTACGTAACACAAAGAGAAACTAACTAATTATATCAAACATTTATATTTTTCTGAAATGGAAGTGTTATCTTGTCTTTTGCAACGGTTTATTTTGATGCACCCTGTATATATATTTTGGATGTCAGAGCAAAATATGTTGTTTTCATATTCTAGACATCAGGATACGTACGAAAGGCACAAATTAGCACAAAGAGCATAAAATAATGTATTTAGTAACATATATTCTACATTAACGACTTTAACCCTTACATTCTCAATGAGATCACATGACGCACACCTTCTGTAAAAAATTGACTCCAATTACCACTGAGTTATTCATTTTTCCTATAATTTCCTTATTTCTCTTAAAAATGTTGGTTGGCAACCGCCTAACAATATATTATATGTCATTATGTACATATTGAATTGTTATGAATTGTCGTGTATTATAATGTGTTTTGGTCTATATCTTAAGAACCATTTAACATATTTTCACGAAATAAAGCGCAAATTCGAGTACATACACTACTCTCATAGCAGTCGCCAACCCGGGTCCCTATGGCTGAAACAAAGTACCTTATTCTCTACCATGTTTGGTACTACTTTATTGTTTTTTTCAAAATAACACATATTTCACTGCACTTCCTTACACTGACACACCACTAGGTTGCTTGCATATGAGACCCGAGGATCACATACGTGTGTTTTTACGTGACACAAAGAGAAACTACGTAATTATATCAAACTTCTATATTTTTCTAAAAACGAAGTGTTATCTTGTGTTCTGCAACGGTTCATTTTGATGCACCCTGTATACATAATTTCGATGTCAGAACAAAATATGTTGTTTTCATATGCTACACATCAGGATAGGTACAAGAGGCACAATTAGCACAAAAAGCATAAAATAATGTAGTCAGTAACATATATTCTACATGAACGACTTTAACCCTTACCTTCTCAATGAGATCACATGACGTACACCTTCTGTAAAAAATTGACTCCAATTACCACTGAGTTATTCATTTTTCCTATAATTTCCTTATTTCTCTTAAAAGTGTCGGTTGGCAACCGCCTAACAATATATTATATGTCATTATGTACATATTGAATTGTTATGAATTGTCGTGTATTATAATGTGTTTTGGTCTATATCTTAAGAACCATTTAACATATTTTCACGAAATAAAGCGCAAACTCGAGTACATGCACTTCTCTCATCGCGGTCGCCAACGCGGGTCCCTATGGATGAAACAAGGTACCTTATTCTCTACCATGTCTGGTACTACTTTATTGTTTTTTTTTCAAAATAACACATATTTCACTGCACTTCCCTACACTTACACACCACTAGGTTGCTTGCATATGACACCCGAGGATCATATATGTTTATTTTTACGTAACACAAAGAGAAACTACCTAATTATATCAAACATTTATATTTTTCTGAAATGGAGGTGTTATCTTGTCTTTTGCAACGGTTTATTTTGATGCACCCTGTATATATATTTTGGATGTCAGAGCAAAATATGTTGTTTTCATATTCTAGACATCAGGATACGTACGAAAGGCACAAATTAGCACAAAGAGCATAAAATAATGTATTTAGTAACATATATTCTACATTAACGACTTTAACCCTTACATTCTCAATGAGATCACATGACGCACACCTTCTGTAAAAAATTGACTCCAATTACCACTGAGTTATTCATTTTTCCTATAATTTCCTTATTTCTCTTAAAAATGTTGGTTGGCAACCGCCTAACAATATATTATATGTCATTATGTACATATTGAATTGTTATGAATTGTCGTGTATTATAATCTATTTTGGTCTATATCTTAAGAACCATTTAACATATTTTCACGAAATAAAGCGCAAAGTCGAGTACATGCACCACTCTCATCGCGGTCGCCAATCCGTGTCCCTATGGCTGAAACAAAGTACCTTATTCTCTACCAGGTTTGGTACTACTTTATTGTTCTTTTCAAAATAACGCATATTTCACAGCACTTCCTTACACTGACACACCACTAGGTTGCTTGCATATGAGACCCGAGGATCACATACGTGTGTTTTTACGTGACACAAAGAGAAACTACGTAATTATATCAAACTTCTATATTTTTCTGAAATCGAAGTGTTATCTTGTCTTCTGCAACGGTTCATTTTGATGCACCCTGTATATATATTTTCGATGTCTGAACAAAATATGTTGTTTTCATATGCTACACATCAGGATAGGTACGAGATTCACAATTAGCACAAAAAGCATAAAATAATGTAGTCAGTAACATATATTCTACATGAACGACTTTAACCCTTACCTTCTCAATGAGATCACATGACGCACACCTTCTGTAAAAAATTGACTCCAATTACCACTGAGTTATTCATTTTTCCTATAATTTCCTTTCTTCTCTTAAAAATGTTGGTTGGCAACCGCCTAACAATATATTATATGTCATTATGTACATATTGAATTGTTATGAATTGTCGTGTATTATAATGTGTTTTGGTCTATATCTTAAGAACCATTTAACATATTTTCACGAAATAAAGCGCAAACTCGAGTACATGCAATACTCTCATAGCGGTCGCCAACCCGGGTCCCTATGGCTGAAACAAAGTACCTTATTCTCTACCATGTTTGGTACTACTTTATTGTTTTTTTCAAAATAACACATATTTCACTGCACTTCCTTACACTGACACACCACTAGGTTGCTTGCATATGAGACCCGAGGATCACATACGTGTGTTTTTACGTGACACAAAGAGAAACTACGTAATTATATCAAACTTCTATATTTTTCTGAAATCGAAGTGTTATCTTGTCTTCTGCAACGGTTCATTTTGATGCACCCTGTATACATATTTTCGATGTCAGAATAAAATATGTTGTTTTCATATGCTACACATCAGGATAGGTACGAGAGGCACAATTAGCACAAAAAGCATAAAATAATGTAGTCAGTAACATATATTCTACATGAACGACTTTAACCCTTACCTTCTCGATGAGATCACATGACGTACACCTTCTGTAAAAAATTGACTCCAATTACCACTGAGTTATTCATTTTTCCTATAATTTCCTTATTTCTCTTAAAAGTGTCGGTTGGCAACCGCCTAACAATATATTATATGTCATTATGTACATATTGAATTGTTATGAATTGTCGTGTATTATTATGTGTTTTGGTCTATATCTTAAGAACCATTTAACATATTTTCACGAAATAAAGCGCAAACTCGAGTACATGCACTTCACTCATCGCGGTCGCCAACGCGGGTCCCTATGGATGAAACAAGGTACCTTATTCTCTACCATGTCTGGTACTACTTTATTGTTTTTTTTTAAAATAACACATATTTCACTGCACTTCCCTACTCTTACACACCACTAGGTTGCTTGCATATGACACCCGAGGATCATATATGTTTATTTTTACCTAACACAAAGAGAAACTACCTAATTATATCAAACATTTATATTTTTCTGAAATGGAGGTGTTATCTTGTCTTTTGCAACGGTTTATTTTGATGCACCCTGTATATATATTTTGGATGTCAGAGCAAAATATGTTGTTTTCATATTCTAGACATCAGGATACGTACGAAAGGCACAAATTAGCACAAAGAGCATAAAATAATGTATTTAGTAACATATATTCTACATTAACGACTTTAACCCTTACATTCTCAATGAGATCACATGACGCACACCTTCTGTAAAAAATTGACTCCAATTACCACTAAGTTATTCATTTTCCCTATAATTTCCTTATTTCTCTTAAAAATGTTGGTTGGCAACCGCCTAACAATATATTATATGTCATTATGTACATATTGAATTGTTATGAATTGTCGTGTATTATAATCTGTTTTGGTCTATATCTTAAGAACCATTTAACATATTTTCACGAAATAAAGCGCAAAGTCGAGTACATGCACCACTCTCATCGCGGTCGCCAATCCGTGTCCCTATGGCTGAAACAAAGTACCTTATTCTCTACCAGGTTTGGTACTACTTTATTGTTCTTTTCAAAATAACGCATATTTCACAGCACTTCCTTACACTGACACACCACTAGGTTGCTTGCATATGAGACCCGAGGATCACATACGTGTGTTTTTACGTGACACAAAGAGAAACTACGTAATTATATCAAACTTCTATATTTTTCTGAAATCGAAGTGTTATCTTGTCTTCTGCAACGGTTCATTTTGATGCACCCTGTATATATATTTTCGATGTCAGAACAAAATATGTTGTTTTCATATGCTACACATCAGGATAGGTACGAGATTCACAATTAGCACAAAAAGCATAAAATAATGTAGTCAGTAACATATATTCTACATGAACGACTTTAACCCTTACCTTCTCAATGAGATCACATGACGCACACCTTCTGTAAAAAATTGACTCCAATTACCACTGAGTTATTCATTTTTCCTATAATTTACTTTCTTCTCTTAAAAATGTTGGTTGGCAACCGCCTAACAATATATTATATGTCGTTATGTACATATTGAATTGTTATGAATTGTCGTGTATTATAATGTGTTTTGGTCTATATCTTAAGAACCATTTAACATATTTTCACGAAATAAAGCGCAAACTCGAGTACATGCACTACTCTCATAGCGGTCGCCAACCCGGGTCCCTATGGCTGAAACAAAGTACCTTATTCTCTACCATGTTTGGTACTACTTTATTGTTTTTTTCAAAATAACACATATTTCACTGCACTTCCTTACACTGACACACCACTAGGTTGCTTGCATATGAGACCCGAGGATCACATACGTGTGTTTTTACGTGACACAAAGAGAAACTACGTAATTATATCAAACTTCTATATTTTTCTGAAATCGAAGTGTTATCTTGTGTTCTGCAAAGGTTCATTTTGACGCACCCTGTATACATATTTTCGATGTCAGAACAAAATATGTTGTTTTCATATGCTACACATCAGGATAGGTACGAGAGGCACAATTAGCACAAAAAGCATAAAATAATGTAGTCAGTAACATATATTCTACATGAACGACTTTAACCCTTACCTTCTCAATGAGATCACATGACGTACACCTTCTGTAAAAAATTGACTCCAATTACCACTGAGTTATTCATTTTTCCTATAATTTCCTTATTTCTCTTAAAAGTGTCGGTTGGCAACCGCCTAACAATATATTATATGTCATTATGTACATATTGAATTGTTATGAATTGTCGTGTATTATAATGTGTTTTGGTCTATATCTTAAGAACCATTTAACATATTTTCACGAAATAAAGCGCAAACTCGAGTACATGCACTTCACTCATCGCGGTCGCCAACGCGGGTCCCTATGGATGAAACAAGGTACCTTATTCTCTACCATGTCTGGTACTACTTTATTGTTTTTTTTTCAAAATAACACATATTTCACTGCACTTCCCTACACTTACACACCACTAGGTTGCTTGCATATGACACCCGAGGATCATATATGTTTATTTTTACGTAACACAAAGAGAAACTACCTAATTATATCAAACATTTATATTTTTCTGAAATGGAGGTGTTATCTTGTCTTTTGCAACGGTTTATTTTGATGCACCCTGTATATATATTTTGGATGTCAGAGCAAAATATGTTGTTTTCATATTCTAGACATCAGGATACGTACGAAAGGCACAAATTAGCACAAAGAGCATAAAATAATGTATTTAGTAACATATATTCTACATTAACGACTTTAACCCTTACATTCTCAATGAGATCACATGACGCACACCTTCTGTAAAAAATTGACTCCAATTACCACTGAGTTATTCATTTTTCCTATAATTTCCTTATTTCTCTTAAAAATGTTGGTTGGCAACCGCCTAACAATATATTATATGTCATTATGTACATATTGAATTGTTATGAATTGTCGTGTATTATAATCTGTTTTGGTCTATATCTTAAGAACCATTTAACATATTTTCACGAAATAAAGCGCAAACTCGAGTACATGCACTACTCTCATAGCGGTCGCCAACCCGGGTCCCTATGGCTGAAACAAAGTACCTTATTCTCTACCATGTTTGGTACTACTTTATTGTTTTTTTCAAAATAACACATATTTCACTGCACTTCCTTACACTGACACACCACTAGGTTCCTTGCATATGAGACCCGAGGATCACATACATGTGTTTTTACGTGACACAAAGAGAAACTACGTAATTATATCAAACTTCTATATTTTTCTGAAATCGAAGTGTTATCTTGTGTTCTGCAACGGTTCATTTTGACGCACCCTGTATACATATTTTCGATGTCAGAACAAAATATGTTGTTTTCATATGCTACACATCAGGATAGGTACGAGATTCACAATTAGCACAAAAAGCATAAAATAATGTAGTCAGTAACATATATTCTACATGAACGACTTTAACCCTTACCTTCTCAATGAGATCACATGACGCACACCTTCTGTAAAAAATTGACTCCAATTACCACTGAGTTATTCATTTTTCCTATAATGTCCTTTCTTCTCTTAAAAATGTTGGTTGGCAACCGCCTAACAATATATTATATGTCATTATGTACATATTGAATTGTTATGAATTGTCGTGTATTATAATCTGTTTTGGTCTATATCTTAAGAACCATTTAACATATTTTCACGAAATAAAGCGCAAACTCGAGTACATGCACTACTCTCATAGCGGTCGCCAACCCGGGTCCCTATGGCTGAAACAAAGTACCTTATTCTCTACCATGTTTGGTACTACTTTATTGTTTTTTTCAAAATAACACATATTTCACTGCACTTCCTTACACTGACACACCACTAGGTTCCTTGCATATGAGACCCGAGGATCACATACATGTGTTTTTACGTGACACAAAGAGAAACTACGTAATTATATCAAACTTCTATATTTTTCTGAAATCGAAGTGTTATCTTGTGTTCTGCAACGGTTCATTTTGACGCACCCTGTATACATATTTTCGATGTCAGAACAAAATATGTTGTTTTCATATGCTACACATCAGGATAGGTACGAGAGGCACAATTAGCACAAAAAGCATAAAATAATGTAGTCAGTAACATATATTCTACATGAACGACTTTAACCTTTACCTTCTCAATGAGATCACATGACGCACACCTTCTGTAAAAAATTGACTCCAATTACCACTGAGTTATTCATTTTTCCTATAATTTCCTTATTTCTCTTAAAAGTGTTGGTTGGCAACCGCCTAACAATATATTATATGTCATTATGTACATATTGAATTGTTATGAATTGTCGTGTATTATAATGTGTTTTGGTCTATATCTTAAGAACCATTTAACATATTTTCACGAAATAAAACGCAAACTCGAGTACATGCACTACTCTCATCGCGGTCGCCAACCCGGGTCCCTATGGATGAAACAAAGTACCTTATTCTCTACCATGTCTGGTACTACTTTATTGTTTTTTTCAAAATAACACATATTTCACTGCACTTTCCTACACTTACACACCACTAGGTTGCTTGCATATGACAGCCGAGGATCATATATGTTTATTTTTACGTAACACAAAGAGAAACTACCTAATTATATCAAACATTTATATTTTTCTGAAATGGAAATGTTATCTTGTCTTTTGCAACGGTTTATTTTGATGCACCCTGTATACATATTTTCGATGTCAGAACAAAATATGTTGTTTTCATATGCTACACATCAGGATAGGTACGAGAGGCACAATTAGCACAAAAAGCATAAAATAATGTAGTCAGTAACATATATTCTACATGAACGACTTTAACCTTTACCTTCTCAATGAGATCACATGACGCACACCTTCTGTAAAAAATTGACTCCAATTACCACTGAGTTATTCATTTTTCCTATAATTTCCTTATTTCTCTTAAAAGTGTTGGTTGGCAACCGCCTAACAATATATTATATGTCATTATGTACATATTGAATTGTTATGAATTGTCGTGTATTATAATGTGTTTTGGTCTATATCTTAAGAACCATTTAACATATTTTCACGAAATAAAACGCAAACTCGAGTACATGCACTACTCTCATCGCGGTCGCCAACCCGGGTCCCTATGGATGAAACAAAGTACCTTATTCTCTACCATGTCTGGTACTACTTTATTGTTTTTTTCAAAATAACACATATTTCACTGCACTTTCCTACACTTACACACCACTAGGTTGCTTGCATATGACACCCGAGGATCATATATGTTTATTTTTACGTAACACAAAGAGAAACTACCTAATTATATCAAACATTTATATTTTTCTGAAATGGAAATGTTATCTTGTCTTTTGCAACGGTTTATTTTGATGCACCCTGTATATATATTTTCGATGTCAGAGCAAAATATGTTGTTTTCATATTCTAGACATCAGGATACGTACGAAAGGCACAAATTAGCACAAAGAGCATAAAATAATGAATTTAGTAACATATATTCTACATTAACGACTTTAACCCTTACATTCTCAATGAGATCACATGACGCACACCTTCTGTAAAAAATTGACTCCAATTACCACTGAGTTATTCATTTTTCCTATAATTTCCTTATTTCTCTTAAAAATGTTGATTGGCAACCGCCTAACAATATATTATATGTCATTATGTACATATTGAATTGTTATGAATTGTCGTGTATTATAATGTGTTTTGGTCTATATCTTAAGAACCATTTAACATATTTTCACGAAATAAAGCGCAAACTCGAGAACATGCACTACTCTCATCGCGGTCGCCAACCCGGGTCCCTATGGCTGAAACAAAGTACCTTATTCTCTACCATGTTTGGTACTACTTTATTGTTTTTTTCAAAATAACACATATTTCACTGCACTTCCCTACACTTACACACCACTAGGTTGCTTGCATATGACACCCGAGGATCATATATGTTTATTTTTACGTAACACAAAGAGAAACTACCTAATTATATCAAACATTTATATTTTTCTGAAATGGAAGTGTTATCTTGTCTTTTGCAACGGTTTATTTTGATGCACCCTGTATATATATTTTCGATGTCAGTAAAAATTTTGTTGTTTTCATATTCTATACATCAGGATAGGTACGAAAGGCAGAAATTAGCAGAAAAATCATAAAATAATAAAGTTAGTAACATATATTCTATATGAACGACTTTAACCATTATCTTCTCAATGAGATCACATAACGCACACCTTCTGTTAAAAAAAATGACTCCAATTACCACTGAGTTATTCATTTTTCCTATAATTTACTTATTTGTCTTAAAAATGTTGGCTGGCAACCGCCTAACAATATATTATATGCCATTAAGTACATATTGAATTGTTATGAGTTGTCGTGTATTATAATCTGTTTTGGTCTATATCTTAAGAACCATTTAACATATTTTCACGAAATAAAGCGCAAATTCGAGTACATACACGACTCTCATAGCAGTCGCCAACCCGGGTCCCTATGGCTGAAACAAAGTACCTTATTCTCTACCATGTTTGGTACTACTTTATTGTTTTTTTCAAAATAACACATATTTCACTGCACTTCCTTACACTGACACACCACTAGGTTGCTTGCATATGAGACCCGAGGATCACATACGTGTGTTTTTACGTGACACAAAGAGAAACTACGTAATTATATCAAACTTCTATATTTTCCTAAAAACGAAGTGTTATCTTGTGTTCTGCAACGGTTCATTTTGATGCACCCTGTATACATAATTTCGATGTCAGAACAAAATATGTTGTTTTCATATGCTACACATCAGGATAGGTACGAGAGGCACAATTAGCACAAAAAGCATAAAATAATGTAGTCAGTAACATATATTCTACATGAACGACTTTAACCCTTACCTTCTCAATGAGATCACATGACGTACACCTTCTGTAAAAAATTGACTCCAATTACCACTGAGTTATTCATTTTTCCTATAATTTCCTTATTTCTCTTAAAAATGTTGATTGGCAACCGCCTAACAATATATTATATGTCATTATGTACATATTGAATTGTTATGAATTGTCGTGTATTATAATGTGTTTTGGTCTATATCTTAAGAACCATTTAACATATTTTCACGAAATAAAGCGCAAACTCGAGTACATGCACCACTCTCATCGCGGTCGCCAACGCGGGTCCCTATGGATGAAACAAAGTACCTTATTCTCTACCATGTCTGGTACTACTTTTTGTTTTTTTCAAAATAACACATATTTCACTGCACTTCCCTACACTTACACACCACTAGGTTGCTTGCATATGACACCCGAGGATCATATATGTTTATTTTTACGTAACACAAAGAGAAACTACCTAATTATATCAAACATTTATATTTTTCTGAAATGGAAGTGTTATCTTGTCTTTTGCAACGGTTTATTTTGATGCACCCTGTATATATATTTTGGATGTCAGAGCAAAATATGTTGTTTATATATTCTAGACATCAGGATACGTACGAAAGGCACAAATTAGCACAAAGAGCATAAAATAATGTATTTAGTAACATATATTCTACATTAACGACTTTAACCCTTACATTCTCAATGAGATCACATGACGCACACCTTCTGTAAAAAATTGACTCCAATTACCACTGAGTTATTCATTTTTCCTATAATTTCCTTATTTCTCTTAAAAATGTTGGTTGGCAACCGCCTAACAATATATTATATGTCATTATGTACATATTGAATTGTTATGAATTGTCGTGTATTATAATCTGTTTTGGTCTATATCTTAAGAACCATTTAACATATTTTCACGAAATAAAGCGCAAACTCGAGTACATGCACTACTCTCATCGCGGTCGCCAACCCGGGTCCCTATGGCTGAAACAGAGTACCTTATTCTCTACCATGTTTGGTACTACTTTATTCTTTTTTTCAAAATAACACATATTTCACTGCACTTCCTTACACTGACACACCACTAGGTTGCTTGCATATGAGACCCGAGGATCACATACGTGTGTTTTTACGTGACACAAAGAGAAACTACGTAATTATATCAAACTTCTATATTTTTCTGAAATCGAAGTGTTATCTTGTCTTCTGCAACGGTTCATTTTGATGCACCCTGTATACATATTTTCGATGTCAGAATATGTTGTTTTCATATGCTACACATCAGGATAGGTACGAGATTCACAATTAGCACAAAAAACATAAAATAATGTAGTCAGTAACATATATTCTACATGATCGACTTTAACCCTTACCTTCTCAATGAGATCACATGACGCACACCTTCTGTAAAAAATTGACTCCAATTACCACTGAGTTATTCATTTTTCCTATAATTTCCTTTCTTCTCTTAAAAATGTTGGTTGGCAACCGCCTAACAATATATTGTATGTCATTATGTACATATTGAATTGTTATGAATTGTCGTGTATTATAATGTGTTTTGGTCTATATCTTAAGAACCATTTAACATATTTTCACGAAATAAAGCGCAAACTCGAGTACATGCACTACTCTCATAGCGGTCGCCAACCCGGGTCCCTATGGCTGAAACAAAGTACCTTATTCTCTACCATGTCTGGTACTACTTTATTGTTTTTTTCAAAATAACACATATTTCACTGCACTTCCTTACACTGACACACCACTAGGTTGCTTGCATATGAGACCCGAGGATCACATACGTGTGTTTTTACGTGACACAAAGAGAAACTACGTAATTATATCAAACTTCTATATTTTTCTGAAATCCAAGTGTTATCTTGTGTTCTGCAACGGTTCATTTTGACGCACCCTGTATACATATTTTCGGTGTCAGAACAAAATATGTTGTTTTCATATGCTACACATCAGGATAGGTACGAGAGGCACAATTAGCACAAAAAGCATAAAATAATGTAGTCAGTAACATATATTCTACATGAACGACTTTAACCTTTACCTTCTCAATGAGATCACATGACACACACCTTCTGTAAAAAATTGACTCCAATTACCACTGAGTTATTCATTTTTCCTATAATTTCCTTTTTTCTCTTAAAAGTGTTGGTTGGCAACCGCCTAACAATATATTATATGTCATTATGTACATATTGAATTGTTATGAATTGTCGTGTATTATAATGTGTTTTGGTCTATATCTTAAGAACCATTTAACATATTTTCACGAAATAAAGCGCAAACTCGAGTACATGCACTACTCTCATCGCGGTCGCCAACCCGGGTCCCTATGGATGAAACAGAGTACCTTATTCTCTACCATGTCTGGTACTACTTTATTGTTTTTTTCAAAATAACACATATTTCACTGCACTTCCCTACACTTACACACCACTAGGTTGCTTGCATATGACACCCGAGGATCATATATGTTTATTTTTACGTAACACAAAGAGAAACTACCTAATTATATCAAACATTTATATTTTTCTGAAATGGAAATGTTATCTTGTCTTTTGCAACGGTTTATTTTGATGCACCCTGTATATATATTTTCGATGTCAGAGCAAAATATGTTGTTTTCATATTCTAGACATCAGGATACGTACGAAAGGCACAAATTAGCACAAAGAGCATAAAATAATGAATTTAGTAACATATATTCTACATTAACGACTTTAACCCTTACATTCTCAATGAGATCACATGACGCACACCTTCTGTAAAAAATTGACTCCAATTACCACTGAGTTATTCATTTTTCCTATAATTTCCTTATTTCTCTTAAAAATGTTGATTGGCAACCGCCTAACAATATATTATATGTCATTATGTACATATTGAATTGTTATGAATTGTCATGTATTATAATGTGTTTTGGTCTATATCTTAAGAACCATTTAACATATTTTCACGAAATAAAGCGCAAACTCGAGAACATGCACTACTCTCATCGCGGTCGCCAACCCGGGTCCCTATGGCTGAAACAAAGTACCTTATTCTCTACCATGTTTGGTACTACTTTATTGTTTTTTTCAAAATAACACATATTTCACTGCACTTCCCTACACTTACACACCACTAGGTTGCTTGCATATGACACCCGAGGATCATATATGTTTAATTTTACGTAACACAAAGAGAAACTACCTAATTATATCAAACATTTATATTTTTCTGAAATGGAAGTGTTATCTTGTCTTTTGCAACGGTTTATTTTGATGCACCCTGTATATATATTTTCGATGTCAGTACAAATTTTGTTGTTTTCATATTCTATACATCAGGATAGGTACGAAAGGCAGAAATTAGCAGAAAAATCATAAAATAATAAAGTTAGTAACATATATTCTACATGAACGACTTTAACCATTATCTTCTCAATGAGATCACATAACGCACACCTTCTGTTAAAAAAAATGACTCCAATTACCACTGAGTTATTCATTTTTCCTATAATTTACTTATTTGTCTTAAAAATGTTGGCTGGCAACCGCCTAACAATATATTATATGCCATTAAGTACATATTGAATTGTTATGAGTTGTCGTGTATTATAATCTGTTTTGGTCTATATCTTAAGAACCATTTAACATATTTTCACGAAATAAAGCGCAAATTCGAGTACATACACGACTCTCATAGCAGTCGCCAACCCGGGTCCCTATGGCTGAAACAAAGTACCTTATTCTCTACCATGTTTGGTACTACTTTATTGTTTTTTTCAAAATAACACATATTTCACTGCACTTCCTTACACTGACACACCACTAGGTTGCTTGCATATGAGACCCGAGGATCACATACGTGTGTTTTTACGTGACACAAAGAGAAACTACGTAATTATATCAAACTTCTATATTTTCCTAAAAACGAAGTGTTATCTTGTCTTCTGCAACGGTTCATTTTGATGCACCCTGTATACATAATTTCGATGTCAGAACAAAATATGTTGTTTTCATATGCTACACATCAGGATAGGTACGAGAGGCACAATTAGCACAAAAAGCATAAAATAATGTAGTCAGTAACATATATTCTACATGAACGACTTTAACCCTTACCTTCTCAATGAGATCACATGACGTACACCTTCTGTAAAAAATTGACTCCAATTACCACTGAGTTATTCATTTTTCCTATAATTTCCTTATTTCTCTTAAAAATGTTGATTGGCAACCGCCTAACAATATATTATATGTCATTATGTACATATTGAATTGTTATGAATTGTCGTGTATTATAATGTGTTTTGGTCTATATCTTAAGAACCATTTAACATATTTTCACGAAATAAAGCGCAAACTCGAGTACATGCACCACTCTCATCGCGGTCGCCAACGCGGGTCCCTATGGATGAAACAAAGTACCTTATTCTCTACCATGTCTGGTACTACTTTATTGTTTTTTTCAAAATAACACATATTTCACTGCACTTCCCTACACTTACACACCACTAGGTTGCTTGCATATGACACCCGAGGATCATATATGTTTATTTTTACGTAACACAAAGAGAAACTACCTAATTATATCAAACATTTATATTTTTCTGAAATGGAAGTGTTATCTTGTCTTTTGCAACGGTTTATTTTGATGCACCCTGTATATATATTTTGGATGTCAGAGCAAAATATGTTGTTTTCATATTCTAGACATCAGGATACGTACGAAAGGCACAAATTAGCACAAAGAGCATAAAATAATGTATTTAGTAACATATATTCTACATTAACGACTTTAACCCTTACATTCTCAATGAGATCACATGACGCACACCTTCTGTAAAAAATTGACTCCAATTACCACTGAGTTATTCATTTTTCCTATAATTTCCTTATTTCTCTTAAAAATGTTGGTTGGCAACCGCCTAACAATATATTATATGTCATTATGTACATATTGAATTGTTATGAATTGTCGTGTATTATAATCTGTTTTGGTCTATATCTTAAGAACCATTTAACATATTTTCACGAAATAAAGCGCAAACTCGAGTACATGCAACACTCTCATCGCGGTCGCCAATCCGTGTCCCTATGGCTGAAACAAAGTACCTTATTCTCTACCAGGTTTGGTACTACTTTATTGTTCTTTTCAAAATAACGCATATTTCACAGCACTTCCTTACACTGACACACCACTAGGTTGCTTGCATATGAGACCCGAGGATCACATACGTGTGTTTTTACGTGACACAAAGAGAAACTACGTAATTATATCAAACTTCTATATTTTTCTGAAATCGAAGTGTTATCTTGTCTTCTGCAACGGTTCATTTTGATGCACCCTGTATACATATTTTCGATGTCAGAATAAAATATGTTGTTTTCATATGCTACACATCAGGATAGGTACGAGATTCACAATTAGCACAAAAAGCATAAAATAATGTAGTCAGTAACATATATTCTACATGAACGACTTTAAACCTTACCTTCTCAATGAGATCACATGACGCACACCTTCTGTAAAAAATTGACTCCAATTACCACTGAGTTTTTCATTTTTCCTATAATTTCCTTTCTTCTCTTAAAAATGTTGGTTGGCAACCGCCTAACAATATATTATATGTCATTATGTACATATTGAATTGTTATGAATTGTCGTGTATTATAATGTGTTTTGGTCTATATCTTAAGAACCATTTAACATATTTTCACGAAATAAAGCGCAAACTCGAGTACATGCACTACTCTCATCGCGGTCGCCAACCCGGGTCCCTATGGCTGAAACAGAGTACCTTATTCTCTACCATGTTTGGTACTACTTTATTCTTTTTTTCAAAATAACACATATTTCACTGCACTTCCTTACACTGACACACCACTAGGTTGCTTGCATATGAGACCCGAGGATCACATACGTGTGTTTTTACGTGACACAAAGAGAAACTACGTAATTATATCAAACTTCTATATTTTTCTGAAATCGAAGTGTTATCTTGTCTTCTGCAACGGTTCATTTTGATGCACCCTGTATACATATTTTCGATGTCAGAATATGTTGTTTTCATATGCTACACATCAGGATAGGTACGAGATTCACAATTAGCACAAAAAACATAAAATAATGTAGTCAGTAACATATATTCTACATGATCGACTTTAACCCTTACCTTCTCAATGAGATCACATGACGCACACCTTCTGTAAAAAATTGACTCCAATTACCACTGAGTTATTCATTTTTCCTATAATTTCCTTTCTTCTCTTAAAAATGTTGGTTGGCAACCGCCTAACAATATATTGTATGTCATTATGTACATATTGAATTGTTATGAATTGTCGTGTATTATAATGTGTTTTGGTCTATATCTTAAGAACCATTTAACATATTTTCACGAAATAAAGCGCAAACTCGAGTACATGCACTACTCTCATAGCGGTCGCCAACCCGGGTCCCTATGGCTGAAACAAAGTACCTTATTCTCTACCATGTTTGGTACTACTTTATTGTTTTTTTCAAAATAACACATATTTCACTGCACTTCCTTACACTGACACACCACTAGGTTGCTTGCATATGAGACCCGAGGATCACATACGTGTGTTTTTACGTGACACAAAGAGAAACTACGTAATTATATCAAACTTCTATATTTTTCTGAAATCGAAGTGTTATCTTGTGTTCTGCAACGGTTCATTTTGACGCACCCTGTATACATATTTTCGGTGTCAGAACAAAATATGTTGTTTTCATATGCTACACATCAGGATAGGTACGAGAGGCACAATTAGCACAAAAAGCATAAAATAATGTAGTCAGTAACATATATTCTACATGAACGACTTTAACCTTTACCTTCTCAATGAGATCACATGACACACACCTTCTGTAAAAAATTGACTCCAATTACCACTGAGTTATTCATTTTTCCTATAATTTCCTTTTTTCTCTTAAAAGTGTTGGTTGGCAACTGCCTAACAATATATTATATGTCATTATGTACATATTGAATTGTTATGAATTGTCGTGTATTATAATGTGTTTTGGTCTATATCTTAAGAACCATTTAACATATTTTCACGAAATAAAGCGCAAACTCGAGTACATGCACTACTCTCATCGCGGTCGCCAACCCGGGTCCCTATGGATGAAACAAAGTACCTTATTCTCTACCATGTCTGGTACTACTTTATTGTTTTTTTCAAAATAACACATATTTCACTGCACTTCCCTACACTTACACACCACTAGGTTGCTTGCATATGACACCCGAGGATCATATATGTTTATTTTTACGTAACACAAAGAGAAACTACCTAATTATATCAAACATTTATATTTTTCTGAAATGGAAATGTTATCTTGTCTTTTGCAACGGTTTATTTTGATGCACCCTGTATATATATTTTCGATGTCAGAGCAAAATATGTTGTTTTCATATTCTAGACATCAGGATACGTACGAAAGGCACAAATTAGCACAAAGAGCATAAAATAATGAATTTAGTAACATATATTCTACATTAACGACTTTAACCCTTACATTCTCAATGAGATCACATGACGCACACCTTCTGTAAAAAATTGACTCCAATTACCACTGAGTTATTCATTTTTCCTATAATTTCCTTATTTCTCTTAAAAATGTTGGTTGGCAACCGCCTAACAATATATTATATGTCATTATGTACATATTGAATTGTTATGAATTGTCGTGTATTATAATGTGTTTTGGTCTATATCTTAAGAACCATTTAACATATTTTCACGAAATAAAGCGCAAACTCGAGTACATGCACTACTCTCATCGCGGTCGCCAACCCGGGTCCGTATGGCTGAAACAAAGTACCTTATTCTCTACCATGTTTGGTACTACTTTATTGTTTTTTTCAAAATAACGCATATTTCACAGCACTTCCTTACACTGACACACCACTAGGTTGCTTGCATATGAGACCCGACGATCACATACGTGTGTTTTTACGTGACACAAAGAGAAACTACGTAATTATATCAAACTTCTATATTTTTCTGAAATCGAAGTGTTATCTTGTCTTCTGCAACGGTTCATTTTGATGCACCCTGTATACATATTTTCGATGTCAGAACAAAATATGTTGTTTTCATATGCTACACATCAGGATAGGTACGAAAAGCACAAATTAGCAGAATAAAAATAAAATAATGAAGTTAGAAACATATATTCTACATGAACGACTTTAACCCTTACCTTCTCAATGAGATCACATGACGCACACCTTCTGTAAAAAATTGACTCCAATTACCACTGAGTTATTCATTTTTCCTATAATTTCCTTATTTCTCTTAAAAATGTTGGCTGGCAACCGCCTAACAGTATATTATATGCCATTAAGTACATATTGAATTGTTATGAATTGTCGTGTATTATAGTCTGTTTTGGTCTATATCTTAAGAACCATTTAACATATTTTCACGAAATAAAGCGCAAACTCGAGTATATGAACTACCCTCATAGCGGACGCCAACCTGGGTCCCTATGGCTGAAACAAAGTACCTTATTCTCTACCATGTTTGGTACTACTTTATTGTTTTTTTCAAAATAACACATATTTCACTGCACTTCCTTACACTGACACACCATTAGGTTGCTTGCATATGAGACCCGAGGATCACATACGTGTGTTTTTACGTGACACAAAGAGAAACTACGTAATTATATCAAACTTCTATATTTTTCTGAAATCGAAGTGTTATCTTGTGTTCTGCAACGGTTCATTTTGATGCACCCTGTATACATATTTTCGGTGTCAGAACAAAATATGTTGTTTTCATATGCTACACATCAGGATAGGTACGAGAGGCACAATTAGCACAAAAAACATAAAATAATGTAGTCAGTAACATATATTCTACATGAACGACCTTAAACCTTACCTTCTCAATGAGATCACATGACGCACACCTTCTGTAAAAAATTGACTCCAATTACAACTGAGTTATTCATTTTTCCTATAATTTCCTTATTTCTCTTAAAAATGTTGGTTGGCAACCGCCTAACAATATATTATATGTCATTATGTACATATTGAATTGTTATGAATTGTCGTGTATTATAATGTGTTTTGGTCTATATCTTAAGAACCATTTAACATATTTTCACGAAATAAAGCGCAAACTCGAGTACATGCACTACTCTCATCGCGGTTGCCAACCCGGATCCCTATGGATGAAACAAAGTACCTTATTCTCTACCATGTTTGGTACTACTTTATTCTTTTTTTCAAAATAACACATATTTCACTGCACTCCCCTACACTTACACACCACTAGGTTGCTTGCATATGACACCCGAGGATCATATATGTTTATTTTTACGTAACACAAAGAGAAACTACCTAATTATATCAAACATTTATATTTTTCTGAAGTGGAAGTGTTATCTTGTCTTTTGCAACGGTTTATTTTGAATCACCCTGTATATATATTTTCGATGTCAGTACAAATTTTGTTGTTTTCATATTCTACACATCAGGATAGGTACGAAAGGCAAAAATTAGCAGAAAAATCATAAAATAATAAAGTTAGTATTATATATTCTACATGAACGACTTTAACCATTATCTTCTCAATGAGATCACATGACGCACACCTTCTGTTAAAAAAATGACTCCAATTACCACTGAGTTATTCATTTTTCCTATAATTTACTTATTTGTCTTTAAAATGTTGGCTGGCAACCGCCTAACAATATATTATATGCCATTAAGTACATATTGAATTGTTATGAATTGACGTGTACTATAATCTGTTTTGGTCTATATCTTAAGAACCATTTAACATATTTTCACGAATAAAAGCGCAAATTCGAGTACATGCACTACTCTCAGAGCGGTCGCCAACCCGTGTATCTATGGCTGAAACAAAGTACCTTATTCTCTACCATGTTTGGTACTACTTTATTGTTTTTTTCAAAATAACACATATTTCACTGCACTTCCTTACACTGACACACCACTAGGTTGCTTGCATATGAGACCCGAGGATAACATACGTGTGTTTTTACGTGACACAAAGAGAAACTACGTAATTATATCAAACTTCTATATTTTTCTGAAATCGAAGTGTTATCTTGTGTTCTGCAACGGTTCATTTTGATGCACCCTGTATACATATTTTCGGTGTCAGAACAAAATATGTTGTTTTCATATGCTACACATCAGGATAGGTACGAGAGGCACAACTAGCACAAAAAGCATAAAATAATGTAGTCAGTAACATATATTCTACATGAACGACTTTAACCCTTACATTCTCAATGAGATCAGATGACGCACACCTTCTGTAAAAAATTGACTCCAATTACCACTGAGTTATTCATTTTTCCTATAATTTCCTTATTTCTCTTAAAAGTGTTGGTTGGCAACCGCCTAACAATATATTATATGTCATTATGTACATATTGAATTGTTATGAATTGTCGTGTATTATAATGTGTTTTGGTCTATATCTTAAGAACCATTTAACATATTTTCACGAAATAAAACGCAAACTCGAGTACATGCACTACTCTCATCGCGGTCGCCAACCCGGTTCCCTATGGATGAAACAAAGAACCTTATTCTCTACCATGTCTGGTACTACTTTATTGTTTTTTTTTCAAAATAACACATATTTCACTGCACTTCCCTACACTTACACACCACTAGGTTGCTTGCATATGACACCCGAGGATCATATATGTTTATTTTTACGTAACACAAAGAGAAACTACCTAATTATATCAAACATTTATATTTTTCTGAAATGGAAGTGTTATCTTGTCTTTTGCAACGGTTTATTTTGATGCACCCTGTATATATATTTTCGATGTCAGAGCAAAATATGTTGTTTTCATATTCTAGACATCAGGATACGTACGAAAGGCACAAATTAGCACAAAGAGCATAAAATAATGAATTTATTTGGTCTAGGAATTAATTCGTGCGGTTGGTACGCACACATTGAAGCTGTAGTACAAACACAAAATACATAAATACCTTAAGAAAAATATTGTCCATCGCTAGCCATCACTTTCGCCCATCTGTCAGGCAATGTACGGATTCCGTGGCGAAAGAAGTCCTCATCCTTGGAAGCGATCCAGTCAGAGACCCATGTTTCGATATCTTCTGAAGAAGTAAACCGCTGTCCAATCAAATCGTTGTTCATGCAATCGAACAAGTAGTAGTCCGAAGGAGCAACGTCTGGTGAATACGGCGGGTGGGGTAAAACTTCCCATCCGACATTTTCTAAATAGGTTTTGACCGGTTTTGCGACATGTGGGCGAGCGTTATCATGTTGAACAATAAGTTTATCATATCTGTTCTCCCATTCTGGTCGTGTTCTGGAGAGAGCTTGCTTCAAACGCATTAATTGTCGTCGATAACGTTCTCCATTCATAGTTTCACCCGGTTGCAACAGCTCATAGTACACTACACCTTTCATATCCCACCATATGCACAGCATAACCTTTGCACAGTGAATATCTCGTTTTGGTTGTGATGGACCTGGTTCACCTGGTTTCACCCAGGCCTTTTTTCGTTTAGGGTTCTCGTAATGGATCCACTTCTCATCACCCGTAATAATTCGATGCAGAAACCCCTTTCTGCTCTGTCGTTGAAGCAGCAATTCGCAAATGGTTTTTCGTCTTTCAACGTCTCTGTCTTTCAATTCATGTGGAACCCAATGTGACATCTTTTGAATCATTCCCATGGCTTTCAAGCGTTTGGAGACTGTTGTTTGATCAACGCCTAATGCTGCTGCAGGTTGTTCCTGCGTTTGACACGAATCCTGCTCGAGCAACGCTGTCAATTCTTCGTCTTGAAATTTTTTTGGCTGTCCAGCTCGCTCTTGGTCTGCCAAGCCGAAATCACCACTTGTAAACCGTGCAAACCACTTCTGACACGTTCGCTCAGCTAGAGCATGGTCACCATACACTTCCACCAAAATACGATGACTTTCAGTCGCACTTTTCTGCATGTTAAAGTAATGCAGCAGGACACCCCGCAAAAACACTTTATCAGGCACAAATTGCGCCATGTTCACTTAACTACAAACTGGTGTTGTTGACGCTTTAATCCACTACCCTATACTACGAACGATACGCGATGACAGGGGTTTGCAACACATGTGTGGATACACGGAACTGTGGGACGCTCCGTTCGTTGCGCCATCTCTTGTCCACCCGCACGAATTAATTCCTAGACCAAATAGTAACATATATTCTACATTAACGACTTTAACCCTTACATTCTCAATGAGATTACATGACGCACACCTGTCAAAAATTGCTTCCAATTACCACTGACTTATTCATTTTTGTGATAATTTTCTTCTTTCACGTAAAAATTTTGGCTGGCAACCGCCTAACAGTATATTATATGTCATTATGTACATATTGAATTGTTATGAATTGTCGTGTATTATAATGTGTTTTGGTCTATATCTTAAGAACCATTTAACATATTTTCACGAAATAAAGCGCAAACTCGAGTACATGCACTACTCTCATCGCGGTCGCCAACCCGGGTCCCTATGGCTGAAACAAAGTACCTTATTCTCTACCATGTTTGGTACTACTTTATTCTTTTTTTCAAAATAACCCATATTTCACTGCACTTCCTTACACTGACACACCATTAGGTTGCTTGCATATGAGACCCGAGGATCACATACGTGTGTTTTTACGTGACACAAAGAGAAACTACGTAATTATATCAAACTTCTATATTTTTCTGAAATCGAAGTGTTATCTTGTGTTCTGCAACGGTTCATTTTGATGCACCCTGTATACATATTTTCGGTGTCAGAACAAAATATGTTGTTTTCATATGCTACACATCAGGATAGGTACGAGAGGCACAACTAGCACAAAAAGCATAAAATAATGTAGTCAGTAACATATATTCTACATGAACGACTTTAACCCTTACCTTCTCAATGAGATCAGATGACGCACACCTTCTGTAAAAAATTGACTCCAATTACCACTGAGTTATTCATTTTTCCTATAATTTCCTTATTTCTCTTAAAAGTGTTGGTTGGCAACCGCCTAACAATATATTATATGTCATTATGTACATATTGAATTGTTATGAATTGTCGTGTATTATAATGTGTTTTGGTCTATATCTTAAGAACCATTTAACATATTTTCACGAAATAAAACGCAAACTCGAGTACATGCACTACTCTCATCGCGGTCGCCAACCCGGTTCCCTATGGATGAAACAAAGAACCTTATTCTCTACCATGTCTGGTACTACTTTATTGTTTTTTTTTCAAAATAACACATATTTCACTGCACTTCCCTACACTTACACACCACTAGGTTGCTTGCATATGACACCCGAGGATCATATATGTTTATTTTTACGTAACACAAAGAGAAACTACCTAATTATATCAAACATTTATATTTTTCTGAAATGGAAGTGTTATCTTGTCTTTTGCAACGGTTTATTTTGATGCACCCTGTATATATATTTTCGATGTCAGAGCAAAATATGTTGTTTTCATATTCTAGACATCAGGATACGTACGAAAGGCACAAATTAGCACAAAGAGCATAAAATAATGAATTTAGTAACATATATTCTACATTAACGACTTTAACCCTTACATTCTCAATGAGATTACATGACGCACACCTGTCAAAAATTGCTTCCAATTACCACTGACTTATTCATTTTTGTGATAATTTTCTTCTTTCACGTAAAAATTTTGGCTGGCAACCGCCTAACAGTATATTATATGTCATTATGTACATATTGAATTGTTATGAATTGTCGTGTATTATAATGTGTTTTGGTCTATATCTTAAGAACCATTTAACATATTTTCACGAAATAAAGCGCAAACTCGAGTACATGCACTACTCTCATCGCGGTCGCCAACCCGGGTCCCTATGGCTGAAACAAAGTACCTTATTCTCTACCATGTTTGGTACTACTTTATTCTTTTTTTCAAAATAACCCATATTTCACAGCACTTCCTTACACTGACACACCACTAGGTTGCTTGCATATGAGACCCGAGGATCACATACGTGTGTTTTTACGTGACACAAAGAGAAACTACGTAATTATATCAAACTTCTATATTTTTCTGAAATCGAAGTGTTATCTTGTCTTCTGCAACGGTTCATTTTGATGCACCCTGTATACATATTTTCGATGTCAGAATAAAATATGTTGTTTTCATATGCTACACATCAGGATAGGTACGAGAGGCACAATTAGCACAAAAAGCATAAAATAATGTAGTCAGTAACATATATTCTACATGAACGACTTTAACCCTTATCTTCTCAATGAGATCACATGACGCACACCTTCTGTAAAAAATTGACTCCAATTACAACTGAGTTATTCATTTTTCCTATAATTTCCTTATTTGTGTTAGAAATGTTTTTGGCAACCGCCTAACAATATATTATATGTCATTATGTACATATTGAATTGTTATGAATTGTCGTGTATTATAATGTGTTTTGGTCTATATTTTAAGAACCATTTAACATATTTTCACGAAATAAAGCGCAAACTCGAGTACATGCACTACTCTCATCGCGGTTGCCAACCCGCATCCCTATGGATGAAACAAAGTACCTTATTCTCTACCATGTTTGGTACTACTTTATTGTTTTTTTCAAAATAACACATATTTCACTGCACTCCCCTACACTTACACACCACTAGGTTGCTTGCATATGACACCCGAGGATCATATATGTTTATTTTTACGTAACACAAAGAGAAACTACCTAATTATATCAAACATTTATATTTTTCTGAAATGGAAGTGTTATCTTGTCTTTTGCAACGGTTTATTTTGAATCACCCTGTATATATATTTTCGATGTCAGTACAAATTTTGTTGTTTTCATATTCTACACATCAGGATAGGTACGAAAGGCAAAAATTAGCAGAAAAATCATAAAATAATAAAGTTAGTAACATATATTCTACATGAACGACTTTAACCATTATCTTCTCAATGAGATCACATGACGCACACCTTCTGTTAAAAAAATGACTCCAATTACCACTGAGTTATTCATTTTTCCTATAATTTCCTTATTTGTGTTAGAAATGTTTTTGGCAACCGCCTAACAATATATTATATGTCATTATGTACATATTGAATTGTTATGAATTGTCGTGTATTATAATGTGTTTTGGTCTATATCTTAAGAACCATTTAACATATTTTCACGAAATAAAGCGCAAACTCGAGTACATGCACTACTCTCATCGCGGTTGCCAACCCGGATCCCTATGGATGAAACAAAGTACCTTATTCTCTACCATGTTTGGTACTACTTTATTGTTTTTTTCAAAATAACACATATTTCACTGCACTCCCCTACACTTACACACCACTAGGTTGCTTGCATATGACACCCGAGGATCATATATGTTTATTTTTACGTAACACAAAGAGAAACTACCTAATTATATCAAACATTTATATTTTTCTGAAATGGAAGTGTTATCTTGTCTTTTGCAACGGTTTATTTTGAATCACCCTGTATATATATTTTCGATGTCAGTACAAATTTTGTTGTTTTCATATTCTACACATCAGGATAGGTACGAAAGGCAAAAATTAGCAGAAAAATCATAAAATAATAAAGTTAGTAACATATATTCTACATGAACGACTTTAACCATTATCTTCTCAATGAGATCACATGACGCACACCTTCTGTTAAAAAAATGACTCCAATTACCACTGAGTTATTCATTTTTCCTATAATTTACTTATTTGTCTTAAAAATGTTGGCTGGCAACCGCCTAACAATATATTATATGCCATTAAGTACATATTGAATTGTTATGAATTGACGTGTATTATAATGTGTTTTGGTCTATATCTTAAGAACCATTTAACATATTTTCACGAATAAAAGCGCAAATTCGAGTACATGCACTACTCTCATAGCGGTCGCCAACCCGTGTCCCTATGGCTGAAACAAAGTACCTTATTCTCTACCATGTTTGGTACTACTTTATTGTTTTTTTCAAAATAACACATATTTCACTGCACTTCCTTACACTGACACACAACTAGGTTGCTTGCATATGAGACCCGAGGATAACATACGTGTGTTTTTACGTGACACAAAGAGAAACTACGTAATTATATCAAACTTCTATATTTTTCTGAAATCGAAGTGTTATCTTGTGTTCTGCAACGGTTCATTTTGATGCACCCTGTATACATATTTTCGATGTCAGAACAAAATATGTTGTTTTCATATGCTACACATCAGGATAGGTACGAGAGGCACAATTAGCACAAAAAGCATAAAATAATGTAGTCAGTAACATATATTCTACATGAACGACTTTAACCCTTACCTTGTCAATGAGATCACATGACGCACACCTTCTGTAAAAAATTGACTCCAATTACCACTGAGTTATTCATTTTTCCTATAATTTCCTTATTTCTCTTAAAAATGTTGGCTGGCAACCGCCTAACAGTATATTATATGCCATTAAGTACATATTGAATTGTTATGAATTGTCGTGTATTATAGTCTGTTTTGGTCTATATCTTAAGAACCATTTAACATATTTTCACGAAATAAAGCGCAAACTCGAGTATATGCACTACTCTCATAGCGGACGCCAACCCGGGTCCCTATGGCTGAAACAAAGTACCTTATTCTCTACCATGTTTGGTACTACTTTATTGTTTTTTTCAAAATAACACATATTTCACTGCACTTCCTTACAGTGACACACCATTAGGTTGCTTGCATATGAGACCCGAGGATCACATACGTGTGTTTTTACGTGACACAAAGAGAAACTACGTAATTATATCAAACTTCTATATTTTTCTGAAATCGAAGTGTTATCTTGTGTTCTGCAACGGTTCATTTTGATGCACCCTGTATACATATTTTCGGTGTCAGAACAAAATATGTTGTTTTCATATGCTACACATCAGGATAGGTACGAGAGGCACAACTAGCACAAAAAGCATAAAATAATGTAGTCAGTAACATATATTCTACATGAACGACTTTAACCCTTACCTTCTCAATGAGATCAGATGACGCACACCTTCTGTAAAAAAATTGACTCCAATTACCACTGAGTTATTCATTTTTCCTATAATTTCCTTATTTCTCTTAAAAGTGTTGGTTGGCAACCGCCTAACAATATATTATATGTCATTATGTACATATTGAATTGTTATGAATTGTCGTGTATTATAATGTGTTTTGGTCTATATCTTAAGAACCATTTAACATATTTTCACGAAATAAAACGCAAACTCGAGTACATGCACTACTCTCATCGCGGTCGCCAACCCGGTTCCCTATGGATGAAACAAAGAACGTTATTCTCTACCATGTCTGGTACTACTTTATTGTTTTTTTTCAAAATAACACATATTTCACTGCACTTCCCTACACTTACACACCACTAGGTTGCTTGCATATGACACCCGAGGATCATATATGTTTATTTTTACGTAACACAAAGAGAAACTACCTAATTATATCAAACATTTATATTTTTCTGAAATGGAAGTGTTATCTTGTCTTTTGCAACGGTTTATTTTGATGCACCCTGTATATATATTTTCGATGTCAGAGCAAAATATGTTGTTTTCATATTCTAGACATCAGGATACGTACGAAAGGCACAAATTAGCACAAAGAGCATAAAATAATGAATTTAGTAACATATATTCTACATTAACGACTTTAACCCTTACATTCTCAATGAGATTACATGACGCACACCTGTCAAAAATTGCTTCCAATTACCACTGACTTATTCTTTTTTGTGATAATTTTCTTCTTTCACGTAAAAATTTTGGCTGGCAACCGCCTAACAGTATATTATATGTCATTATGTACATATTGAATTGTTATGAATTGTCGTGTATTATAATTTGTTTTGGTCTATATCTTAAGAACCATTTAACATATTTTCACGAAATAAAGCGCAGATTCGAGCACATGCACTACTCTCATCGCGGTCGCCAACCCGGGTCCCTGTGGCTGAAACAAAGTACCTTATTCTCTACCATGTTTGGTACTACTTTATTGTTTTTTTCAAAATAAAACATATTTCACTGAACTTCACTACACTGACACACCACTAGGTTGCTTGCATATGACACCCGAGGATCACATACGTGTATTTTTACGTAACACAAAGAGAAATTACCTAATTATATCAAACATTTATATTTTTCTGAAATGGAAACTTTATTTTGTATTCTGCAACGGTTTATTTTGATGCACCCTGTATATATATTTTCGATGTCAGAGCAAAATATGTTGTTTTCATATTCTACACATCAGGATACGTACGAAAGGCACAAATTATCACAAAAAGCATAAAATAATGAATTTAGTAACATATATTCTACATTAACGACTTTAACCCTTACCTTCTCAATGAGATCACATGACGCACACCTTCTGTAAAAAATTGACTCCAATTACCACTGAGTTATTCAGTTATCCTATAATTTCCTTATTTGTGTTAGAAATGTTTGTTGGCAACCGCCTAACAATATATTATATGTCATTATGTACATAGTGAATTGTTATGAATTGTCGTGTATTATAATGTGTTTTGGTCTATATCTTAAGAACCATTTAACATATTTTCACGAAATAAAGCGCAACTCGAGTACATGCACTACTCTCATCGCGGTCGCCAACCTGGGTCCCTATGACTGAAACAAAATACCTTAATCTCTACCATGTTTGGTACTACTTTATTGTTTTTTTCAAAATAACACATATTTCACTGCACATCCTTACACTCACAAACAAACCAGGTTGCTTGCAAATGACACCGAGGATCACATATGTGTATTTTTACGTAACGCAAAGAGAAACTACCTAATTGTATCAAACATATATATTTTTCTGAAATGGAAATGTTATCTTGTCTTCTGCAACGGTTTATTTTGATGCACCCTGTATACATATTTTCGATGTCAGAGCAAAATATGTTGTTTTCATATTCTAGACATCAGGATACGTACGAAAGGAACGAATTAGCACAAAAAGCATAAAATAATGAATTTAGTAACATATATTCTACATGAACGACTTTAACCCTTACCTTCTCAATGAGATCACATGACGCACACCTTCTGTAAAAAATTGACTGCAATTACCACTGAGTTATTCATTTTTCCTATAATTTCCTTATTTGTGTTAGAAATGTTTTTGTCAACCGCCTAACAATTTATTATATGTCATTATGTACATATTGAATTGTTATGAATTGTCGTGTATTATAATGTGTTTTGGTCTATATCTTAAGAACCATTTAACATATTTTCACGAAATAAAGCGCAAACTCGAGTACATGCACTACTCTCATCGCGGTCGCAAACCCGGGTCTTTACGGCTGAAACAAAGTACCTTATTCTCTACCATGTTTGGTACTACTTTATTCTTTTTTTCAAAATAACGCATATTTCACAGCACTTCCTTACACTGACACACCACTAGGTTGCTTGCATATGAGACCCGAGGATCACATACGTGTGTTTTTACGTGACACAAAGAGAAACTACGTAATTATATCAAACTTCTATATTTTTCTGAAATCGAAGTGTTACCTTGTGTTCTGCAACGGTTCATTTTGATGCACCCTGTATACATATTTTCGATGTCAGAACAAAATATGTTGTTTTCATATGCTACACATCAGGATAGGTACGAGAGGCACAATTAGCACAAAAAGCATAAAATAATGTAGTCAGTAAGATGTATTCTACATGAACGACTTTAACCCTTACCTTCTCAATGAGATCAGATGACGCACACCTTCTGTAAAAAATTGACTCCAATTACCACTGAGTTATTCATTTTTCCTATAATTTCCTTATTTCTCTTAAAAGTGTTGGTTGGCAACCGCCTAACAATATGTTATATGTCATTATGTACATATTGAATTGTTATGAATTGTCGTGTATTATAATGTGTTTTGGTCTATATCTTAAGAACCATTTAACATATTTTCACGAAATAAAGCGCAAATTCGAGCAAATGCACTACTCTCATCGCGGTCGCCAACCCGGGTCCCTATGGCTAAAACAAAGTACCTTATTCTCTACCATGTTTGTACTACTTTATTGTTTTTTTCAAGAAAACACATATTTCACTGCACTTCCTTACACTGACACACCACTAGGATGCTTGCATATGACACCCGAGGACCACATATGTTTATTTTTACGTAACACAAAGAGAAACTACCTAATTCTATCAAACTTTTATATTTTTCTGAAATGGAAGTGTTATCTTGTTTTCTGCAACGGTTTATTTTGATGCACCCTGTATATATATTTTCGATGTTAGTACAAAATATGTTGTTTTCATATTCTACACATCAGGATAGGTAAGAAAGGCAAAAATTAGCAGAAAAATCATAAAATAATGAAGTTAGTAACATATATTCTACATGAACGACTTTAACCCTTACCTTCTCAATAAGATCACATGACGCACACCTTCTGTAAAAAAAATGACTCCAATTACCACTGAGTTATTCAGTTTTCCTATAATTTTCTTATTTCTCTTAAAAATGTTGGCTGGCAACCGCCTAACAATATATTATATGTCATTATGTACATATTGAATTGTTATGAATTGTCGTGTATTATAATCTGTTTTGGTCTATATCTTAAGAACCATTTAACATATTTTCACGAAATCAAGCGCAAACTCGAGTACATGCACTACTCTCATCGCGTTCGCCAACCCGGGTCCCTATGGCTGAAACAAAGTACCTTATTCTCTACCATGTTTGGTACTACTTTATTCTTTTTTTCAAAGTAACACATATTTCACTGAACTTCACTACACTGACACACCACTAGGTTGCTTGCATATGACACCCGAGGATCACATACGTGTATTTTTACGTAACACAAAGGGAAATTACCTAATTATATCAAACATTTATATTTTTCTGAAATGGAAACGTTATTTTCTCTTATGCAACGGTTTATTTTGATGCACCCTGTATACATATTTTCGGTGTCAGAACAAAATATGTTGTTTTCGTATTCTACACATCAGGATACGTACGAGAGGCACAATTAGCACAAAAAGCATAAAATAATGTAGTCAGTAACATATATTCTACATGAACGTCTTTAACCCTTACCTTCTCAATGAGATCACATGACGCACACCTTCTGTAAAAAATTGACTCCAATTACCACTGAGTTATTCATTTTTCCTATAATTTCCTTATTTCTCTTAAAAGAGTTGGTTGGCAACCGCCTAACAATATATTATATGTCATTATGTACATATTGAATTGTTATGAATTGTCGTGTATTATAATGTGTTTTGGTCTATATCTTAAGAACCATTTAACATATTTTCACGAAATAAAGCGCAAACTCGAGTACATGCACTACTCTCATCGCGGTCGCCAACCCGGGTCCCTATGGATGAAACAAAGTACCTTATTCTCTACCATGTCTGGTACTACTTTATTTTTTTTTTCAAAATAACACATATTTCACTGCACTTCCCTACACTTACACACCACTAGGTTGCTTGCATATGACACCCGAGGATCATATATGTTTATTTTTACGTAACACAAAGAGAAACTACGTAATTATATCAAACATTTATATTTTTCTGAAATGGAAGTGTTATCTTGTCTTTTGCAACGGTTTATTTTGATGCACCCTGTATATATATTTTCGATGTCAGAGCAAAATATGTTGTTTTCATATTCTACACATCAGGATACGTACGAAAGGCACAAATTATCACAAAAAGCATAAAATAATGAATTTAGTAACATATATTCTACATTAACGACTTTAACCCTTACCTTCTCAATGAGATCACATGACGCACACCTTCTGTAAAAAAAATGACTCCAATTACCACTGAGTTATTCAGTTTTCCTATAATTTTCTTATTTCTCTTAAAAATGTTGGCTGGCAACCGCCTAACAATATATTATATGTCATTATGTACATATTGAATTGTTATGAATTGTCGTGTATTATAATGTGTTTTGGTCTATATCTTAAGAACCATTTAACATATTTTCACGAAATAAAGCGCAAACTCGAGTACATGCACTACTCTCATCGCGGTCGCCAACCCGGGTCCCTATGGCTGAAACAAAGTACCTTATTCTCTACCATGTTTGGTACAACTTTATTGTTTTTTTCAAAATAACACATATTTCACTGCACATCCTTACACTCACAAACAATCCAGATTGGTTGCATATGACACCCGAGAATCAGATATGTGTATTTTTACGTAACACAAAGAGAAACTACCTAATTATATCAAACATATATATTTTTCTGAAATGGAAATGTTATCTTGTCTTCTGCAACGGTTTATTTTGATGTACCTTGTATATATATTTTCGATGTCAGAACAAAATATGTTGTTTTCATATTCTACACATCAGTATACGTACGAAAATAACAAAATTAGCACAAAAAGCATAAAATAATGAATTTAGTAACATATATTCTACATGAACGTCTGTAACCCTTACCTTCTCAATGAGATCACATGACGCACACCTTCTGTAAAAAATTGACTCCAATTACCACTGAGTTATTCATTTTTCCTATAATTTTCTTATTTCTCTTAAAAATGTTGGCTGACAACCGCCTAACAATATATTATATTTCATTTTGTACATATTGAATTGTTATGAATTGTCGTGTATTATAATCTGTTTTGGTCTATATCTTAAGAACCATTTAACATATTTTCACGAAATAAAGCTCAAACTCGAGTACATGCACAACTTTCATCGCGGTCGCCAACCCGGGTCCATAAGGCCGAAACAAAGTACCTTATTCTCTACCATGTTTGGCACTACTTTACTGTTTTTTTTTTTCAAAATAACACATATTTCACTGCACTTCCTTACACTGACACACCACTAAATGGCTTGCATATGACACCCGAGGGTCACATATGTGTATTTTTACGTAACACAAAGAGAAACTACCTAATTATATCAAACATTTATATTTTTCTGAAATGGAAACTTTATTTTGTATTCTGCAACGGTTTATTTTGATGCACCCTGTATATATATTTTCGATGTCAGAGCAAAATATGTTGTTTTCATATTCTACACATCAGGATACGTACGAAAGGCACAAATTATCACAAAAAGCATAAAATAATGAATTTAGTAACATATATTCTACATTAACGACTTTAACCCTTACCTTCTCAATGAGATCACATGACGCACACCTTCTGTAAAAAATTGACTCCAATTACCACTGAGTTATTCAGTTATCCTATAATTTCCTTATTTGTGTTAGAAATGTTTGTTGGCAACCGCCTAACAATATATTATATGTCATTATGTACATAGTGAATTGTTATGAATTGTCGTGTATTATAATGTGTTTTGGTCTATATCTTAAGAACCATTTAACATATTTTCACGAAATAAAGCGCAACTCGAGTACATGCACTACTCTCATCGCGGTCGCCAACCTGGGTCCCTATGACTGAAACAAAATACCTTAATCTCTACCATGTTTGGTACTACTTTATTGTTTTTTTCAAAATAACACATATTTCACTGCACATCCTTACACTCACAAACAAACCAGGTTGCTTGCAAATGACACCGAGGATCACATATGTGTATTTTTACGTAACGCAAAGAGAAACTACCTAATTGTATCAAACATATATATTTTTCTGAAATGGAAATGTTATCTTGTCTTCTGCAACGGTTTATTTTGATGCACCCTGTATACATATTTTCGATGTCAGAGCAAAATATGTTGTTTTCATATTCTAGACATCAGGATACGTACGAAAGGAACGAATTAGCACAAAAAGCATAAAATAATGAATTTAGTAACATATATTCTACATGAACGACTTTAACCCTTACCTTCTCAATGAGATCACATGACGCACACCTTCTGTAAAAAATTGACTGCAATTACCACTGAGTTATTCATTTTTCCTATAATTTCCTTATTTGTGTTAGAAATGTTTTTGGCAACCGCCTAACAATATATTATATGTCATTATGTACATATTGAATTGTTATGAATTGTCGTGTATTATAATGTGTTTTGGTCTATATCTTAAGAACCATTTAACATATTTTCACGAAATAAAGCGCAACTCGAGTACATGCACTACTCTCATCGCGGTCGCAAACCCGGGTCTTTATGGCTGAAACAAAGTACCTTATTCTCTACCATGTTTGGTACTACTTTATTCTTTTTTTCAAAATAACGCATATTTCACAGCACTTCCTTACACTGACACACCACTAGGTTGCTTGCATATGAGACCCGAGGATCACATACGTGTGTTTTTACGTGACACAAAGAGAAACTACGTAATTATATCAAACTTCTATATTTTTCTGAAATCGAAGTGTTACCTTGTGTTCTGCAACGGTTCATTTTGATGCACCCTGTATACATATTTTCGATGTCAGAACAAAATATGTTGTTTTCATATGCTACACATCAGGATAGGTACGAGAGGCACAATTAGCACAAAAAGCATAAAATAATGTAGTCAGTAAGATGTATTCTACATGAACGACTTTAACCCTTACCTTCTCAATGAGATCAGATGACGCACACCTTCTGTAAAAAATTGACTCCAATTACCACTGAGTTATTCATTTTTCCTATAATTTCCTTATTTCTCTTAAAAGTGTTGGTTGGCAACCGCCTAACAATATGTTATATGTCATTATGTACATATTGAATTGTTATGAATTGTCGTGTATTATAATGTGTTTTGGTCTATATCTTAAGAACCATTTAACATATTTTCACGAAATAAAGCGCAAATTCGAGCAAATGCACTACTCTCATAGCGGTCGCCAACCCGGGTCCCTATGGCTGAAACAAAGTACCTTATTCTCTACCATGTTTGTACTACTTTATTGTTTTTTTCAAGAAAACACATATTTCACTGCACTTCCTTACACTGACACACCACTAGGATGCTTGCATATGACACCCGAGGACAACATATGTTTATTTTTACGTAACACAAAGAGAAACTACCTAATTCTATCAAACTTTTATATTTTTCTGAAATGGAAGTGTTATCTTGTTTTCTGCAACGGTTTATTTTGATGCACCCTGTATATATATTTTCGATGTTAGTACAAAATATGTTGTTTTCATATTCTACACATCAGGATAGGTAAGAAAGGCAAAAATTAGCAGAAAAATCATAAAATAATGAAGTTAGTAACATATATTCTACATGAACGACTTTAACCCTTACCTTCTCAATAAGATCACATGACGCACACCTTCTGTAAAAAAAATGACTCCAATTACCACTGAGTTATTCAGTTTTCCTATAATTTTCTTATTTCTCTTAAAAATGTTGGCTGGCAACCGCCTAACAATATATTATATGTCATTATGTACATATTGAATTGTTATGAATTGTCGTGTATTATAATCTGTTTTGGTCTATATCTTAAGAACCATTTAACATATTTTCACGAAATCAAGCGCAAACTCGAGTACATGCACTACTCTCATCGCGTTCGCCAACCCGGGTCCCTATGGCTGAAACAAAGTACCTTATTCTCTACCATGTTTGGTACTACTTTATTCTTTTTTTCAAAATAACACATATTTCACTGAACTTCACTACACTGACACACCACTAGGTTGCTTGCATATGACACCCGAGGATCACATACGTGTATTTTTACGTAACACAAAGAGAAATTACCTAATTATATCAAACATTTATATTTTTCTGAAATGGAAACGTTATTTTCTCTTATGCAACGGTTTATTTTGATGCACCCTGTATACATATTTTCGGTGTCAGAACAAAATATGTTGTTTTCGTATTCTACACATCAGGATACGTACGAGAGGCACAATTAGCACAAAAAGCATAAAATAATGTAGTCAGTAACATATATTCTACATGAACGTCTTTAACCCTTACCTTCTCAATGAGATCACATGACGCACACCTTCTGTAAAAAATTGACTCCAATTACCACTGAGTTATTCATTTTTCCTATAATTTCCTTATTTCTCTTAAAAGAGTTGGTTGGCAACCGCCTAACAATATATTATATGTCATTATGTACATATTGAATTGTTATGAATTGTCGTGTATTATAATGTGTTTTGGTCTATATCTTAAGAACCATTTAACATATTTTCACGAAATAAAGCGCAAACTCGAGTACATGCACTACTCTCATCGCGGTCGCCAACCCGGGTCCCTATGGATGAAACAAAGTACCTTATTCTCTACCATGTCTGGTACTACTTTATTTTTTTTTTCAAAATAACACATATTTCACTGCACTTCCCTACACTTACACACCACTAGGTTGCTTGCATATGACACCCGAGGATCATATATGTTTATTTTTACGTAACACAAAGAGAAACTACGTAATTATATCAAACATTTATATTTTTCTGAAATGGAAGTGTTATCTTGTCTTTTGCAACGGTTTATTTTGATGCACCCTGTATATATATTTTCGATGTCAGAGCAAAATATGTTGTTTTCATATTCTACACATCAGGATACGTACGAAAGGCACAAATTATCACAAAAAGCATAAAATAATGAATTTAGTAACATATATTCTACATTAACGACTTTAACCCTTACCTTCTCAATGAGATCACATGACGCACACCTTCTGTAAAAAATTGACTCCAATTACCACTGAGTTATTCAGTTATCCTATAATTTCCTTATTTATCTTAAAAGTGTTGGCTGGCAACCGCCTAACAATATATTATATGTCATTATGTACATATTGAATTGTTATGAATTGTCGTGTATTATAATGTGTTTTGGTCTATATCTTAAGAACCATTTAACATATTTTCACGAAATAAAGCGCAACACGAGTACATGCACTACTCTCATCGCGGTCGCCAACCCGGGTCCCTATGACTGAAACAAAATACCTTAATCTCTACAATGTTTGGTACTACTTTATTGTTTCTTTCAAAATAACACATATTTCACTGCACATCCTTACACTCACAAACAAACCAGGTTGCTTGCAAATGACACCGAGGATCACATATGTGTATTTTTACGTAACACAAAGAGAAACTACCTAATTATATCAAACTTTTATATTTTTCTGAAGTGGAAGTGTTATCTTGTCTTCTGCAACGGTTTATTTTGATGCACCCTGTATATATATTTTCGATGTTAGTACAAAATATGTTGTTTTCATATTCTACACATCAGGATAGGTAAGAAAGGCAAAAATTAGCAGAAAAATCATAAAATAATGAAGTTAGTAACATATATTCTTCATGAACGACTTTAACCCTTACCTTCTCAATAAGATCACATGACGCACTCCTTCTGTAAAAAAAATGACTCCAATTACCACTGAGTTATTCAGTTTTCCTATAATTTTCTTATTTCTCTTAAAAATGTTGGCTGGCAACCGCCTAACAATATATTATATGTCATTATGTACATATTGAATTGTTATGAATTGTCGTGTATTATAATGTGTTTTGGTCTATATCTTAAGAACCATTTAACATATTTTCACGAAATAAAGCGCAAACTCGAGTACATGCACTACTCTCATCGCGGTCGCCAACCCGGGTCCCTATGGCTGAAACAAAGTACCTTATTCTCTACCATGTTTGGTACAACTTTATTGTTTTTTTCAAAATAACACATATTTCACTGCACATCCTTACACTCACAAACAATCCAGATTGGTTGCATATGACACCCGAGAATCAGATATGTGTATTTTTACGTAACACAAAGAGAAACTACCTAATTATATCAAACATATATATTTTTCTGAAATGGAAATGTTATCTTGTCTTCTGCAACGGTTTATTTTGATGTACCTTGTATATATATTTTCGATGTCAGAACAAAATATGTTGTTTTCATATTCTACACATCAGTATACGTACGAAAATAACAAAATTAGCACAAAAAGCATAAAATAATGAATTTAGTAACATATATTCTACATGAACGTCTGTAACCCTTACCTTCTCAATGAGATCACATGACGCACACCTTCTGTAAAAAATTGACTCCAATTACCACTGAGTTATTCATTTTTCCTATAATTTTCTTATTTCTCTTAAAAATGTTGGCTGACAACCGCCTAACAATATATTATATTTCATTTTGTACATATTGAATTGTTATGAATTGTCGTGTATTATAATCTGTTTTGGTCTATATCTTAAGAACCATTTAACATATTTTCACGAAATAAAGCTCAAACTCGAGTACATGCACAACTTTCATCGCGGTCGCCAACCCGGGTCCATAAGGCCGAAACAAAGTACCTTATTCTCTACCATGTTTGGCACTACTTTACTGTTTTTTTTTTTCAAAATAACACATATTTCACTGCACTTCCTTACACTGACACACCACTAAATGGCTTGCATATGACACCCGAGGGTCACATATGTGTATTTTTACGTAACACAAAGAGAAACTACCTAATTATATCAAACATTTATATTTTTCTGAAATGGAAATGTTATCTTGTCTTCTGCAACGGTTTATTTTGATGCACCCTGTATATATATTTTCGATGTCAGAGCAAAATATGTTGTTTTCATATCCTACACATCAGGATAAGTACGAAAGGCACAAATTAGCACAAAGAGCATAAAATAATGAATTTAGTAATATATATTCTACATTAACGACTTTAACCCTTACCTTCTCAATGAGTTCAGATGACGCACACCTTCTGTAAAAAATTGACTCCAATTACCACTGAGTTATTCATTTTTCCTATAATTTCCTTATTTCTCTTAAAAGTGTTGGTTGGCAACCGCCTAACAATATGTTATATGTCATTATGTACATATTGAATTGTTATGAATTGTCGTGTATTATAATGTGTTTTGGTCTATATCTTAAGAACCATTTAACATATTTTCACGAAATAAAGCGCAAATTCGAGCACATGCACTACTCTCATGGCGGTCGCCAACCCGGGTCCCTGTGGCTGAAACGAAGTACCTTATTCTCTACCATGTTTGTACTACTTTATTGTTTTTTTCAAAATAACACATATTTCACTGCACTTCCTTACACTGACACATCACTAGGATGCTTGCATATGACACCCGAAGACCACATATGTGTATTTTTACGTAACACAAAGAGAAACTACCTAATTATATCAAACTTTTATATTTTTCTGAAATGGAAGTGTTATCTTGTCTTCTGCAACGGTTTATTTTGATGCACCCTGTATATATATTTTCGATGTTAGTACAAAATATGTTGTTTTCATATTCTACACATCATAATAGGTACGAATGGCAAAAATTAGCAGAAAAATCATAAAATAATGAAGTTAGTAACATATATTCTACATGAACGACTTTAACCCTTACCTTGTCAATAAGATCACATGACGCACACCTTCTGTAAAAAAAATGACTCCAATTACCACTGAGTTATTCAGTTTTCCTATAATTTTCTTATTTCTCTTAAAAATGTTGGCTGGCAACCGCCTAACAATATATTATATGTCATTATGTACATATTGAATTGTTATGAATTGTCGTGTATTATAATGTGTTTTGGTCTATATCTTAAGAACCATTTAACATATTTTCACGAAATAAAGCGCAAACTCGAGTACATGCACTACTCTCATCGCGGTCGCCAACCCGGGTCCCTATGGCTGAAACAAAGTATTTTATTCTCTACCATGTTTGGTACTACTTTATTGTTTTTTTCAAAATAACACATATTTCACTGCACATCCTTACACTCACAAACAATCCAGATTGGTTGCATATGACACCCGAGAATCAGATATGTGTATTTTTACGTAACACAAAGAGAAACTACCTAATTATATCAAACATATATATTTTTCTGAAATGGAAATGTTATCTTGTCTTCTGCAACGGTTTATTTTGATGTACCTTGTATATATATTTTCGATGTCAGAACAAAATATGTTGTTTTCATATTCTACACATCAGTATACGTACGAAAGGAACGAATTAGCACAAAAAGCATAAAATAATGAATTTAGTAACATATATTCTACATGAACGTCTGTAACCCATACCTTCTCAATGAGATCACATGACGCACACCTTCTGTAAAAAATTGACTCCAATTACCACTGAGTTATTCATTTTTCCTATAATTTTCTTATTTCTCTTAAAAATGTTGGCTGACAACCGCCTAACAATATATTATATTTCATTTTGTACATATTGAATTGTTATGAATTGTCGTGTATTATAATCTGTTTTGGTCTATATCTTAAGAACCATTTAACATATTTTCACGAAATAAAGCGCAAACTCGAGTACATGCACAACTTTCATCGCGGTCGCCAACCCGGGTCCCTAAGGCCGAAACAAAGTAACTTATTCTCTACCATGTTTGGCACTACTTTACTGTTTTTTTTTTCAAAATAACACATATTTCACTGCACATCCTTACACTGACACACCACTAAATGGCTTGCATATGACACCCGAGGATCACATACGTGTATTTTTACGTAACACAAAGAGAAACTACCTAATTATATCAAACATTTATATTTTTCTGAAATGGAAATGTTATCTTGTCTTCTGCAACGGTTTATTTTGATGCACCCTGTATATATATTTTCGATGTCAGAGCAAAATATGTTGTTTTCATATCCTACACATCAGGATAAGTACGAAAGGCACAAATTAGCAGAAAAAGCATAAAATAATGAATTTAGTAATATATATTCTACATTAACGACTTTAACCCTTACCTTCTCAATGAGATCACATGACGCACACCTTCTGTAAAAAATTGACTCCAATTACCACTGAGTTATTCATTTTTCCTATAATTTCCTTTTTTATCTTAAAAGTGTTGGCTGGCAACCGCCTACAATATATTATATGTCATTATGTACATATTGAATTGTTATGAATTGTCGTGTATTATAATGTGTTTTGGTCTATATCTTAAGAACCATTTAACATATTTTCACGAAATAAAGCGCAAACTCGAGTACATGCACTACTCTCATCGCGGTCGCCAACCGGGTCCCTATGGCTGAAACAAAGTACCTTATTCTCTACCATGTTTGGTACTACTTTATTGTTTTTTTCAAAATAACACATATTTCACTGCACTTCCTTACACTGACACACCACTAGGATGCTTGTATATGAGACCCGAGGATCACATACGTGTGTTTTTACGTGACACAAAGAGAAACTACGTAATTATATCAAACTTCTATATTTTTCTGAAATCGAAGTGTTATCTTGTCTTCTGCAACGGTTCATTTTGATGCACCCTGTATACATATTTTCGATGTCAGAACCAAAAATGTTGTTTTCATATGCTACACATCAGGATAGGTACGAGAGGCACAATTAGCACAAAAAGCATAAAATAATGTAGTCAGTAACATGTATTCTACATGAACGACTTTAACCCTTACCTTCTAAATGAGATCAGATGACGCACACCTTCTGTAAAAAATTGACTCCAATTACCACTGAGTTATTCATTTTTCCTATAATTTCCTTATTTCTCTTAAAAGTGTTGGTTGGCAACCGCCTAACAATATGTTATATGTCATTATGTACATATTGAATTGTTATGAATTGTCGTGTATTATAATGTGTTTTGGTCTATATCTTAAGAACCATTTAACATATTTTCACGAAATAAAGCGCAAATTCGAGCACATGCACTACTCTCATCGCGGTCGCCAACCCGGGTCCCTATGGCTGAAACAAAGTACCTTATTCTCTACCATGTTTGGTACTACTTTATTGTTTTTTTCAAAATAACACATATTTCACTGCACTTCCTTACACTGACACACCACTAGGATGCTTGCATATGACACCCGAGGACCACATATGTGTATTTTTACGTAACAGAAAGAGAAACTACCTAATTATATCAAACTTTTATATTTTTCTGAAATTGAAGTGTTATCTTGTCTTCTGCAACGGTTTATTTTGATGCACCCTGTATATATATTTTCGATGTTAGTACAAAATATGTTGTTTTCATATTCTACACATCAGGATAGATAAGAAAGGCAAAAATTAGCAGAAAAATCATAAAATAATGAAGTTAGTAACATATATTCTACATGAACGACTTTAACCCTTACCTTCTCAATAAGATCACATGACGCACTCCTTCTGTAAAAAAAATGACTCCAATTACCACTGAGTTATTCAGTTTTCCTATAATTTTCTTATTTCTCTTAAAAATGTTGGCTGGCAACCGCCTAACAATATATTATATGTCATTATGTACATATTGAATTGTTATGAATTGTCGTGTATTATAATGTGTTTTGGTCTATATCTTAAGAACCATTTAACATATTTTCACGAAATAAAGCGCAAACTCGAGTACATGCACTACTCTCATCGCGGTCGCCAACCCGGGTCCCTATGGCTGAAACAAAGTACCTTATTCTCTACCATGTTTGGTACTACTTTATTCTTTTTTTCAAAATAACACATATTTCACTGAACTTCCCTACACTGACACACCACTAGGTTGCTTGCATATGACACCCGAGGATCACATACGTGTATTTTTACGTAACACAAAGAGAAATTATCTAATTATATCAAACATTTATATTTTTCTGAAATGGAAATGTTATCTTGTCTTCTGCAACGGTTTATTTTGATGCACCCTGTATATATATTTTCGATGTTAGTACAAAATATGTTGTTTTCATATTCTACACATCAGGATACGTACGAAAGGCACAAATTAGCAGAAAAAGCATAAAATAATGAATTTAGTATCATATAATCTACATTAACGACTTTAACCTTTACCTTCACAATGAGATCACATGACGCACACCTTCTGTAAAAAGTTGACTCCAATTACCATTGAGTTATTCATTTTTCCTATAATTTCCTTATTTATCTTAAAAGTGTTGGCTGGCAACCGCCTAACAATATATTATATGTCATTATGTACATATTGAATTGTTATGAATTGTCGTGTATTATAATGTGTTTTGGTCTATATCTTAAGAACCATTTAACATATTTTCACGAAATAAAGCGCAACTCGAGTACATGCACTACTCTCATCGCGGTCGCCAACCCGGGTCCCTATGGCTGAAACAAAGTACCTTATTCTCTACCATGTTTGGTACAACTTTATTGTTTTTTTCAAAATAACACATATTTCACTGCACATCCTTACGCTCACAAACAATCCAGATTGGTTGCATATGACACCCGAGAATCAGATATGTGTATTTTTACGTAACACAAAGAGAAACTACCTAATTATATCAAACATATATATTTTTCTGAAATGGAAATGTTATCTTGTCTTCTGCAACGGTTTATTTTGATGTACCTTGTATATATATTTTCGATGTCAGAACAAAATATGTTGTTTTCATATTCTACACATCAGTATACGTACGAAAATAACAAAATTAGCACAAAAAGCATAAAATAATGAATTTAGTAACATATATTCTACATGAACGTCTGTAACCCTTACCTTCTCAATGAGATCACATGACGCACACCTTCTGTAAAAAATTGACTCCAATTACCACTGAGTTATTCATTTTTCCTATAATTTTCTTATTTCTCTTAAAAATGTTGGCTGACAACCGCCTAACAATATATTATATTTCATTTTGTACATATTGAATTGTTATGAATTGTCGTGTATTATAATCTGTTTTGGTCTATATCTTAAGAACCATTTAACATATTTTCACGAAATAAAGCTCAAACTCGAGTACATGCACAACTTTCATCGCGGTCGCCAACCCGGGTCCATAAGGCCGAAACAAAGTACCTTATTCTCTACCATGTTTTTCACTACTTTACTGTGTTTTTTTTCAAAATAACACATATTTCACTGCACTTCCTTACACTGACACACCACTAAATGGCTTGCATATGACACCCGAGGGTCACATATGTGTATTTTTACGTAACACAAAGAGAAACTACCTAATTATATCAAACATTTATATTTTTCTGAAATGGAAATGTTATCTTGTCTTCTGCAACGGTTTATTTTGATGCACCCTGTATATATATTTTCGATGTCAGAGCAAAATATGTTGTTTTCATATCCTACACATCAGGATAAGTACGAAAGGCACAAATTAGCAGAAAAAGCATAAAATAATGAATTTAGTAATATATATTCTACATTAACGACTTTAACCCTTACCTTCTCAATGAGATCAGATGACGCACACCTTCTGTAAAAAATTGACTCCAATTACCACTGAGTTATTCATTTTTCCTATAATTTCCTTATTTCTCTTAAAAGTGTTGGTTGGCAACCGCCTAACAATATGTTATATGTCATTATGTACATATTGAATTGTTATGAATTGTCGTGTATTATAATGTGTTTTGGTCTATATCTTAAGAACCATTTAATATATTTTCACGAAATAAAGCGCAAATTCGAGCACATGCACTACTCTCATGGCGGTCGCGAACCCGGGTCCCTGTGGCTGAAACAAAGTACCTTATTCTCTACCATGTTTGGTACTACTTTATTGTTTTTTTCAAAATAACACATATTTCACTGCACTTCCTTACACTGACACACCACTAGGATGCTTGCATATGACACCCGAGGACCACATATGTGTATTTTTACGTAACAAAAAAAAGAGAAACTAATTAATTATATCAAACTTTTATATTTTTCTGAAATGGAAGTGTTATCTTGTCTTCTGCAACGGTTTATTTTGTTGCACCCTGTATATATATTTTCGATGTTAGTACAAAATATGTTGTTTTCATATTCTACACATCAGGATAGGTAAGAAAGGCAAAAATTAGCAGAAAAATCATAAAATAATGAAGTTAGTAACATATATTCTACATGAACGACTTTAACCCTTACCTTCTCAATAAGATCACATGACGCACACCTTCTGTAAAAAAATGACTCCAATTACCACTGAGTTATTCAGTTTTCCTATAATTTTCTTATTTCTCTTAAAAATGTTGGCTGGCAACCGCCTAACAATATATTATATGTCATTATGTACATATTGAATTGTTATGAATTGTCGTGTATTATAATGTGTTTTGGTCTATATCTTAAGAACCATTTAACATATTTTCACGAAATAAAGCGCAAACTCGAGTACATGCACTACTCTCATCGCGGTCGCCAACCCGGGTCCCTATGGCTGAAACAAAGTATCTTATTCTCTACCATGTTTGGTGCTACTTTATTGTTTTTTTCAAAATAACACATATTTCACTGCACATCCTTACACTCACAAACAATCCAGATTGGTTGCATATGACACCCGAAAATCAGATATGTGTATTTTTACGTAACACAAAGAGAAACTACCTAATAATATCAAACATATATATTTTTCTGAAATGGAAATGTTATCTTGTCTTCTGCAACGGTTTATTTTGATGTACCTTGTATATATATTTTCGATGTCAGAACAAAATATGTTGTTTTCATATTCTACACATCAGTATACGTACGAAAATAACAAAATTAGCACAAAAAGCATAAAATAATGAATTTAGTAACATATATTCTACATGAACGTCTGTAACCCATACCTTCTCAATGAGATCACATGACGCACACCTTCTGTAAAAAATTGACTCCAATTACCACTGAGTTATTCATTTTTCCTATAATTTTCTTATTTCTCTTAAAAATGTTGGCTGACAACCGCCTAACAATATATTATATTTCATTTTGTACATATTGAATTGTTATGAATTGTCGTGTATTATAATCTGTTTTGGTCTATATCTTAAGAACCATTTAACATATTTTCACGAAATAAAGCTCAAACTCGAGTACATGCACAACTTTCATCGCGGTCGCCAACCCGGGTCCCTAAGGCCGAAACAAAGTAACTTATTCTCTACCATGTTTGGCACTACTTTACTGTTTTTTTTTTCAAAATAACACATATTTCACTGCACTTCCTTACACTGACACACCACTAAATGGCTTGCATATGACACCCGAGGATCACATATGTGTATTTTTACGTAACACAAAGAGAAACTACCTAATTATATCAAACATTTATATTTTTCTGAAATGGAAATGTTATCTTGTCTTCTGCAATGGTTTATTTTGATGCACCCTGTATACATATTTTCGATGTCAGAGCAAAATATGTTGTTTTCATATCCTACACATCAGGATAAGTACGAAAGGCACAAATTAGCAGAAAAAGCATAAAATAATGAATTTAGTAATATATATTCTACATTAACGACTTTAACCCTTACCTTCTCAATGAGATCACATGACGCACACCTTCTGTAAAAAATTGACTCCAATTACCACTGAGTTATTCATTTTTCCTATAATTTCCTTATTTATCTTAAAAGTGTTGGTTGGCAACCGCCTAACAATATGTTATATGTCATTATGTACATATTGAATTGTTATGAATTGTCGTGTATTATAATGTGTTTTGGTCTATATCTTAAGAACCATTTAACATATTTTCACGAAATAAAGCGCAAATTCGAGCACATGCACTACTCTCATGGCGGTCGCCAACCCGGGTCCCTGTGGCTGAAACGAAGTACCTTATTCTCTACCATGTTTGTACTACTTTATTGTTTTTTTCAAAATAACACATATTTCACTGCACTTCCTTACACTGACACACCACTAGGATGCTTGCATATGACACCCGAGGACCACATATTTGTATTTTTACGTAACACAAAGAGAAACTACCTAATTATATCAAACTTTTATATTTTTCTGAAATGGAAGTGTTATCTTGTCTTCTGCAACGGTTTATTTTGATGCACCCTGTATATATATTTTCGATGTTAGTACAAAATATGTTGTTTTCATATTCTACACATCATAATAGGTACGAATGGCAAAAATTAGCAGAAAAATCATAAAATAATGAAGTTAGTAACATATATTCTACATGAACGACTTTAACCCTTACCTTCTCAATAAGATCACATGAAGCACACCTTCTGTAAAAAAAATGACTCCAATTACCACTGAGTTATTCAGTTTTCCTATAATTTTCTTATTTCTCTTAAAAATGTTGGCTGGCAACCGCCTAACAATATATTATATGTCATTATGTACATATTGAATTGTTATGAATTGTCGTGTATTATAATCTGTTTTGGTCTATATCTTAAGAACCATTTAACATATTTTCACAAAATAAAGCGCAAACTCGAGTACATGCACTACTCTCATCGCGGTCGCCAACCCGGGTCCCTATGGCTGAAACAAAGTATTTTATTCTCTACCATGTTTGGTACTACTTTATTGTTTTTTTCAAAATAACACATATTTCACTGCACATCCTTACACTCACAAACAATCCAGATTGGTTGCATATGACACCCGAGAATCAGATATGTGTATTTTTACGTAACACAAAGAGAAACTGCCTAATTATATCAAACATATATATTTTTCTGAAATGGAAATGTTATCTTGTCTTCTGCAACGGTTTATTTTGATGTACCTTGTATATATATTTTCGATGTCAGAACAAAATATGTTGTTTTCATATTCTACACATCAGTATACGTACGAAAATAACAAAATTAGCACAAAAAGCATAAAATAATGAATTTAGTAACATATATTCTACATGAACGTCTGTAACCCATACCTTCTCAATGAGATCACATGACGCACACCTTCTGTAAAAAATTGACTCCAATTACCACTGAGTTATTCATTTTTCCTATAATTTTCTTATTTCTCTTAAAAATGTTGGCTGACAACCGCCTAACAATATATTATATTTCATTTTGTACATATTGAATTGTTATGAATTGTCGTGTATTATAATCTGTTTTGGTCTATATCTTAAGAACCATTTAACATATTTTCACGAAATAAAGCTCAAACTCGAGTACATGCACAACTTTCATCGCGGTCGCCAACCCGGGTCCCTAAGGCCGAAACAAAGTAACTTATTCTCTACCATGTTTGGCACTACTTTACTGTTTTTTTTTTTCAAAATAACACATATTTCACTGCACTTCCTTACACTGACACACCACTAAATGGCTTGCATATGACACCCGAGGATCACATATGTGTATTTTTACGTAACACAAAGAGAAACTACCTAATTATATCAAACATTTATATTTTTCTGAAATGGAAATGTTATCTTGTCTTCTGCAACGGTTTATTTTGATGCACCCTGTATATATATTTTCGATGTCAGAGCAAAATATGTTGTTTTCATATCCTACACATCAGGATAAGTACGAAAGGCACAAATTAGCAGAAAAAGCATAAAATAATGAAATTAGTAATATATATTCTACATTAACGACTTTAACCCTTACCTTCTAAATGAGATCAGATGACGCACACCTTCTGTAAAAAATTGACTCCAATTACCACTGAGTTATTCATTTTTCCTATAATTTCCTTATTTCTCTTAAAAGTGTTGGTTGGCAACCGCCTAACAATATGTTATATGTCATTATGTACATATTGAATTGTTATGAATTGTCGTGTATTATAATGTGTTTTGGTCTATATCTTAAGAACCATTTAACATATTTTCACGAAATAAAGCGCAAATTCGAGCACATGCACTACTCTCATCGCGGTCGCCAACCCGGGTCCCTATGGCTGAAACAAAGTACCTTATTCTCTACCATGTTTGGTACTACTTTATTGTTTTTTTCAAAATAACACATATTTCACTGCACTTCCTTACACTGACACACCACTAGGATGCTTGCATATGACACCCGAGGACCACATATGTGTATTTTTACGTAACAGAAAGAGAAACTACCTAATTATATCAAACTTTTATATTTTTCTGAAATGGAAGTGTTACCTTGTCTTCTGCAACGGTTTATTTTGATGCACCCTGTATATATATTTTCGATGTTAGTACAAAATATGTTGTTTTCATATTCTACACATCAGGATAGATAAGAAAGGCAAAAATTAGCAGAAAAATCATAAAATAATGAAGTTAGTAACATATATTCTACATGAACGACTTTAACCCTTACCTTCTCAATAAGATCACATGACGCACTCCTTCTGTAAAAAAAAAATGACTCCAATTACCACTGAGTTATTCAGTTTTCCTATAATTTTCTTATTTCTCTTAAAAATGTTGGCTGGCAACCGCCTAACAATATATTATATGTCATTATGTACATATTGAATTGTTATGAATTGTCGTGTATTATAATGTGTTTTGGTCTATATCTTAAGAACCATTTAACATATTTTCACGAAATAAAGCGCAAACTCGAGTACATGCACTACTCTCATCGCGGTCGCCAACCCGGGTCCCTATGGCTGAAACAAAGTACCTTATTCTCTACCATGTTTGGTACTACTTTATTCTTTTTTTCAAAATAACACATATTTCACTGAACTTCCCTACACTGACACACCACTAGGTTGCTTGCATATGACACCCGAGGATCGCATACGTGTATTTTTACGTAACACAAAGAGAAATTATCTAATTATATCAAACATTTATATTTTTCTGAAATGGAAACGTTATTTTGTCTTCTGCAACGGTTTATTTTGATGTACCCTGTATATATATTTTCGATGTCAGAGCAAAATATGCTGTTTTCATATTCTACACATCAGGATACTTACGAAAGGCACAAATTAGCAGAAAAAGCATAAAATAATGAATTTAGTATCATATAATCTACATTAACGACTTTAACCTTTACCTTCACAATGAGATCACATGACGCACACCTTCTGTAAAAAGTTGACTCCAATTACCATTGAGTTATTCATTTTTCCTATAATTTCCTTATTTATCTTAAAAGTGTTGGCTGGCAACCGCCTAACAATATATTATATGTCATTATGTACATATTGAATTGTTATGAATTGTCGTGTATTATAATGTGTTTTGGTCTATATCTTAAGAACCATTTAACATATTTTCACGAAATAAAGCGCAACTCGAGTACATGCACTACTCTCATCGCGGTCGCCAACCCGGGTCCCTATGGCTGAAACAAAGTACCTTATTCTCTACCATGTTTGGTACAACTTTATTGTTTTTTTCAAAATAACACATATTTTACTGCACATCCTTACGCTCACAAACAATCCAGATTGGTTGCATATGACACCCGAGAATCAGATATGTGTATTTTTACGTAACACAAAGAGAAACTACCTAATTATATCAAACATATATATTTTTCTGAAATGGAAATGTTATCTTGTCTTCTGCAACGGTTTATTTTGATGTACCTTGTATATATATTTTCGATGTCAGAACAAAATATGTTGTTTTCATATTCTACACATCAGTATACGTACGAAAATAACAAAATTAGCACAAAAAGCATAAAATAATGAATTTAGTAACATATATTCTACATGAACGTCTGTAACCCTTACCTTCTCAATGAGATCACATGACGCACACCTTCTGTAAAAAATTGACTCCAATTACCACTGAGTTATTCATTTTTCCTATAATTTTCTTATTTCTCTTAAAAATGTTGGCTGACAACCGCCTAACAATATATTATATTTCATTTTGTACATATTGAATTGTTATGAATTGTCGTGTATTATAATCTGTTTTGGTCTATATCTTAAGAACCATTTAACATATTTTCACGAAATAAAGCTCAAACTCGAGTACATGCACAACTTTCATCGCGGTCGCCAACCCGGGTCCACAAGGCCGAAACAAAGTACCTTATTCTCTACCATGTTTGGCACTACTTTACTGTGTTTTTTTTCAAAATAACACATATTTCACAGCACTTCCTTACACTGACACACCACTAAATGGCTTGCATATGACACCCGAGGATCACATATGTGTATTTTTACGTAACACAAAGAGAAACTACCTAATTATATCAAACATTTATATTTTTCTGAAATGGAAATGTTATCTTGTCTTCTGCAACGGTTTATTTTGATGCACCCTGTATATATATTTTCGATGTCAGAGCAAAATATGTTGTTTTCATATCCTACACATCAGGATAAGTACGAAAGGCACAAATTAGCAGAAAAAGCATAAAATAATGAATTTAGTAATATATATTCTACATTAACGACTTTAACCCTTACCTTCTCAATGAGATCAGATGACGCACACCTTCTGTAAAAAACTGACTCCAATTACCACTGAGTTATTCATTTTTCCTATAATTTCCTTATTTCTCTTAAAAGTGTTGGTTGGCAACCGCCTAGCAATATGTTATATGTCATTATGTACATATTAAATTGTTATGAATTGTCGTGTATTATAATGTGTTTTGGTCTATATCTTAAGAACCATTTAATATATTTTCACGAAATAAAGCGCAAATTCGAGCACATGCACTACTCTCATGGCGGTCGAGAACCCGGGTCCCTGTGGCTGAAACAAAGTACCTTATTCTCTACCATGTTTGTACTACTTTATTGTTTTTTTCAAAATAACACATATTTCACTGCACTTCCTTACACTGACACACCACTAGGATGCTTGCATATGACACCCGAGGACCACATATGTGTATTTTTACGTAACAGAAAGAGAAACTACCTAATTATATCAAACTTTTATATTTTTCTGAAATGGAAGTGTTATCTTGTCTTCTGCAACGGTTTATTTTGATGCACCCTGTATATATATTTTCGATGTTAGTACAAAATATGTTGTTTTCATATTCTACACATCAGGATAGGTAAGAAAGGCAAAAATTAGCAGAAAAATCATAAAATAATGAAGTTAGTAACATATATTCTACATGTACGACTTTAACCCTTACCTTCTCAATAAGATCACATGACGCACACCTTCTGTAAAAAAATGACTCCAATTACCACTGAGTTATTCAGTTTTCCTATAATTTTCTTATTTCTCTTAAAAATGTTGGCTGGCAACCGCCTAACAATATATTATATGTCATTATGTACATATTGAATTGTTATGAATTGTCGTGTATTATAATCTGTTTTGGTCTATATCTTAAGAACCATTTAACATATTTTCACGAAATAAAGCGCAAACTCGAGTACATGCACTACTCTCATCGCGGTCGCCAACCCGGGTCCCTATGGCTGAAACAAAGTATTTTATTCTCTACCATGTTTGGTACTACTTTATTGTTTTTTTCAAAATAACACATATTTCACTGCACATCCTTACACTCACAAACAATCCAGATTGGTTGCATATGACACCCGAAAATCAGATATGTGTATTTTTACGTAACACAAAGAGAAACTACCTAATAATATCAAACATATATATTTTTCTGAAATGGAAATGTTATCTTGTCTTCTGCAACGGTTTATTTTGATGTACCTTGTATATATATTTTCGATGTCAGAACAAAATATGTTGTTTTCATATTCTACACATCAGTATACGTACGAAAATAACAAAATTAGCACAAAAAGCATAAAATAATGAATTTAGTAACATATATTCTACATGAACGTCTGTAACCCATACCTTCTCAATGAGATCACATGACGCACACCTTCTGTAAAAAATTGACTCCAATTACCACTGAGTTATTCATTTTTCCTATAATTTTCTTATTTCTCTTAAAAATGTTGGCTGACAACCGCCTAACAATATATTATATTTCATTTTGTACATATTGAATTGTTATGAATTGTCGTGTATTATAATCTGTTTTGGTCTATATCTTAAGAACCATTTAACATATTTTCACGAAATAAAGCTCAAACTCGAGTACATGCACAACTTTCATCGCGGTCGCCAACCCGGGTCCCTAAGGCCGAAACAAAGTAACTTATTCTCTACCATGTTTGGCACTACTTTACTGTTTTTTTTTCAAAATAACACATATTTCACTGCACTTCCTTACACTGACACACCACTAAATGGCTTGCATATGACACCCGAGGATCACATATGTGTATTTTTACGTAACACAAAGAGAAACTACCTAATTATATCAAACATTTATATTTTTCTGAAATGGAAATGTTATCTTGTCTTCTGCAACGGTTTATTTTGATGCACCCTGTATATATATTTTCGATGTCAGAGCAAAATATGTTGTTTTCATATCCTACACATCAGGATAACTACGAAAGGCACAAATTAGCAGAAAAAGCATAAAATAATGAGTTTAGTAATATATATTCTACATTAACGACTTTAACCCTTACCTTCTCAATGAGATCACATGACGCACACCTTCTGTAAAAAATTGACTCCAATTACCACTGAGTTATTCATTTTTCCTATAATTTCCTTATTTATCTTAAAAGTGTTGGCTGGCAACCGCCTAACAATATATTATATTTCATTTTGTACATATTGAATTGTTATGAATTGTCGTGTATTATAATGTGTTTTGGTCTATATCTTAAGAACCATTTAACATATTTTCACGAAATAAAGCGCAAACTCGAGTACATGCACTACTCTCATCGCGGTCGCCAACCCGGGTAACTATGGCTGAAACAAAGTACCTTATTCTCTACCATGTTTGGTACTACTTTATTGTTTTTTTCAAAATAACACATATTTCACTGCACTTCCTTACACTGACACACCACTAGGTTGCTTGCATATGAGACCCGAGGATCACATACGTGTGTTTTTACGTGACACAAAGGGAAACTACCTAATTATATCAAACTTCTATATTTTTCTGAAATCGAAGTGTTATCTTGTCTTCTGCAACGGTTCATTTTGATGCACCCTGTATACATATTTTCGATGTCAGAACCAAAAATGTTGTTTTCATATGCTACACATCAGGATAGGTACGATAGGCACAATTAGCACAAAAAGCATAAAATAATGTAGTCAGTAACATATATTCTACATGAACGACTTTAATCCTTACCTTCTCAATGAGATCACATGACGCACACCTTCTGTAAAAAATTGACTCCAATTACCACTGAGTTATTCATTTTTCCTATAATTTCCTTATTTCTCTTAAAAATGTTGGTTGGCAACCGCCTAACAATATATTATATGTCATTATGTACATATTGAATTGTTATGAATTGTCGTGTATTATAATGTGTTTTGGTTTATATCTTAAGAACCATTTAACATATTTTCACGAAATAAAGCGCAAACTCGAGAACATGCACTACTCTCATCGCGGTCGCCAACCCGGATCCCTATGGCTGAAACAAAGTACCTTTTTCTCTACAATGTTTGGTACTACTTTATTGTTTTTTTCAAAATAACACATATTTCACTGCACTTCCTTACACTGACACACCACTAGGTTGCTTGCATATGAGACCCGAGGATCACATACGTGTGTTTTTACGTGACACAAAGAGAAACTACGTAATTATATCAAACTTCTATATTTTTCTGAAATCGAAGTGTTATCTTGTCTTCTGCAACGGTTCATTTTGATGCACCCTGTATACATATTTTCGATGTCAGAACCAAAAATGTTGTTTTCATATGCTACACATCAGGATAGGTACGAGAGGCACAATTAGCACAAAAAGCATAAAATAATGAATTTAGTAACATATATTCTACATGAACGACTTTAACCCTTACCTTCTCAATGAGATCACATGACGCACACCTTCTGTAAAAAAATGACTCCAATTACCACTGAGTTATTCATTTTTCCTATAATTTCCTTATTTCTCTTAAAAGTGTTGGTTGGCAACCGCCTAACAATATGTTATATGTCATTATGTACATATTGAATTGTTATGAATTGTCGTGTATTATACCATGTTTGGTACTACTTTATTGTTTTTTTCAAAATAACACATATTTCACTGAACTTCCCTACACTGACACACCACTAGGTTGCTTGCAAATGACACCCGAGGATTACATACGTGTATTTTTACGTAACACAAAGAGAAATTACCTAATTATATCAAACATTTATATTTTTCTGAAATGGAAACGTTATTTTGTCTTCTGCAACGGTTTATTTTGATGCACCCTGTATATATATTTTCGATGTCAGAGCAAAATGTGCTGTTTTCATATTCTACACATCAGGATACGTACGAAAGGCACAAATTAGCAGAAAAAGCATAAAATAATGAATTTAGTATCATATAATCTACATTAACGACTTTAACCTTTACCTTCACAATGAGATCACATGACGCACACCTTCTGTAAAAAATTGACTCCAATTACCACTGAGTTATTCATTTTTCCTATAATTTCCTTATTTATCTTAAAAGTGTTGGCTGGCAACCGCCTAACAATATATTATATGTCATTATGTACATATTGAATTGTTATGAATTGTCGTGTATTATAATGTGTTTTGGTCTATATCTTAAGAACCATTTAACATATTTTCACGAAATAAAGCGCAACTCGAGTACATGCACTACTCTCATCGCGGTCGCCAACCCGGATCCCTATGGCTGAAACAAAGTACCTTATTCTCTACCATGTTTGGTACTACTTTATTGTTTTTTTCAAAATAACACATATTTCACTGCACATCCTTACACTCACAAACAATCCAGATTGGTTGCATATGACACCCGAGAATCAAATATGTGTATTTTTACGTAACACAAAGAGTAACTACCTAATTATATCAAACAAATATATATTTTTCTGAAATGGAAATGTTATCTTGTCTTCTGCAACGGTTTATTTTGATGTACCTTGTATATATATTTTCGATGTCAGAACAAAATATGTTGTTTTCATATTCTACACATCAGTATAGGTACGAAAATAACAAAATTAGCACAAAAAGCATAAAATAATGAATTTAGTAACATATATTCTACATGAACGTCTGTAACCCTTACCTTCTCAATGAGATCACATGACGCACACCTTCTGTAAAAAATTGACTCCAATTACCACTGAGTTATTCATTTTTCCTATAATTTTTTTATTTCTCTTAAAAATGTTGGCTGACAACCGCCTAACAATATATTATATTTCATTTTGTACATATTGAATTGTTATGAATTGTCGTGTATTATAATCTGTTTTGGTCTATATCTTAAGAACCATTTAACATATTTTCACGAAATAAAGCTCAAACTCGAGTACATGCACAACTTTCATCGCTGTCGCCAACCCGGGTCCCTAAGGCCGAAACAAAGTAACTTATTCTCTACCATGTTTGGCACTACTTTACTGTTTTTTTTTTTCAAAATAACACATATTTCACTGCACTTCCTTACACTGACACACCACTAAATGGCTTGCATATGACACCCGAGGATCACATATGTGTATTTTTACGTAACACAAAGAGAAACTACCTAATTATATCAAACATTTATATTTTTCTGAAATGGAAATGTTATCTTGTCTTCTGCAACGGTTTATTTTGATGCACCCTGTATATATATTTTCGATGTCAGAGCAAAATATGTTGTTTTCATATCCTACACATCAGGATAAGTACGAAAGGCACAAATTAGCAGAAAAAGCATAAAATAATGAATTTAGTATCATATAGTCTACATTAACGACTTTAACCTTTACCTTCACAATGAGATCACATGACGCACACCTTCTGTAAAAAATTGACTCCAATTACCACTGAGTTATTCATTTTTCCTATAATTTCCTTATTTCTCTTAAAAATGTTGGTTGGCAACCGCCTAACAATATATTATATGTCATTATGTACATATTGAATTGTTATGAATTGTCGTGTATTATAATGTGTTTTGGTTTATATCTTAAGAACCATTTAACATATTTTCACGAAATAAAGCGCAAACTCGAGTACATGCACTACTCTCATCGCGGTCGCCAACCCGGATCCCTATGGCTGAAACAAAGTACCTTATTCTCTACCATGTTTGGTACTACTTTATTGTTTTTTTCAAAATAACACATATTTCACTGCACTTCCCTACACTTACACACCACTAGGTTGCTTGCATATGACACCCGAGGATCATATATGTTTATTTTTACGTAACACAAAGAGAAACTACCTAATTATATCAAACATTTATATTTTTCTGAAATGGAAGTGTTATCTTGTCTTTTGCAACGGTTTATTTTGAAGCACCCTGTATATATATTTTCGATGTCAGAGCAAAATATGTTGTTTTCATATTCTAGACATAAGGATACGTACGAAAGGCACAAATTAGCACAAATAGCATAAAATAATGAATTTAGTAACATATATTCTACATTAACGACTATAACCCTTACATTCTCAATGAGATCACATGACGCACACCTGTCAAAAATTGCTTCCAATTACCACTGACTTATTCATTTTTGTGATAATTTTCTTCTTTCACGTAAAAATTTTGGCTGGCAACAATATATTATATGTCATTATTTACATATTGAATTGTTATGAATTGTCGTGTATTATAATGTGTTTTGTCTATATCTTAAGAACCATTTAACATATTTTCACGAAATAAAGCGCAAACTCGAGTACATGCACTACTCTCATCGCGGTCGCCAACCCGGGTCCCTATGGCTGAACCAAAGTACCTTATTCTCTACCATGTTTGGTACTACTTTAATGTTTTTTTCAAAATAACACATATTTCACTGCACTTCCCTACACTGACACACCACTAGGTTGCTTGCATATGAGACCCGAGGATCACATACGTGTGTTTTTACGTGACACAAAGAGAAACTACGTAATTATATCAAACTTCTATATTTTTCTGAAATCGAAGTGTTATCTTGTCTTCTGCAACGGTTCATTTTGATGCACCCTGTATACATATTTTCGATGTCAGAACCAAAAATGTTGTTTTCATATGCTACACATCAGAATACGTACGAATGGCAAAAATTAGCAGAAAAAGCATAAAATGATAATATTAGTAACATATATTCTACATGAACGACTTTAACCCTTACCTTCTCAACGAGATCACATGACGCACACCTTCTGTAAAAAATTGACTCCAATTACCACTGAGTTATTCATTTTTCCTATAATTTCCTTATTTCTCTTAAAAGTGTTGGCTGGCAACCGCCTAACAATATATTATATGTCATTATGTACATATTGAATTGTTATGAATTGTCGTGTATTATAATGTGTTTTGGTTTATATCTTAAGAACCATTTAACATATTTTCACGAAATAAAGCGCAAACTCGAGTACATGCACTACTCTCATCGCGGTCGCCAACCCGGATCCCTATGTCTGAAACAAAGTACCTTATTCTCTACCATGTTTGGTACTACTTTATTGTTTTTTTCAAAATAACACATATTTCACTGCACTTCCCTACACTTACACACCACTAGGTTGCTTGCATATGACACCCGAGGATCATATATGTTTATTTTTACGTAACACAAAGAGAAACTACCTAATTATATCAAACATTTATATTTTTCTGAAATGGAAGTGTTATCTTGTCTTTTGCAACGGTTTATTTTGAAGCACCCTGTATATATATTTTCGATGTCAGAGCAAAATATGTTGTTTTCATATTCTAGACATAAGGATACGTACGAAAGGCACAAATTAGCACAAATAGCATAAAATAATGAATTTAGTAACATATATTCTACATTAACGACTTTAACCCTTACATTCTCAATGAGATCACATGACGCACACCTGTCAAAAATTGCTTCCAATTACCACTGACTTATTCATTTTTGTGATAATTTTCTTCTTTCACGTAAAAATTTTGGCTGGCAACCGCCTAACAGTATATTGTATGTCATTATGTACATATTGAATTGTTATGAATTGTCGTGTATTATAATGTGTTTTGGTCTATATCTTAAGAACCATTTAACATATTTTCACGAAATAAAGCGCAAACTCGAGTACATGCACTACTCTCATCGCGGTCGCCAACCCGGGTCCCTATGGCTGAAACAAAGTACCTTATTCTCTACCATGTTTGGTACTACTTTATTGTTTTTTTTCAAAATAACACATATTTCACTGCACTTCCTTACACTGACACACCACTAGGTTGCTTGCATATGAGACCCGAGGATCACATACGTGTGTTTTTACGTGACACAAAGAGAAACTACCTAATTATATCAAACTTCTATATTTTTCCTGAAATCGAAGTGTTATCTTGTCTTCTGCAACGGTTCATTTTGATGCACCCTGTATACATATTTTCGATGTCAGAACCAAAAATGTTGTTTTCATATGCTACACATCAGGATACGTACGAATGGCAAAAATTAGCAGAAAAAGCATAAAATGATAAAGTTAGTAACATATATTCTACATGAACGACTTTAACCCTTACCTTCTCAATGAGATCACATGACGCACACCTTCTGTAAAAAATTGACTCCAATTACCACTGAGTTATTCATTTTTCCCATAATTTCCTTATTTATCTTAAAAGTGTTGGCTGGCAACCGCCTAACAATATATTATATGTCATTATTTACATATTGAATTGTTATGAATTGTCGTGTATTATAATTTGTTTTGTCTATATCTTAAGAACCATTTAACATATTTTCACGAAATAAAGCGCAAACTCGAGTACATGCACTACTCTCATCGCGGTCGCCAACCCGGGTCCCTATGGCTGAACCAAAGTACCTTATTCTCTACCATGTTTGGTACTACTTTAATGTTTTTTTCAAAATAACACATATTTCACTGCACTTCCTTACACTGACACACCACTAGGTTGCTTGCATATGAGACCCGAGGATCACATACGTGTGTTTTTACGTGACACAAAGAGAAACTACGTAATTATATCAAACTTCTATATTTTTCTGAAATCGAAGTGTTATCTTGTCTTCTGCAACGGTTCATTTTGATGCACCCTGTATACATATTTTCGATGTCAGAACCAAAAATGTTGTTTTCATATGCTACACATCAGAATACGTACGAATGGCAAAAATTAGCAGAAAAAGCATAAAATGATAAAGTTAGTAACATATATTCTACATGAACGACTTTAACCCTTACCTTCTCAACGAGATCACATGACGCACACCTTCTGTAAAAAATTGACTCCAATTACCACTGAGTTATTCATTTTTCCCATAATTTCCTTATTTATCTTAAAAGTGTTGGCTGGCAACCGCCTAACAATATATTATATGTCATTATTTACATATTGAATTGTTATGAATTGTCGTGTATTATAATGTGTTTTGGTCTATATCTTAAGAACCATTTAACATATTTTCACGAAATAAAGCGCAAACTCGAGTACATGCACTACTTTCATCGCGGTCGCCAACCCGGGTCCCTATGGCTGAACCAAAGTACCTTATTCTCTACCATGTTTGGTACTATTTTAATGTTTTTTTCAAAATAACACATATTTCACTGCACTTCCTTACACTGACACACCACTAGGTTGCTTGCATATGAGACCCGAGGATCACATACGTGTGTTTTTACGTGACACAAAGAGAAACTACGTAATTATATCAAACTTCTATATTTTTCTGAAATCGAAGTGTTATCTTGTCTTCTGCAACGGTTCATTTTGATGCACCCTGTATACATATTTTCGATGTCAGAACCAAAAATGTTGTTTTCATATGCTACACATGAGGATAGGTACGAGAGGCACCATTAGCACAAAAAGCATAAAATAATGAATTTAGTAACATATATTCTACATGAACGACTTTAACCCTTACCTTCTCAATGAGATCACATGACGCACACCTTCTGTAAAAAATTGACTCCAATTACCACTGAGTTATTCATTTTTCCTATAGTTTCCTTATTTCTCTTAAAAGTGGTGGTTGGCAACCGCCTAACAATATGTTATATGTCATTATGTACATATTGAATTGTTATGAATTGTCGTGTATTATACCATGTTTGGTACTACTTTATTGTTTTTTTCAAAATAACACACATTTCACTGAACTTCCCTACACTGACACACCACTAGGTTGCTTGCATATGACACCCGAGGATTACATACGTGTATTTTTACGTAACACAAAGAGAAATTACCTAATTATATCAAACATTTATATTTTTCTGAAATGGAAACGTTATTTTGTCTTCTGCAACGGTTTATTTTGATGCACCCTGTAAATATATTTTCGATGTCAGAGCAAAATGTGCTGTTTTCATATTCTACACATCAGGATACGTACGAAAGGCACAAATTAGCAGAAAAAGCATAAAATAATGAATTTAGTATCATATAGTCTACATTAACGACTTTAACCTTTACCTTCACAATGAGATCACATGACGCACACCTTCTGTAAAAAGTAGACTCCAATTACCACTGAGTTATTCATTTTTCCTATAATTTCCTTATTTATCTTAAAAGTGTTGGCTGGCAACCGCCTAACAATATATTATATGTCATTATGTACATATTGAATTGTTATGAATTGTCGTGTATTATAATGTGTTTTGGTCTATATCTTAAGAACCATTTAACATATTTTCACGAAATAAAGCGCAACTCGAGTACATGCACTACTCTCATCGCGGTCGCCAACCCGGATCCCTATGGCTGAAACAAAGTACCTTATTCTCTACCACGTTTGGTACTACTTTATTGTTTTTTTCAAAATAACACATATTTCACTGCACATCCTTACACTCACAAACAATCCAGATTGGTTGCATATGACACCCGAGAATCAGATATGTGTATTTTTACGTAACACAAAGAGAAACTACCTAATTATATCAAACATATATATTTTTCTGAAATGGAAATGTTATCTTGTCTTCTGCAACGGTTTATTTTGATGTACCTTGTATATATATTTTCGATGTCAGAACAAAATATGTTGTTTTCATATTCTACACATCAGTATACGTACGAAAATAACAAAATTAGCACAAAAAGCATAAAATAATAAATTTAGTAACATATATTCTACATGAACGTCTGTAACCCTTACCTTCTCAATGAGATCACATGACGCACACCTTCTGTAAAAAATTGACTCCAATTACCACTCAGTTATTCATTTTTCCTATAATTTCCTTATTTATCTTAAAAATGTTTGTTGGCAACCGCCTAACAATATATTATATGTCATTATGTACATATTGAATTGTTATGAATTGTCGTGTATTATAATGTGTTTTGGTTTATATCTTAAGAACCATTTAACATATTTTCACGAAATAAAGCGCAAACTCGAGTACATGCACTACTCTCATCGCGGTCGCCAACCCGGATCCCTATGGCTGAAACAAAGTACCTTATTCTCTACCATGTTTGGTACTACTTTATTGTTTTTTTCAAAATAACACATATTTCACTGCACTTCCCTACACTTACACACCACTAGGTTGCTTGCATATGACACCCGAGGATCATATATGTTTATTTTTACGTAACACAAAGAGAAACTACCTAATTGTATCAAACATTTATATTTTTCTGAAATGGAAGTGTTATCTTGTCTTTGGAACGGTTTATTTTGAAGCACCCTGTATATATATTTTCGATGTCAGAGCAAAATATGTTGTTTTCATATTCTAGACATAAGGATACGTACGAAAGTCACAAATTAGCACAAATAGCATAAAATAATGTAGTCAGTAACATATATTCTACATTAACGACTTTAACCCTTACATTCTCAATGAGATCACATGACGCACACCTGTCAAAAATTGCTTCCAATTACCACTGACTTATTCATTTTTGTGATAATTTTCTTCTTTCACGTAAAAATTTTGGCTGGCAACCGCCTAACAGTATATTATATGTCATTATGTACATATTGAATTATTATGAATTGTCGTCTATTATAATTTGTTTTGGTCTATATCTTAAGAACCATTTAACATATTTTCACGAAATAAAGAGCAAATTCGAGCACATGCACTACTCTCATCGCGGTCGCACACCCGGGTCCCTATGGCTGAAGGAAAGTACCTTATTCTCTACCATGTTTGTACTACTTTATTGTTTTTTTCAAAATAACACAAATTTCACTGCACATCCTTACACTCACAAACAAACCAGGTTGCTTGCAAATGACACCGACGATCACATATGTGTATTTTTACGTAACACAAAGAGAAACTACCTAATTATATCAAATATATATATTTTTCTGAAATGGAAATGTTATCTTGTCTTCTGCAACGGTTTATTTTGATGCACCCTGTATATATATTTTCGATGTCAGATCAAAATATGTTGTTTTCATATCCTTCACATCAGGATACGTACGAAAGGAACAAATTAGCACAAAAAGCATAAAATAATGAATTTAGTAACATATATTCTACATGATCGACTTTAACCCTTACCTTCTCCACGAGATCACATGACGCACACCTTCTGTAAAAAATTGACTCCAATTACCACTGAGTTATTCATTTTTCCTATAATTTCCTTATTTCTCTTAAAAATGTTGGTTGGCAACCGCCTAACAATATATTATATGTCATTATGTACATATTGAATTGTTATGAATTGTCGTGTATTATAATGTGTTTTGGTCTATATCTTAAGAACCATTTAACATATTTTCACGAAATGAAGCGCAAACTCGAGTAGATGCACTACTCTCATCGCGGTCGCCAACCCGGGTCCCTATGGCTGAAACAAAGTACCTTATTCTCTACCACGTTTGGCGCTACTTTATTGTTTTTTTCAAAATAACACATATTTCACTGCACTTCCTTACACTGACACACCACTAGGTTGTTTGCATATGAGACCAGAGGATCACATACGTGTGTTTTTACGTGACACAAAGAGAAACTACCTAATTATATCAAACTTCTATATTTTTCTGAAATCGAAGTGTTATCTTGTCTTCTGCAACGGTTCATTTTGATGCACCCTGTATACATATTTTCGATGTCAGAACCAAAAATGTTGTTTTCATATGCTACACATCAGGATACGTACGAATGGCAAAAATTAGCAGAAAAAGCATAAAATGATAAAGTTAGTAACATATATTCTACATGAACGACTTTAACCCTTACCTTCTCAATGAGATCACATGACGCACACCTTCTGTAAAAAATTGACTCCAATTACCACTGAGTTATTCATTTTTCCCATAATTTCCTTATTTATCTTAAAAGTGTTGGCTGGCAACCGCCTAACAATATATTATATGTCATTATTTACATATTGAATTGTTATGAATTGTCGTGTATTATAATGTGTTTTGGTCTATATCTTAAGAACCATTTAACATATTTTCACGAAATAAAGCGCAAACTCGAGTACATGCACTACTCTCATTGCGGTCGCCAACCCGGGTCTCTATGGCTGAACCAAAGTACCTTATTCTCTACCATGTTTGGTACTACTTTAATGTTTTTTTCAAAATAACACATATTTCACTGCACTTCCTTACACTGACACACCACTAGGTTGCTTGCATATGAGACCCGAGGATCACATACGTGTGTTTTTACGTGACACAAAGAGAAACTACGTAATTATATCAAACTTCTATATTTTTCTGAAATCGAAGTGTTATCTTGTCTTCTGCAACGGTTCATTTTGATGCACCCTGTATACATATTTTCGATGTCAGAACCAAAAATGTTGTTTTCATATGCTACACATCAGAATACGTACGAATGGCAAAAACTAGCAGAAAAAGCATAAAATGATAAAGTTAGTAACATATATTCTACATGAACGACTTTAACCCTTACCTTCTCAACGAGATCACATGACGCACACCTTCTGTAAAAAATTGACTCCAATTACCACTGAGTTATTCATTTTTCCCATAATTTCCTTATTTATCTTATAAGTGTTGGCTGGCAACCGCCTAACAATATATTATATGTCATTATTTACATATTGAATTGTTATGAATTGTCGTGTATTATAATGTGTTTTGGTCTATATCTTAAGAACCATTTAACATATTTTCACGAAATAAAGCGCAAACTCGAGTACATGCACTACTTTCATCGCGGTCGCAAACCCGGGTCCCTATGGCTGAACCAAAGTACCTTATTCTCTACCATGTTTGGTACTACTTTAATGTTTTTTTCAAAATAACACATATTTCACTGCACTTCCTTACACTGACACACCACTAGGTTGCTTGCATATGAGACCCGAGGATCACATACGTGTGTTTTTACGTGACACAAAGAGAAACTACGTAATTATATCAAACTTCTATATTTTTCTGAAATCGAAGTGTTATCTTGTCTTCTGCAACGGTTCATTTTGATGCACCCTGTATACATATTTTCGATGTCAGAACCAAAAATGTTGTTTTCATATGCTACACATCAGGATAGGTACGAGAGGCACAATTAGCACAAAAAGCATAAAATAATGTAGTCAGTAACATATATTCTACATGAACGACTTTAACCCTTACCTTCTCAATGAGATCACATGACGCACACCTTCTGTAAAAAATTGACTGCAATTACCACTGAGTTATTCATTTTTCCTATAATTTCCTTATTTCTCTTAAAAATGTTGGTTGGCAACCGCCTAACAATATATTATATGTCATTATGTACATATTGAATTGTTATGAATTGTCGTGTATTATAATGTGTTTTGGTTTATATCTTAAGAACCATTTAACATATTTTCACGAAATAAAGCGCAAACTCGAGTACATGCACTACTCTCATCGCGGTCGCCAACCCGGGTCACTATGGCTCAAACAAAGTACCTTATTCTCTACAATGTTTGGTACTACTTTATTGTTTTTTTCAAAATAACACATATTTCACTGCACTTCCCTACACTTACACACCACTAGGTTGCTTGCATATGACACCCGAGGATCATATATGTTTATTTTTACGTAACACAAAGAGAAACTACCTAATTATATCAAACATTTATATTTTTCTGAAATGGAAGGGTTATCTTGTCTTTTGCAACGGTTTATTTTGATGCACCCTGTATATATATTTTCGATGTCAGAGCAAAATATGTTGTTTTCATATTCTAGACATCAGGATACGTACGAAAGGCACAAATTAGCACAAAGAGCATAAAATAATGAATTTAGTAACATATATTCTACATTAACGACTTTAACCCTTACATTCTCAATGAGATCACATGACGCACACCTGTCGAAAATTGCTTCCAATTACCACTGACTTATTCATTTTTGTGATAATTTTCTTCTTTCACGTAAAAATTTTGGCTGGCAACCGCCTAACAGTATATTATATGTCATTATGTACATATTGAATTGTTATGAATTGTCGTGTATTATAATTTGTTTTGGTCTATATCTTAAGAACCATTTAACATATTTTCACGAAATAAAGCGCAAATTCGAGCACATGCACTACTCTCATCGCGGTCGCCAACCCGGGTCCCTATGGCTGAAACAAAGTACCTTATTCTCTACCATGTTTGTACTACTTTATTGTTTTTTTCAAAATAACACATATTTCACTGCACATCCTTACACTCACAAACAAACCAGGTTGCTTGCAAATGACACCGAGGATCACATATGTGTATTTTTACGTAACACAAAGAGAAACTACCTAATTATATCAAACATATATATTTTTCTGAAATGGAAATGTTATCTTGTCTTCTGCAACGGTTTATTTTGATGCACCCTGTATATATATTTTCGATGTCAGAGCAAAATATGTTGTTTTCATATCCTACACATCAGGATACGTACGAAAGGAACAAATTAGCACAAAAAGCATAAAATAATGAATTTAGTAACATATATTCTACATGAACGACTTTAACCCTTACTTTCTCAATGAGATCACATGACGCACACCTTCTGTAAAAAATTGACTCCAATTACCACTGAGTTATTCATTTTTCCTATAATTTCCTTATTTATCTTAAAAGTGTTGGCTGGCAACCGCCTAACAATATATTATATGTCATTATTTACATATTGAATTGTTATGAATTGTCGTGTATTATAATGTGTTTTGGTCTATATCTTAAGAACCATTTAACATATTTTCACGAAATAAAGCTCAAACTCGAGTACATGCACTTCTCAAATCGCGGTCGCGAACCCGGGTCACTATGGCTGAAACAAAGTACCTTATTCTCTACCATTTTTGGTACTACTTTATTGTTTTTTTCAAAATAACACATATTTCACTGCACTTCCTTACACTGACACACCACTAGGTTGTTTGCATATGAGACCCGAGGATCACATACGTGTGTTTTTACGTGACACAAAGAGAAACTACCTAATTATATCAAACTTCTATATTTTTCTGAAATCGAAGTGTTATCTTGTCTTCTGCAACGGTTCATTTTGATGCACCCTGTATACATATTTTCGATGTCAGAACCAAAAATGTTGTTTTCATATGCTACACATCAGGATACGTACGAATGGCAAAAATTAGCAGAAAAAGCATAAAATGATAAAGTTAGTAACATATATTCTACATGAACGACTTTAACCCTTACCTTCTCAATGAGATCACATGACGCACACCTTCTGTAAAAAATTGACTCCAATTACCACTGAGTTATTCATTTTTCCCATAATTTCCTTATTTATCTTAAAAGTGTTGGCTGGCAACCGCCTAACAATATATTATATGTCATTATTTACATATTGAATTGTTATGAATTGTCGTGTATTATAATGTGTTTTGGTCTATATCTTAAGAACCATTTAACATATTTTCACGAAATAAAGCGCAAACTCGAGTACATGCACTACTCTCATCGCGGTCGCCAACCCGGGTCCCTATGGCTGAACCAAAGTACCTTATTCTCTACCATGTTTGGTACTACTTTAATGTTTTTTTCAAAATAACACATATTTCACTGCACTTCCTTACACTGACACACCACTAGGTTGCTTGCATATGAGACCCGAGGATCACATACGTGTGTTTTTACGTGACACAAAGAGAAACTACGTAATTATATCAAACTTCTATATTTTTCTGAAATCGAAGTGTTATCTTGTCTTCTGCAACGGTTCATTTTGATGCACCCTGTATACATATTTTCGATGTCAGAACCAAAAATGTTGTTTTCATATGCTACACATCAGAATACGTACGAATGGCAAAAACTAGCAGAAAAAGCATAAAATGATAAAGTTAGTAACATATATTCTACATGAACGACTATAACCCTTACCTTCTCAACGAGATCACATGACGCACACCTTCTGTAAAAAATTGACTCCAATTACAACTGAGTTATTCATTTTTCCCATAATTTCCTTATTTATCTTATAAGTGTTGGCTGGTAACCGCCTAACAATATATTATATGTCATTATTTACATATTGAATTGTTATGAATTGTCGTGTATTATAATGTGTTTTGGTCTATATCTTAAGAACCATTTAACATATTTTCACGAAATAAAGCGCAAACTCGAGTACATGCACTACTTTCATCGCGGTCGCCAACCCGGGTCCCTATGGCTGAACCAAAGTACCTTATTCTCTACCATGTTTGGTACTACTTTAATGTTTTTTTCAAAATAACACATATTTCACTGCACTTCCTTACACTGACACACCACTAGGTTGCTTGCATATGAGACCCGAGGATCACATACGTGTGTTTTTACGTGACACAAAGAGAAACTACGTAATTATATCAAACTTCTATATTTTTCTGAAATCGAAGTGTTATCTTGTCTTCTGCAACGGTTCATTTTGATGCACCCTGTATACATATTTTCGATGTCAGAACCAAAAATGTTGTTTTCATATGCTACACATCAGGATAGGTACGAGAGGCACAATTAGCACAAAAAGCATAAAATAATGTAGTCAGTAACATATATTCTACATGAACGACTTTAACCCTTACCTTCTCAATGAGATCACATGACGCATACCTTCTGTAAAAAATTGACTGCAATTACCACTGAGTTATTCATTTTTCCTATAATTTCCTTATTTCTCTTAAAAATGTTGGTTGGCAACCGCCTAACAATATATTATATGTCATTATGTACATATTGAATTGTTATGAATTGTCGTGTATTATAATGTGTTTTGGTCTATATCTTAAGAACCATTTAACATATTTTCACGAAATAAAGCTCAAACTCGAGTACATGCACTTCTCAAATCGCGGTCGCGAACCCGGGTCACTATGGCTGAAACAAAGTACCTTATTCTCTACCATTTTTGGTACTACTTTATTGTTTTTTTCAAAATAACACATATTTCACTGCACTTCCTTACACTGACACACCACTAGGTTGTTTGCATATGAGACCCGAGGATCACATACGTGTGTTTTTACGTGACACAAAGAGAAACTACCTAATTATATCAAACTTCTATATTTTTCTGAAATCGAAGTGTTATCTTGTCTTCTGCAACGGTTCATTTTGATGCACCCTGTATACATATTTTCGATGTCAGAACCAAAAATGTTGTTTTCATATGCTACACATCAGGATACGTACGAATGGCAAAAATTAGCAGAAAAAGCATAAAATGATAAAGTTAGTAACATATATTCTACATGAACGACTTTAACCCTTACCTTCTCAATGAGATCACATGACGCACACCTTCTGTAAAAAATTGACTCCAATTACCACTGAGTTATTCATTTTTCCCATAATTTCCTTATTTATCTTAAAAGTGTTGGCTGGCAACCGCCTAACAATATATTATATGTCATTATTTACATATTGAATTGTTATGAATTGTCGTGTATTATAATGTGTTTTGGTCTATATCTTAAGAACCATTTAACATATTTTCACGAAATAAAGCGCAAACTCGAGTACATGCACTACTCTCATCGCGGTCGCCAACCCGGGTCCCTATGGCTGAACCAAAGTACCTTATTCTCTACCCTGTTTGGTACTACTTTAATGTTTTTTTCAAAATAACACATATTTCACTGCACTTCCTTACACTGACACACCACTAGGTTGCTTGCATATGAGACCCGAGGATCACATACGTGTGTTTTTACGTGACACAAAGAGAAACTACGTAATTATATCAAACTTCTATATTTTTCTGAAATCGAAGTGTTATCTTGTCTTCTGCAACGGTTCATTTTGATGCACCCTGTATACATATTTTCGATGTCAGAACCAAAAATGTTGTTTTCATATGCTACACATCAGAATACGTACGAATGGCAAAAACTAGCAGAAAAAGCATAAAATGATAAAGTTAGTAACATATATTCTACATGAACGACTTTAACCCTTACCTTCTCAACGAGATCACATGACGCACACCTTCTGTAAAAAATTGACTCCAATTACCACTGAGTTATTCATTTTTCCCATAATTTCCTTATTTATCTTATAAGTGTTGGCTGGCAACCGCCTAACAATATATTATATGTCATTATTTACATATTGAATTGTTATGAATTGTCGTGTATTATAATGTGTTTTGGTCTATATCTTAAGAACCATTTAACATATTTTCACGAAATAAAGCGCAAACTCGAGTACATGCACTACTCTCATAGCGGTCGCCAACCCGGGTCACTATGGCTCAAACAAAGTACCTTATTCTCTACAATGTTTGGTACTACTTTATTGTTTTTTTCAAAATAACACATATTTCACTGCACTTCCCTACACTTACACACCACTAGGTTGCTTGCATATGACACCCGAGGATCATATATGTTTATTTTTACGTAACACAAAGAGAAACTACCTAATTATATCAAACATTTATATTTTTCTTAAATGGAAGGGTTATCTTGTCTTTTGCAACGGTTTATTTTGATGCACCCTGTATATATATTTTCGATGTCAGAGCAAAATATGTTGTTTTCATATTCTAGACATCAGGATACGTACGAAAGGCACAAATTAGCACAAAGAGCATAAAATAATGAATTTAGTAACATATATTCTACATTAACGACTTTAACCCTTACATTCTCAATGAGATCACATGACGCACACCTGTCAAAAATTGCTTCCAATTACCACTGACTTATTCATTTTTGTGATAATTTTCTTCTTTCACGTAAAAATTTTGGCTGGCAACCGCCTAACAGTATATTATATGTCATTATGTACATATTGAATTGTTATGAATTGTCGTGTATTATAATTTGTTTTGGTCTATATCTTAAGAACCATTTAACATATTTTCACGAAATAAAGCGCAAATTCGAGCACATGCACCACTCTCATCGCGGTCGCCAACCCGGGTCCCTATGGCTGAAACAAAGTACCTTATTCTCTACCATGTTTGTACTACTTTATTGTTTTTTTCAAAATAACACATATTTCACTGCACATCCTTACACTCACAAACAAACCAGGTTGCTTGCAAATGACACCGAGGATCACATATGTGTATTTTTACGTAACACGAAGAGAAACTACCTAATTATATCAAACATATATATTTTTCTGAAATCGAAGTGTTATCTTGTCTTCTGCAACGGTTCATTTTGATGCACCCTGTATACATATTTTCGATGTCAGAACCAAAAATGTTGTTTTCATATGCTACACATCAGGATACGTACGAATGGCAAAAATTAGCAGAAAAAGCATAAAATGATAAAGTTAGTAACATATATTCTACATGAACGACTTTAACCCTTACCTTCTCAATGAGATCACATGACGCACACCTTCTGTAAAAAATTGACTCCAATTACCACTGAGTTATTCATTTTTCCCATAATTTCCTTATTTATCTTAAAAGTGTTGGCTGGCAACCGGCTAACAATATATTATATGTCATTATTTACATATTGAATTGTTATGAATTGTCGTGTATTATAATGTGTTTTGGTCTATATCTTAAGAACCATTTAACATATTTTCACGAAATAAAGCGCAAACTCGAGTACATGCACTACTCTCATCGCGGTCGCCAACCCGGGTCCCTATGGCTGAACCAAAGTACCTTATTCTCTACCATGTTTGGTACTACTTTAATGTTTTTTTCAAAATAACACATATTTCACTGCACTTCCTTACACTGACACACCACTAGGTTGCTTGCATATGAGACCCGAGGATCACATACGTGTGTTTTTACGTGACGCAAAGAGAAACTACGTAATTATATCAAACTTCTATATTTTTCTGAAATCGAAGTGTTATCTTGTCTTCTGCAACGGTTCATTTTGATGCACCCTGTATACATATTTTCGATGTCAGAACCAAAAATGTTGTTTTCATATGCTACACATCAGAATACGTACGAATGGCAAAAACTAGCAGAAAAAGCATAAAATGATAAAGTTAGTAACATATATTCTACATGAACGACTTTAACCCTTACCTTCTCAACGAGATCACATGACGCACACCTTCTGTAAAAAATTGACTCCAATTACCACTGAGTTATTCATTTTTCCCATAATTTCCTTATTTATCTTATAAGTGTTGGCTGGCAACCGCCTAACAATATATTATATGTCATTATTTACATATTGAATTGTTATGAATTGTCGTGTATTATAATGTGTTTTGGTCTATATCTTAAGAACCATTTAACATATTTTCACGAAATAAAGCGCAAACTCGAGTACATGCACAACTTTCATCGCGGTCGCCAACCCGGGTCCCTATGGCTGAACCAAAGTACCTTATTCTCTACCATGTTTGGTACTACTTTAATGTTTTTTTCAAAATAACACATATTTCACTGCACTTCCTTACACTGACACACCACTAGGTTGCTTGCATATGAGACCCGAGGATCACATACGTGTGTTTTTACGTGACACAAAGAGAAACTACGTAATTATATCAAACTTCTATATTTTTCTGAAATCGAAGTGTTATCTTGTCTTCTGCAACGGTTCATTTTGATGCACCCTGTATACATATTTTCGATGTCAGAACCAAAAATGTTGTTTTCATATGCTACACATCAGGATAGGTACGAGAGGCACAATTAGCACAAAAAGCATAAAATAATGTAGTCAGTAACATATATTCTACATGAACGACTTTAACCCTTACCTTCTCAATGAGATCACATGACGCACACCTTCTGTAAAAAATTGACTGCAATTACCACTGAGTTATTCATTTTTCCTATAATTTCCTTATTTCTCTTAAAAATGTTGGTTGGCAACCGCCTAACAATATATTATATGTCATTATGTACATATTGGATTGTTATGAATTGTCGTGTATTATAATGTGTTTTGGTTTATATCTTAAGAACCATTTAACATATTTTCACGAAATAAAGCGCAAACTCGAGTACATGCACTACTCTCATCGCGGTCGCCAACCCGGGTCACTATGGCTCAAACAAAGTACCTTATTCTCTACAATGTTTGGTACTACTTTATTGTTTTTTTCAAAATAACACATATTTCACTGCACTTCCCTACACTTACACACCACTAGGTTGCTTGCATATGACACCCGAGGATCATATATGTTTATTTTTACGTAACACAAAGAGAAACTACCTAATTATATCAAACATTTATATTTTTCTGAAATGGAAGGGTTATCTTGTCTTTTGCAACGGTTTATTTTGATGCACCCTGTATATATATTTTCGATGTCAGAGCAAAATATGTTGTTTTCATATTCTAGACATCAGGATACGTACGAAAGGCACAAATTAGCACAAAGAGCATAAAATAATGAATTTAGTAACATATATTCTACATTAACGACTTTAACCCTTACATTCTCAATGAGATCACATGACGCACACCTGTCAAAAATTGCTTCCAATTACCACTGACTTATTCATTTTTGTGATAATTTTCTTCTTTCACGTAAAAATTTTGGCTGGCAACCGCCTAACAGTATATTATATGTCATTATGTACATATTGAATTGTTATGAATTGTCGTGTATTATAATTTGTTTTGGTCTATATCTTAAGAACCATTTAACATATTTTCACGAAATAAAGCGCAAATTCGAGCACATGCACTACTCTCATCGCGGTCGCCAACCCGGGTCCCTATGGCTGAAACAAAGTACCTTATTCTCTACCATGTTTGTACTACTTTATTGTTTTTTTCAAAATAACACATATTTCACTGCACATCCTTACACTCACAATCAAACCAGGTTGCTTGCAAATGACACCGAGGATCACATATGTGTATTTTTACGTAACACAAAGAGAAACTACCTAATTATATCAAACATATATATTTTTCTGAAATGGAAATGTTATCTTGTCTTCTGCAACGGTTTATTTTGATGCACCCTGTATATATATTTTCGATGTCAGAGCAAAATATGTCGTTTTCATATCCTACACATCAGGATACGTACGAAAGGAACAAATTAGCACAAAAAGCATAAAATAATGAATTTAGTAACATATATTCTACATGAACGACTTTAACCCTTACTTTCTCAATGAGATCACATGACGCACACCTTCTGTAAAAAATTGACTCCAATTACCACTGAGTTATTCATTTTTCCTATAATTTCCTTATTTATCTTAAAAGTGTTGGCTGGCAACCGCCTAACAATATATTATATGTCATTATTTACATATTGAATTGTTATGAATTGTCGTGTATTATAATGTGTTTTGGTCTATATCTTAAGAACCATTTAACGTATTTTCACGAAATAAAGCTCAAACTCGAGTACATGCACTTCTCAAATCGCGGTCGCGAACCCGGGTCACTATGGCTGAAACAAAGTACCTTATTCTCTACCATTTTTGGTACTACTTTATTGTTTTTTTCAAAATAACACATATTTCACTGCACTTCCTTACACTGACACACCACTAGGTTGCTTGCATATGAGACCCGAGGATCACATACGTGTGTTTTTACGTGACACAAAGAGAAACTACTTAATTATATCAAACTTCTATATTTTTCTGAAATCGAAGTGTTATCTTGTCTTCTGCAACGGTTCATTTTGATGCACCCTGTATACATATTTTCGATGTCAGAACCAAAAATGTTGTTTTCATATGCTACACATCAGAATACGTACGAATGGCAAAAACTAGCAGAAAAAGCATAAAATGATAAAGTTAGTAACATATATTCTACATGAACGACTTTAACCCTTACCTTCTCAACGAGATCACATGACGCACACCTTCTGTAAAAAATTGACTCCAATTACCACTGAGTTATTCATTTTTCCCATAATTTCCTTATTTATCTTATAAGTGTTGGCTGGCAACCGCCTAACAATATATTATATGTCATTATTTACATATTGAATTGTTATGAATTGTCGTGTATTATAATGTGTTTTGGTCTATATCTTAAGAACCATTTAACATATTTTCACGAAATAAAGCGCAAACTCGAGTACATGCACTACTTTCATCGCGGTCGCCAACCCGGGTCCCTATGGCTGAACCAAAGTACCTTATTCTCTACCATGTTTGGTACTACTTTAATGTTTTTTTCAAAATAACACATATTTCACTGCACTTCCTTACACTGACACACCACTAGGTTGCTTGCATATGAGACCCGAGGATCACATACGTGTGTTTTTACGTGACACAAAGAGAAACTACGTAATTATATCAAACTTCTATATTTTTCTGAAATCGAAGTGTTATCTTGTCTTCTGCAACGGTTCATTTTGATGCACCCTGTATACATATTTTCGATGTCAGAACCAAAAATGTTGTTTTCATATGCTACACATCAGGATAGGTACGAGAGGCACAATTAGCACAAAAAGCATAAAATAATGTAGTCAGTAAGATGTATTCTACATGAACGACTTTAACCCTTACCTTCTCAATGAGATCAGATGACGCACACCTTCTGTAAAAAATTGACTGCAATTACCATTGAGTTATTCATTTTTCCTATAATTTCCTTATTTCTCTTAAAAATGTTGGTTGGCAACCGCCTAACAATATATTATATGTCATTATGTACATATTGAATTGTTATGAATTGTCGTGTATTATAATGTGTTTTGGTTTATATCTTAAGAACCATTTAACATATTTTCACGAAATAAAGCGCAAACTCGAGTACATGCACTACTCTCATCGCGGTCGCCAACCCGGGTCACTATGGCTCAAACAAAGTACCTTATTCTCTACAATGTTTGGTACTACTTTATTGTTTTTTTCAAAATAACACATATTTCACTGCACTTCCCTACACTTACACACCACTAGGTTGCTTGCATATGACACCCGAGGATCATATATGTTTATTTTTACGTAACACAAAGAGAAACTACCTAATTATATCAAACATTTATATTTTTCTGAAATGGAAGGGTTATCTTGTCTTTTGCAACGGTTTATTTTGATGCACCCTGTATATATATTTTCGATGTCAGAGCAAAATGTGTTGTTTTCATATTCTAGACATCAGGATACGTACGAAAGGCACAAATTAGCACAAAGAGCATAAAATAATGAATTTAGTAACATATATTCTACATTAGCGACTTTAACCCTTACATTCTCAATGAGATCACATGACGCACACCTGTCAAAAATTGCTTCCAATTACCACTGACTTATTCATTTTTGTGATAATTTTCTTCTTTCACGTAAAAATTTTGGCTGGCAACCGCCTAACAGTATATTATATGTCATTATGTACATATTGAATTATTATGAATTGTCGTCTATTATAATTTGTTTTGGTCTATATCTTAAGAACCATTTAACATATTTTCACGAAATAAAGCGCAAATTCGAGCACATGCACTACTCTCATCGCGGTCGCCAACCCGGGTCCCTATGGCTGAAACAAAGTACCTTATTCTCTACCATGTTTGTACTACTTTATTGTTTTTTTCAAAATAACATATTTCACTGCACATCCTTACACTCACAAACAAACCAGGTTGCTTGCAAATGACACCGAGGATCACATATGTGTATTTTTACGTAACACAAAGAGAAACTACCTAATTATATCAAACATTTATATTTTTCTGAAATGGAAATGTTATCTTGTCTTCTGCAACGGTTTATTTTGATGCACCCTGTATATATATTTTCGATGTCAGAGCAAAATATGTTGTTTTCATATCCTACACATCGGGATACGTACGAAAGGAACAAATTAGCACAAAAAGCATAAAATAATGAATTTAGTAACATATATTCTACATGAACGACTTTAACCCTTACTTTCTCAATGAGATCACATGACGCACACCTTCTGTAAAAAATTGACTCCAATTACCACTGAGTTATTCATTTTTCCTATAATTTCCTTATTTATCTTAAAAGTGTTGGCTGGCAACCGCCTAACAATATATTATATGTCATTATTTACATATTGAATTGTTATGAATTGTCGTGTATTATAATGTGTTTTGGTCTATATCTTAAGAACCATTTAACATATTTTCACGAAATAAAGCTCAAACTCGAGTACATGCACTTCTCAAATCGCGGTCGCCAACCCGGGTCACTATGGCTGAAACAAAGTACCTTATTCTCTACCATTTTTGGTACTACTTTATTGTTTTTTTCAAAATAACACATATTTCACTGCACTTCCTTACACTGACACACCACTAGGTTGTTTGCATATGAGACCCGAGGATCACATACGTGTGTTTTTACGTGACACAAAGAGAAACTACCTAATTATATCAAACTTCTATATTTTTCTGAAATCGAAGTGTTATCTTGTCATCTGCAACGGTTCATTTTGATGCACCCTGTATACATATTTTCGATGTCAGAACCAAAAATGTTGTTTTCATATGCTACACATCAGGATACGTACGAATGGCAAAAATTAGCAGAAAAAGCATAAAATGATAAAGTTAGTAACATATATTCTACATGAACGACTTTAACCCTTACCTTCTCAATGAGATCACATGACGCACACCTTCTGTAAAAAATTGACTCCAATTACCACTGAGTTATTCATTTTTCCCATAATTTCCTTATTTATCTTAAAAGTGTTGGCTGGCAACCGCCTAACAATATATTATATGTCATTATTTACATATTGAATTGTTATGAATTGTCGTGTATTATAATGTGTTTTGGTCTATATCTTAAGAACCATTTAACATATTTTCACGAAATAAAGCGCAAACTCGAGTACATGCACTACTTTCATCGCGGTCGCCAACCCGGGTCCCTATGGCTGAACCAAAGTACCTTATTCTCTACCATGTTTGGTACTACTTTAATGTTTTTTTCAAAATAACACATATTTCACTGCACTTCCTTACACTGACACACCACTAGGTTGCTTGCATATGAGACCCGAGGATCACATACGTGTGTTTTTACGTGACACAAAGAGAAACTACGTAATTATATCAAACTTCTATATTTTTCTGAAATCGAAGTGTTATCTTGTCTTCTGCAACGGTTCATTTTGATGCACCCTGTATACATATTTTCGATGTCAGAACCAAAAATGTTGTTTTCATATGCTACACATCAGGATAGGTACGAGAGGCACAATTAGCACAAAAAGCATAAAATAATGTAGTCAGTAACATATATTCTACATGAACGACTTTAACCCTTACCTTCTCAATGAGATCACATGACGCACACCTTCTGTAAAAAATTGACTGCAATTACCACTGAGTTATTCATTTTTCCTATAATTTCCTTATTTCTCTTAAAAATGTTGGTTGGCAACCGCCTAACAATATATTATATGTCATTATGTACATATTGAATTGTTATGAATTGTCGTGTATTATAATGTGTTTTGGTTTATATCTTAAGAACCATTTAACATATTTTCACGAAATAAAGCGCAAACTCGAGTACATGCACTACTCTCATCGCGGTCGCCAACCGGGTCACTATGGCTCAAACAAAGTACCTTATTCTCTACAATGTTTGGTACTACTTTATTGTTTTTTTCAAAATAACACATATTTCACTGCACTTCCCTACACTTACACACCACTAGGTTGCTTGCATATGACACCCGAGGATCATATATATTTATTTTTACGTAACACAAAGAGAAACTACCTAATTATATCAAACATTTATATTTTTCTGAAATGGAAGGGTTATCTTGTCTTTTGCAACGGTTTATTTTGATGCACCCTGTATATATATTTTCGATGTCAGAGCAAAATATGTTGTTTTCATATTCTAGACATCAGGATACGTACGAAAGGCACAAATTAGCACAAAGAGCATAAAATAATGAATTTAGTAACATATATTCTACATTAACGACTTTAACCCTTACATTCTCAATGAGATCACATGACGCACACCTGTCAAAAATTGCTTCCAATTACCACTGACTTATTCATTTTTGTGATAATTTTCTTCTTTCACGTAAAAATTTTGGCTGGCAACCGCCTAACAGTATATTATATGTCATTATGTACATATTGAATTGTTATGAATTGTCGTGTATTATAATTTGTTTTGGTCTATATCTTAAGAACCATTTAATATATTTTCACGAAATAAAGCGCAAATTCGAGCACATGCACTACTCTCATCGCGGTCGCCAACCCGGGTCCCTATGGCTGAAACAAAGTACCTTATTCTCTACCATGTTTGTACTACTTTATTGTTTTTTTCAAAATAACACATATTTCACTGCACATCCTTACACTCACAAACAAACCAGGTTGCTTGCAAATGACACCGAGGATCACATATGTGTATTTTTACGTAACACAAAGAGAAACTACCTAATTATATCAAACATATATATTTTTCTGAAATGGAAATGTTATCTTGTCTTCTGCAACGGTTTATTTTGATGCACCCTGTATATATATTTTCGATGTCAGAGCAAAATATGTTGTTTTCATATCCTACACATCAGGATACGTACGAAAGGAACAAATTAGCACAAAAAGCATAAAATAATGAATTTAGTAACATATATTCTACATGAACGACTTTAACCCTTACTTTCTCAATGAGATCACATGACGCACACCTTCTGTAAAAAATTGACTCCAATTACCACTGAGTTATTCATTTTTCCTATAATTTCCTTATTTATCTTAAAAGTGTTGGCTGGCAACCGCCTAACAATATATTATATGTCATTATTTACATATTGAATTGTTATGAATTGTCGTGTATTATAATGTGTTTTGGTCTATATCTTAAGAACCATTTAACATATTTTCCGAAATAAAGCTCAAACTCGAGTACATGCACTTCTCAAATCGCGGTCGCGAACCCGGGTCACTATGGCTGAAACAAAGTACCTTATTCTCTACCATTTTTGGTACTACTTTATTGTTTTTTTCAAAATAACACATATTTCACTGAACTTCCTTACACTGACACACCACTAAATTGCTTGCATATGACACCCGAGGATCACATATGTGTATTTTTACGTAACACAAAGAGAAACTACCTAATTATATCAAACATTTATATTTTTCTGAAATAGAAATGTTATCTTGTCTTCTGCAACGGTTTATTTTGATGCACCCTGTATATATATTTTCGATGCCAAAACAAAATATGTTGTTTTCATATTCTACACATCAGGATAGGTACGAAAGGCAAAAATTGGCAGAAAAAGCATAAAATAATGAAGTTAGTAACATATATTCTACATGAACGACTTTAAACCTTACCTTCTCAATAAGATCACACGACGCACACCTTCTGTAAAAAAATGACTCCAATTACCATGGAGTTATTCAGTTTTCTTATAATTTCCTTATTTTTTTAAAAAATGTTGGTTGGCAACCGCCTAACAATATATTATATGTCATTATGTAGATACTGAATTGTTATGATTCGTCGTGTATTATAATCGGTTTTGGTCTATATCTTAAGAACGATTTAACGTATTTTCACGAAATAAATCGCAAACTCGAGTACATGCACTACTCTCATCGCGATCGCCAACCCGGGTCCCTATGGCTGAAACAAAGTACCTTATTCTCTACCATGTTTGGTACTACTTTATTGTTTTTTTTTCAAAATAACACATATTTCACTGCACATCCTTACACTGACACACCACTAGGTTGCTTGCATATGACACCCGAGGATCACATATGTGTATTTTTACGTAACACAAAGAGAAACTACCTAATTATATCAAACATTTATATTTTTCTGAAATGGAAATGTTATCTTGTCTTCTGCAACGGTTTATTTTGATGCACCCTGTATATATATTTTCGATGTCAGAGCAAAATATGTTGTTTTCATATTCTACACATCAGGATACGTACGAAAGGCACAAATTAGCAGAAAAAGCATAAAATAATGAAGTTAGTAACATATATTCTACATGAACGACATTAACCCTTACCTTCTCAATGAGATCAAACGACGCACACCTTCTGCAAAAAATTGACTCCAATTACCACTGAGTTATTCAGTTATCCTATAATTTCCTTACTTCTCTTAAAAATGTTAGCTGGCAACCGCCTAACAATATATTATATGTCATTATGTACTTATTGAATTGTTATGAATTGTCGTGTTTTATAATTTGTTTTGGTCTATATCTTAAGAACAATTTTTTATATTTTCACGAAATAAAGCGCAAACTCGAGTACATGCACTACTCTCATCGCGGTCGCCAACCCGGGTCCCTATGGCTGAAACAAAGTACCTTAATGTCTACCATGTTTGGTACTACTTTATTTTTTTTTCAAAATAACACATATTTCACTGCACATCCTTACACTTACACACCACTAGGTTGCTTGCATATGACACCCGAGGATCACATATGTGTATTTTTACGTAACACAAAGAGAAACTACCTAATTATATCAAACATTTATATTTTTCTGAAATGGAAATGTTATCTTGTTTTCTGCAACGGTTTATTTTGATGCACCCTGCATATATATTTTCGATGTCAGAGCAAAATATGTTGTTTTCATATTCTACACATCAGGATACGTAAGAAAGGCACAAATTAGCACAAAAAGCATAAAATAATGAATTTAGTAACATATATTCTACATTAACGACTTTAACCCTTACCTTCTCAACGAGATCACATGACGCACACCTTCTGTAAAAAATTGACTCCAATTACCACTGAGTTATTCATTTTTCCCATAATTTCCTTATTTATTCTTATAAGTGTTGGCTGGCAACCGCCTAACAATATATTATATGTCATTATTTACATATTGAATTGTTATGAATTGTCGTGTATTATAATGTGTTTTGGTCTATATCTTAAGAACCATTTAACATATTTTCACGAAATAAAGCGCAAACTCGAGTACATGCACTACTTTCATCGCGGTCGCCAACCCGGGTCCCTATGGCTGAACCAAAGTACCTTATTCTCTACCATGTTTGGTACTACTTTAATATTTTTTTCAAAATAACACATATTTCACTGCACTTCCTTACACTGACACACCACTAGGTTGCTTGCATATGAGACCCGAGGATCACATACGTGTGTTTTTACGTGACACAAAGAGAAACTACGTAATTATATCAAACTTCTATATTTTTCTGAAATCGAAGTGTTATCTTGTCTTCTGCAACGGTTCATTTTGATGCACCCTGTATACATATTTTCGATGTCAGAACCAAAAATGTTGTTTTCATATGCTACACATCAGGATAGGTACGAGAGGCACAATTAGCACAAAAAGCATAAAATAATGTAGTCAGTAACATATATTCTACATGAACGACTTTAACCCTTACCTTCTCAATGAGATCACATGACGCACACCTTCTGTAAAAAATTGACTGCAATTACCATTGAGTTATTCATTTTTCCTATAATTTCCTTATTTCTCTTAAAAATGTTGGTTGGCAACCGCCTAACAATATATTATATGTCATTATGTACATATTGAATTGTTATGAATTGTCGTGTATTATAATGTGTTTTGGTTTATATCTTAAGAACCATTTAACATATTTTCACGAAATAAAGCGCAAACTCGAGTACATGCACTACTCTCATCGCGGTCGCCAACCCGGGTCACTATGGCTCAAACAAAGTACCTTATTCTCTACAATGTTTGGTACTACTTTATTGTTTTTTTTCAAAATAACACATATTTCACTGCACTTCCCTACACTTACACACCACTAGGTTGCTTGCATATGACACCCGAGGATCATATATGTTTATTTTTACGTAACACAAAGAGAAACTACCTAATTATATCAAACATTTATATTTTTCTGAAATGGAAGGGTTATCTTGTCTTTTGCAACGGTTTATTTTGATGCACCCTGTATATATATTTTCGATGTCAGAGCAAAATATGTTGTTTTCATATTCTAGACATCAGGATACGTACGAAAGGCACAAATTAGCACAAAGAGCATAAAATAATGAATTTAGTAACATATATTCTACATTAACGACTTTAACCCTTACATTCTCAATGAGATCACATGACGCACACCTGTCAAAAATTGCTTCCAATTACCACTGACTTATTCATTTTTGTGATAATTTTCTTCTTTCACGTAAAAATTTTGGCTGGCAACCGCCTAACAGTATATTATATGTCATTATGTACATATTGAATTGTTATGAATTGTCGTGTATTATAATTTGTTTTGGTCTATATCTTAAGAACCATTTAATATATTTTCACGAAATAAAGCGCAAATTCGAGCACATGCACTACTCTCATCGCGGTCGCCAACCCGGGTCCCTATGGCTGAAACAAAGTACCTTATTCTCTACCATGTTTGTACTACTTTATTGTTTTTTTCAAAATAACACATATTTCACTGCACATCCTTACACTCACAAACAAACCAGGTTGCTTGCAAATGACACCGAGGATCACATATGTGTATTTTTACGTAACACAAAGAGAAACTACCTAATTATATCAAACATATATATTTTTCTGAAATGGAAATGTTATCTTGTCTTCTGCAACGGTTTATTTTGATGCACCCTGTATATATATTTTCGATGTCAGAGCAAAATATGTTGTTTTCATATCCTACACATCAGGATACGTACGAAAGGAACAAATTAGCACAAAAAGCATAAAATAATGAATTTAGTAACATATATTCTACATGAACGACTTTAACCCTTACTTTCTCAATGAGATCACATGACGCACACCTTCTGTAAAAAATTGACTCCAATTACCACTGAGTTATTCATTTTTCCTATAATTTCCTTATTTATCTTAAAAGTGTTGGCTGGCAACCGCCTAACAATATATTATATGTCATTATTTACATATTGAATTGTTATGAATTGTCGTGTATTATAATGTGTTTTGGTCTATATCTTAAGAACCATTTAACATATTTTCCGAAATAAAGCTCAAACTCGAGTACATGCACTTCTCAAATCGCGGTCGCGAACCCGGGTCACTATGGCTGAAACAAAGTACCTTATTCTCTACCATTTTTGGTACTACTTTATTGTTTTTTTCAAAATAACACATATTTCACTGAACTTCCTTACACTGACACACCACTAAATTGCTTGCATATGACACCCGAGGATCACATATGTGTATTTTTACGTAACACAAAGAGAAACTACCTAATTATATCAAACATTTATATTTTTCTGAAATAGAAATGTTATCTTGTCTTCTGCAACGGTTTATTTTGATGCACCCTGTATATATATTTTCGATGCCAAAACAAAATATGTTGTTTTCATATTCTACACATCAGGATAGGTACGAAAGGCAAAAATTGGCAGAAAAAGCATAAAATAATGAAGTTAGTAACATATATTCTACATGAACGACTTTAAACCTTACCTTCTCAATAAGATCACACGACGCACACCTTCTGTAAAAAAATGACTCCAATTACCATGGAGTTATTCAGTTTTCTTATAATTTCCTTATTTTTTTAAAAAATGTTGGTTGGCAACCGCCTAACAATATATTATATGTCATTATGTAGATACTGAATTGTTATGATTCGTCGTGTATTATAATCGGTTTTGGTCTATATCTTAAGAACGATTTAACGTATTTTCACGAAATAAATCGCAAACTCGAGTACATGCACTACTCTCATCGCGATCGCCAACCCGGGTCCCTATGGCTGAAACAAAGTACCTTATTCTCTACCATGTTTGGTACTACTTTATTGTTTTTTTTTCAAAATAACACATATTTCACTGCACATCCTTACACTGACACACCACTAGGTTGCTTGCATATGACACCCGAGGATCACATATGTGTATTTTTACGTAACACAAAGAGAAACTACCTAATTATATCAAACATTTATATTTTTCTGAAATGGAAATGTTATCTTGTCTTCTGCAACGGTTTATTTTGATGCACCCTGTATATATATTTTCGATGTCAGAGCAAAATATGTTGTTTTCATATTCTACACATCAGGATACGTACGAAAGGCACAAATTAGCAGAAAAAGCATAAAATAATGAAGTTAGTAACATATATTCTACATGAACGACATTAACCCTTACCTTCTCAATGAGATCAAACGACGCACACCTTCTGCAAAAAATTGACTCCAATTACCACTGAGTTATTCAGTTATCCTATAATTTCCTTACTTCTCTTAAAAATGTTAGCTGGCAACCGCCTAACAATATATTATATGTCATTATGTACTTATTGAATTGTTATGAATTGTCGTGTTTTATAATTTGTTTTGGTCTATATCTTAAGAACAATTTTTTATATTTTCACGAAATAAAGCGCAAACTCGAGTACATGCACTACTCTCATCGCGGTCGCCAACCCGGGTCCCTATGGCTGAAACAAAGTACCTTAATGTCTACCATGTTTGGTACTACTTTATTTTTTTTTCAAAATAACACATATTTCACTGCACATCCTTACACTTACACACCACTAGGTTGCTTGCATATGACACCCGAGGATCACATATGTGTATTTTTACGTAACACAAAGAGAAACTACCTAATTATATCAAACATTTATATTTTTCTGAAATGGAAATGTTATCTTGTTTTCTGCAACGGTTTATTTTGATGCACCCTGCATATATATTTTCGATGTCAGAGCAAAATATGTTGTTTTCATATTCTACACATCAGGATACGTAAGAAAGGCACAAATTAGCACAAAAAGCATAAAATAATGAATTTAGTAACATATATTCTACATTAACGACTTTAACCCTTACCTTCTCAACGAGATCACATGACGCACACCTTCTGTAAAAAATTGACTCCAATTACCACTGAGTTATTCATTTTTCCCATAATTTCCTTATTTATTCTTATAAGTGTTGGCTGGCAACCGCCTAACAATATATTATATGTCATTATTTACATATTGAATTGTTATGAATTGTCGTGTATTATAATGTGTTTTGGTCTATATCTTAAGAACCATTTAACATATTTTCACGAAATAAAGCGCAAACTCGAGTACATGCACTACTTTCATCGCGGTCGCCAACCCGGGTCCCTATGGCTGAACCAAAGTACCTTATTCTCTACCATGTTTGGTACTACTTTAATATTTTTTTCAAAATAACACATATTTCACTGCACTTCCTTACACTGACACACCACTAGGTTGCTTGCATATGAGACCCGAGGATCACATACGTGTGTTTTTACGTGACACAAAGAGAAACTACGTAATTATATCAAACTTCTATATTTTTCTGAAATCGAAGTGTTATCTTGTCTTCTGCAACGGTTCATTTTGATGCACCCTGTATACATATTTTCGATGTCAGAACCAAAAATGTTGTTTTCATATGCTACACATCAGGATAGGTACGAGAGGCACAATTAGCACAAAAAGCATAAAATAATGTAGTCAGTAACATATATTCTACATGAACGACTTTAACCCTTACCTTCTCAATGAGATCACATGACGCACACCTTCTGTAAAAAATTGACTGCAATTACCATTGAGTTATTCATTTTTCCTATAATTTCCTTATTTCTCTTAAAAATGTTGGTTGGCAACCGCCTAACAATATATTATATGTCATTATGTACATATTGAATTGTTATGAATTGTCGTGTATTATAATGTGTTTTGGTTTATATCTTAAGAACCATTTAACATATTTTCACGAAATAAAGCGCAAACTCGAGTACATGCACTACTCTCATCGCGGTCGCCAACCCGGGTCACTATGGCTCAAACAAAGTACCTTATTCTCTACAATGTTTGGTACTACTTTATTGTTTTTTTTCAAAATAACACATATTTCACTGCACTTCCCTACACTTACACACCACTAGGTTGCTTGCATATGACACCCGAGGATCATATATGTTTATTTTTACGTAACACAAAGAGAAACTACCTAATTATATCAAACATTTATATTTTTCTGAAATGGAAGGGTTATCTTGTCTTTTGCAACGGTTTATTTTGATGCACCCTGTATATATATTTTCGATGTCAGAGCAAAATATGTTGTTTTCATATTCTAGACATCAGGATACGTACGAAAGGCACAAATTAGCACAAAGAGCATAAAATAATGAATTTAGTAACATATATTCTACATTAACGACTTTAACCCTTACATTCTCAATGAGATCACATGACGCACACCTGTCAAAAATTGCTTCCAATTACCACTGACTTATTCATTTTTGTGATAATTTTCTTCTTTCACGTAAAAATTTTGGCTGGCAACCGCCTAACAGTATATTATATGTCATTATGTACATATTGAATTGTTATGAATTGTCGTGTATTATAATTTGTTTTGGTCTATATCTTAAGAACCATTTAACATATTTTCACGAAATAAAGCGCAAATTCGAGCACATGCACTACTCTCATCGCGGTCGCCAACCCGGGTCCCTATGGCTGAAACAAAGTACCTTATTCTCTACCATGTGTGTACTACTTTATTGTTTTTTTCAAAATAACACATATTTCACTGCACATCCTTACACTCACAAACAAACCAGGTTGCTTGCAAATGACACCGAGGATCACATATGTGTATTTTTACGTAACACAAAGAGAAACTACCTAATTATATCAAACATATATATTTTTCTGAAATGGAAATGTTATCTTGTCTTCTGCAACGGTTTATTTTGATGCACCCTGTATATATATTTTCGATGTCAGAGCAAAATATGTTGTTTTCATATCCTACACATCAGGATACGTACGAAAGGAACAAATTAGCACAAAAAGCATAAAATAATGAATTTAGTAACATATATTCTACATGAACGACTTTAACCCTTACTTTCTCAATGAGATCACATGACGCACACCTTCTGTAAAAAATTGACTCCAATTACCACTGAGTTATTCATTTTTCCTATAACTTCCTTATTTATCTTAAAAGTGTTGGCTGGCAACCGCCTAACAATATATTATATGTCATTATTTACATATTGAATTGTTATGAATTGTCGTGTATTATAATGTGTTTTGGTCTATATCTTAAGAACCATTTAACATATTTTCACGAAATAAAGCTCAAACTCGAGTACATGCACTTCTCAAATCGCGGTCGCGAACCCGGGTCACTATGGCTGAAACAAAGTACCTTATTCTCTACCATTTTTGGTACTACTTTATTGTTTTTTTCAAAATAACACATATTTCACTGAACTTCCTTACACTGACACACCACTAAATTGCTTGCATATGACACCCGAGGATCACATATGTGTATTTTTACGTAACACAAAGAGAAACTACCTAATTATATCAAACATTTATATTTTTCTGAAATAGAAATGTTATCTTGTCTTCTGCAACGGTTTATTTTGATGCACCCTGTATATATATTTTCGATGCCAAAACAAAATATGTTGTTTTCATATTCTACACATCAGGATAGGTACGAAAGGCAAAAATTGGCAGAAAAAGCATAAAATAATGAAGTTAGTAACATATATTCTACATGAACGACTTTAAACCTTACCTTCTCAATAAGATCACACGACGCACACCTTCTGTAAAAAAATGACTCCAATTACCATGGAGTTATTCAGTTTTCTTATAATTTCCTTATTTTTTTAAAAAATGTTGGTTGGCAACCGCCTAACAATATATTATATGTCATTATGTAGATACTGAATTGTTATGAATCGTCGTGTATTATAATCGGTTTTGGTCTATATCTTAAGAACGATTTAACGTATTTTCACGAAATAAATCGCAAACTCGAGTACATGCACTACTCTCATCGCGATCGCCAACCCGGGTCCCTATGGCTGAAACAAAGTACCTTATTCTCTACCATGTTTGGTACTACTTTATTGTTTTTTTTTTCAAAATAACACATATTTCACTGCACATCCTTACACTGACACACCACTAGGTTGCTTGCATATGACACCCGAGGATCACATATGTGTATTTTTACGTAACACAAAGAGAAACTACCTAATTATATCAAACATTTATATTTTTCTGAAATGGAAATGTTATCTTGTCTTCTGCAACGGTTTATTTTGATGCACCCTGTATATATATTTTCGATGTCAGAGCAAAATATGTTGTTTTCATATTCTACACATCAGGATACGTACGAAAGGCACAAATTAGCAGAAAAAGCATAAAATAATGAAGTTAGTAACATATATTCTACATGAACGACATTAACCCTTACCTTCTCAATGAGATCAAACGACGCACACCTTCTGTAAAAAATTGACTCCAATTACCACTGAGTTATTCAGTTATCCTATAATTTCCTTACTTCTCTTAAAAATGTTAGCTGGCAACCGCCTAACAATATATTATATGTCATTATGTACTTATTGAATTGTTATGAATTGTCGTGTTTTATAATTTGTTTTGGTCTATATCTTAAGAACCATTTAACATATTTTCACGAAATAAAGCGCAAACTCGAGTACATGCACTACTCTCATCGCGGTCGCCAACCCGGGTCCCTATGGCTGAAACAAAGTACCTTAATGTCTACCATGTTTGGTACTACTTTATTTTTTTTTTCAAAATAACACATATTTCACTGCACATCCTTACACTGACACACCACTAGGTTGCTTGCATATGAGACCCGAGGATCACATACGTGTGTTTTTACGTGACACAAAGAGAAACTACGTAATTATATCAAACTTCTATATTTTTCTGAAATCGAAGTGTTATCTTGTCTTCTGCAACGGTTCATTTTGATGCACCCTGTATACATATTTTCGATGTCAGAACCAAAAATGTTGTTTTCATATGCTACACATCAGGATAGGTACGAGAGGCACAATTAGCACAAAAAGCATAAAATAATGTAGTCAGTAACATATATTCTACATGAACGACTTTAACCCTTACCTTCTCAATGAGATCACATGACGCACACCTTCTGTAAAAAATTGACTGCAATTACCATTGAGTTATTCATTTTTCCTATAATTTCCTTATTTCTCTTAAAAATGTTGGTTGGCAACCGCCTAACAATATATTATATGTCATTATGTACATATTGAATTGTTATGAATTGTCGTGTATTATAATGTGTTTTGGTTTATATCTTAAGAACCATTTAACATATTTTCACGAAATAAAGCGCAAACTCGAGTACATGCACTACTCTCATCGCGGTCGCCAACCCGGGTCACTATGGCTCAAACAAAGTACCTTATTCTCTACAATGTTTGGTACTACTTTATTGTTTTTTTCAAAATAACACATATTTCACTGCACTTCCCTACACTTACACACCACTAGGTTGCTTGCATATGACACCCGAGGATCATATATGTTTATTTTTACGTAACACAAAGAGAAACTACCTAATTATATCAAACCTTTATATTTTTCTGAAATGGAAGTGTTATCTTGTCTTTTGCAACGGTTTATTTTGATGCACCCTGTATATATATTTTCGATGTCAGAGCAAAATATGTTGTTTTCATATTCTAGACATCAGGATACGTACGAAAGGCACAAATTAGCACAAAGAGCATAAAATAATGAATTTAGTAACATATATTCTACATTAACGACTTTAACCCTTACATTCTCAATGAGATCACATGACGCACACCTGTCAAAAATTGCTTCCAATTACCACTGACTTATTCATTTTTGTGATAATTTTCTTCTTTCACGTAAAAATTTTGGCTGGCAACCGCCTAACAGTATATTATATGTCATTATGTACATATTGAATTGTTATGAATTGTCGTGTATTATAATTTGTTTTGGTCTATATCTTAAGAACCATTTAACATATTTTCACGAAATAAAGCGCAAATTCGAGCACATGCACTACTCTCATAGCGGTCGCCAACCCGGGTCCCTATGGCTGAAACAAAGTACCTTATTCTCTACCATGTGTGTACTACTTTATTGTTTTTTTCAAAATAACACATATTTCACTGCACATCCTTACACTCACAAACAAACCAGGTTGCTTGCAAATGACACCGAGGATCACATATGTGTATTTTTACGTAACACAAAGAGAAACTACCTAATTATATCAAACATATATATTTTTCTGAAATGGAAATGTTATCTTGTCTTCTGCAACGGTTTATTTTGATGCACCCTGTATATATATTTTCGATGTCAGAGCAAAATATGTTGTTTTCATATCCTACACATCAGGATACGTACGAAAGGAACAAATTAGCACAAAAAGCATAAAATAATGAATTTAGTAACATATATTCTACATGAACGACTTTAACCCTTACTTTCTCAATGAGATCACATGACGCACACCTTCTGTAAAAAATTGACTCCAATTACCACTGAGTTATTCATTTTTCCTATAACTTCCTTATTTGTCTTAAAAGTGTTGGCTGGCAACCGCCTAACAATATATTATATGTCATTATTTACATATTGAATTGTTATGAATTGTCGTGTATTATAATGTGTTTTGGTCTATATCTTAAGAACCATTTAACATATTTTCACGAAATAAAGCTCAAACTCGAGTACATGCACTTCTCAAATCGCGGTCGCGAACCCGGGTCACTATGGCTGAAACAAAGTACCTTATTCTCTACCATTTTTGGTACTACTTTATTGTTTTTTTCAAAATAACACATATTTCACTGAACTTCCTTACACTGACACACCACTAAATTGCTTGCATATGACACCCGAGGATCACATATGTGTATTTTTACGTAACACAAAGAGAAACTACCTAATTATATCAAACATTTATATTTTTCTGAAATAGAAATGTTATCTTGTCTTCTGCAACGGTTTATTTTGATGCACCCTGTATATATATTTTCGATGCCAAAACAAAATATGTTGTTTTCATATTCTACACATCAGGATAGGTACGAAAGGCAAAAATTGGCAGAAAAAGCATAAAATAATGAAGTTAGTAACATATATTCTACATGAACGACTTTAAACCTTACCTTCTCAATAAGATCACACGACGCACACCTTCTGTAAAAAAATGACTCCAATTACCATGGAGTTATTCAGTTTTCTTATAATTTCCTTATTTTTTTAAAAAATGTTGGTTGGCAACCGCCTAACAATATATTATATGTCATTATGTAGATACTGAATTGTTATGAATCGTCGTGTATTATAATCGGTTTTGGTCTATATCTTAAGAACGATTTAACGTATTTTCACGAAATAAATCGCAAACTCGAGTACATGCACTACTCTCATCGCGATCGCCAACCCGGGTCCCTATGGCTGAAACAAAGTACCTTATTCTCTACCATGTTTGGTACTACTTTATTGTTTTTTTTTTTCAAAATAACACATATTTCACTGCACATCCTTACACTGACACACCACTAGGTTGCTTGCATATGACACCCGAGGATCACATATGTGTATTTTTACGTAACACAAAGAGAAACTACCTAATTATATCAAACATTTATATTTTTCTGAAATGGAAATGTTATCTTGTCTTCTGCAACGGTTTATTTTGATGCACCCTGTATATATATTTTCGATGTCAGAGCAAAATATGTTGTTTTCATATTCTACACATCAGGATACGTACGAAAGGCACAAATTAGCAGAAAAAGCATAAAATAATGAAGTTAGTAACATATATTCTACATGAACGACATTAACCCTTACCTTCTCAATGAGATCAAACGACGCACACCTTCTGTAAAAAATTGACTCCAATTACCACTGAGTTATTCAGTTATCCTATAATTTCCTTACTTCTCTTAAAAATGTTAGCTGGCAACCGCCTAACAATATATTATATGTCATTATGTACTTATTGAATTGTTATGAATTGTCGTGTTTTATAATTTGTTTTGGTCTATATCTTAAGAACCATTTAACATATTTTCACGAAATAAAGCGCAAACTCGAGTACATGCACTACTCTCATCGCGGTCGCCAACCCGGGTCCCTATGGCTGAAACAAAGTACCTTAATGTCTACCATGTTTGGTACTACTTTATTTTTTTTTTCAAAATAACACATATTTCACTGCACATCCTTACACTTACACACCACTAGGTTGCTTGCATATGACACCCGAGGATCACATATGTGTATTTTTACGTAACACAAAGAGAAACTACCTAATTATATCAAACATTTATATTTTTCTGAAATGGAAATGTTATCTTGTTTTCTGCAACGGTTTATTTTGATGCACCCTGCATATATATTTTCGATGTCAGAGCAAAATATGTTGTTTTCATATTCTACACATCAGGATACGTAAGAAAGGCACAAATTAGCACAAAAAGCATAAAATAATGAATTTAGTAACATATATTCTACATTAACGACTTTAACCCTTACCTTCTCAATGAGATCACATGACGCACACCTGTCAAAAATTGCTTCCAATTACCACTGACTTATTCATTTCTGTGATAATTTTCTTCTTTCACGTAAAAATGTTGGCTGGCAACCGCCTAACAATATATTATATGTCATTATGTACATATTGAATTGTTATGAATTGTCGTGTATTATAATCTGTTTTGGTCTATATCTTAAGAACCATTTAACATATTTTCACGAAATAAAGCGCAAACTCGAGTACATGCACTACTCTCATCGCGGTCGCCAACCCGGGTTCCTATGGCTGAAACAAAGTACCTTATTCTCTACCATGTTTGGTACTACTTTATTGTTCTTTTCAAAATAACACATATTTCACTGAACTTCCCTACACTGACACACCACTAGGTTGCTTGCATATGACACCCGAGGATCACATACGTGTATTTTTACGTAACACAAAGAGAAATTATCTAATTATATCAAACATTTATATTTTTCTGAAATGGAAGGGTTATCTTGTCTTTTGCAGCGGTTTATTTTGATGCACCCTGTATATATATTTTCGATGTCAGAGCAAAATATGTTGTTTTCATATTCTAGACATCAGGATACGTACGAAAGGCACAAATTAGCACAAAGAGCATAAAATAATGAATTTAGTAACATATATTCTACATTAACGACTTTAACCCTTACATTCTCAATGAGATCACATGACGCACACCTGTCAAAAATTGCTTCCAATTACCACTGACTTATTCATTTTTGTGATAATTTTCTTCTTTCACGTAAAAATTTTGGCTGGCAACCGCCTAACAGTATATTATATGTCATTATGTACATATTGAATTGTTATGAATTGTCGTGTATTATAATTTGTTTTGGTCTATATCTTAAGAACCATTTAACATATTTTCACGAAATAAAGCGCAAATTCGAGCACATGCACTACTCTCATCGCGGTCGCCAACCCGGGTCCCTATGGCTGAAACAAAGTACCTTATTCTCTACCATGTGTGTACTACTTTATTGTTTTTTTCAAAATAACACATATTTCACTGCACATCCTTACACTCACAAACAAACCAGGTTGCTTGCAAATGACACCGAGGATCACATATGTGTATTTTTACGTAACACAAAGAGAAACTACCTAATTATATCAAACATATATATTTTTCTGAAATGGAAATGTTATCTTGTCTTCTGCAACGGTTTATTTTGATGCACCCTGTATATATATTTTCGATGTCAGAGCAAAATATGTTGTTTTCATATCCTACACATCAGGATACGTACGAAAGGAACAAATTAGCACAAAAAGCATAAAATAATGAATTTAGTAACATATATTCTACATGAACGACTTTAACCCTTACTTTCTCAATGAGATCACATGACGCACACCTTCTGTAAAAAATTGACTCCAATTACCACTGAGTTATTCATTTTTCCTATAATTTCCTTATTTATCTTAAAAGTGTTGGCTGGCAACCGCCTAACAATATATTATATGTCATTATTTACATATTGAATTGTTATGAATTGTCGTGTATTATAATGTGTTTTGGTCTATATCTTAAGAACCATTTAACATATTTTCACGAAATAAAGCTCAAACTCGAGTACATGCACTTCTCAAATCGCGGTCGCGAACCCGGGTCACTATGGCTGAAACAAAGTACCTTATTCTCTACCATTTTTGGTACTACTTTATTG